>NC_058130.1:82112517-82259210 GCF_016433145.1 Gracilinanus agilis | reverse complement strand
GACTCCTGTGGGGTAGCATGACCATTCAGGTCACCCAGTTTTGGGGTGATACCCCCTTAAGTTTCCCAGTGTATATTTGGCCCCAGGGGAGTGCTAGAAGAGAGACTCACCACATAGACTTTATCTCCCTTCTATCAAACATTCATTACTGGGGCGTCCTTATTGTTACAATTTACAGTTTCCATTTTTTTAAGAATGAGACTATAAGGAACTGTAAATTATTTTAAACTTCATATGGTTCCTTGAAAATAGAAAACAATTAAATTACGATACAAATAACAAGTATTATCTGGAAAATAATAACAGAATTTTAGAGATGGGAGGGACATGAGGGGCCAGCTATCCAAAACATACACAAATGACAATCCCCACTATAGCATACTTAACAAATATTCAACCATGATCTTTTTGAAGACAGGATTCAGCAGCCCACTGCTTTCATTTTTGGACAGCTCTGCTAGAAATTTTCATTTCTTAGAATCAATGTCAAATTTGCTTCTATTATTTCTATTCATTACCTTACCAATTCAGATAGAAGAAATTAAATGAATCCTCAATCTCATTGACCTTCAAATATTTGAATACTCCTCTCATCACTACTATCCTCAATGCTAGTCTTCAGTCTAAATATTCCCAGTTCTCTCATTTTTATTTATATGTAAACAGTGGCCTTAAGGTTCTTTACCATCTTGACTTCCTTCCTCCAGATGGTCTCTGGCAAAAAACAGTGAAAATGGTTGAATCCTGGAATCTTATCACTGAAAATGACATTAAAAGAAAACTGAGATCAATGTCTACCTTTAAGCCTACCAGATAAGGGAAAATGTGTTCCATTTTTTTTATTCCCCAACACTTGTAGTTTCCTTGCATATAGCATAAATTCCTCGTGTTATATATAGGTGAAGGCTCTGCTCTTTTTTTTTTATTGAACTAGAGTTCCAGAATGGCTTCTCCCTATCCTCCCTATCTTGTCATTTGTCTTAAATTATCTAAGATGAATAATTTTAGATCTGTTAAGAGTCTGCTTTTATGTCTTCATATCTATGTCACTTGTTTTCCACAAAATGAAAGAATACTATTCTCCCTCTTCTGGCACCAACAGAAGAAAAATTCTTCTGTCTGAAACTATGACACAGATAGACAAAGAATAACAAAAGGTATGAGAGGAAAGAAAAAGTAATGTAAAACATCAGAGAAATTGAAGACAGCAAGAAAAGACAAAAAACAAAATCAGGAAGGACAAGATACAAGTGTGCCAGATATAATATGAACAGGAGTTTGTAACATGCTATTTCGATGGGGAGGAAGGGTGATACCTGGATAAATTAAGTCAAGTCTAATCATATAAATATTAAAAGCAATGTGATATAAAATATGCTGGGCAAATGACTCTCTTCACCTCAGTTTCCTCATGTGCAAAATGACTATAATAATACCATATTGCTGTTATCAAAGGGAAAGGTTTTATAAAATTTAAAATTAGAGAAATCTGAGTTGTTAATATTAATATCAAGCTAGAGAGATAGGGTGCCATTATGCAAATGGTCCAAGAATTGCACAAGAGTCAGGAGCAAACAAAGTGTTTAAATTATGAAATGAAACTCTAAATGAGATTCTAAAAACAGTGTCAACATTTTAAATTGGATTCATTTGAGATGATGAAGAATGAAACTGAAGGAAATGTTGAAGCACATATATCAAAATGGCATGTTAATATGCCCATATAGTAAGCTAAATGTTTTAGCTACAGTTTTACAAGCTGTCATAATACACTGAAATCTCATGATATACTTCTGTCTTTCCAATTCATCAAATTAGAGGCTTGGTGCCTGAAGCAAAACATTAAGGGTTCTCTTTCCCCTGCTTATAGAAAGATACCTTTGAAATGAAAGACAGACAGTTGTGTATGTGGGGTTAGAGGTTTCAGGAAACAGGTTATATATTATGAAAGAACAGGTTCCCATACTTGTCTATTCCAAGGTTCCTGAAAAGCCAAAGAACTAAATAATTCAAGATTTCCCATGGGAACTATAATGGACAGTCTGGGTAGGAAGAAAATGTTAAAATTACCAAAATATTAGGATTATATATTTCTAAATATCCACTTTTATTCTTTTTTTCTTTCTAGCAGAGATTTCACCAAATGAATAAACTACATAAAAAATTGGTTCCCTATTTCCTCTTGAAAAAAAATTAACTTCTCCAGCTATCTTTTAAGCATCATCCATTATTCCACTTCCTGAACTCTATAACTCAAGACAAACTGTCTTTTCTTTCATTCCTCATACACTACACGGCATCCCTCTTATCTGTGCCTTTTCACTGACTATACTCCCATTCCTGTAATGTACTCCCTCCTCACATCTATACCTTGTAGAACCTCTTTCTTCTTAAAAATACAGTTAAAAACACCTTTCTCTGATGCCCCCTAAAAGTTATTTCTCTTCCTCTCTCTAACTAAATTGTATATATATATATATATACATATATATATATATATATAATTTTGTTATATTTATTCTCTTTACATTTATTCTATATATGTTTTTGTATAGTGCATAATATATTTATGCACATATACACTCAGTAAATTGTAAGTTCTTGAGTCAGTTAGGTGGCAGTGAACTAGGTCCTATAGGAAATCTTCCACAAAAACCCTAGAAAAATATAAACATCCAACAAGAGGAAATGTGGTAAAGAAAAAAAAAAGAAGAAACAGTTCTGAGATCTTCCATTCTGCATTCAGTTCAAGATTTTAGAAACAACTAAAATAAAATAATACAAAACAAACCAAAAAAGTGGCAGAATCATATAGAAGTTATACATTTAAGTAGAAACAAACTATTTTTGTAAACAGAAGGCAAAGAGGCAGGCATTACAATTCCAGAGAAAGAGGGAAGATAACAATGGAATCGAATAAAAGATGATGTAAAAAGATGAACACAGACTTCCAGGTTAAGATGGTGGCAGAGTAGAGGCAGGGTGACTTTCTCTCCTTACAAACAGATATAGTATACCTCCAAAGGACAAGAAAACAAGATCCAGATGAAAGAAGGGACCCCACAATAGGGTGTAGTATTGAAGGTACGTGGGATTTGGGCACTTCCACAATATAAGGGGGGAAATAGCTCCCATCAAAAACTGAGTGGATCACCCCTCCCCCACCCCACCCACAGTACCAGAGGCAGAGGCTGCACTCCAGAGTCAGAGCCAGTGGGGGCACAAAATCTAGCTCCTTGGCAGCTAACTGGCACCACTAGGAGCTTGCCCCTGAGAGCAGCAAGACCTGAAACCCCAGGTGGCTGGAAAACTCAGACCTTGTACATGGGAGTGGGACTGAGAGAGGCAGTAGCAGTGCCCAGCAAGCTCAGACTCAGGGGAAAACCTAAGGTAGTGGAGCAAACTTGAGCCAAGTTCCTGGCTCTGGGCAGCCAGCTAGAACCATGGGGGCTTAATATTGAAAACAGCTTGACCAGAGACCCCAGGAGGCTAGAAAACTCTGACCTTGGACACAGGAGTGGGGCTGAGAGAGGCAGCAGCAGTGCCCAGCATACTCAGAATCAGGAGAAAACCTCAGGCTTTAGAGGAAGCATTGGGCAAGGTCCAAGCTCTGGGCAGCCAGCTAGGACCAAGGGGGATCAACTCTGAAAACAGCTAGACCAGAGACCCCAGGTAGGTCCCCAGAGAAACCAGGAGCCTCAGGCAAAAACTGTGCCCTAACTCCATACGAAGAGAATCAGATTGCCTTACTCAGACTTCTGGCAGATAAACCACAATGATGCCAACCAAAGCCCAAGAAATAAACAAGAAGACAAAGAAAAAAACTCTAACACTTGATAACATCTGCACAGGAAAAAACCCAGAAAACGGAGGAGGACAAACAATTAAAGACATCCAAACCTTCCCAAAAAAATGAAAATGGGTCACAAGATATTGAAGAGTTCAAATTTGAGATCCTGAAGTGATCAAATCTGAGAAAGATGGAAGAGATCTGGCAAGAAAATAACAATTTAAAAGGCAGAATTTCACAATTGGAAAGTGAGGCTCAGAAATCAAATGAATTGATAAGCAAACTGAAGACCAAAAATAACCAGCTAGAAGCCTTGAAGAACTAGATAGACCAGATTGGAAAGGAAAACCAAAAGATTTTAGCAGAAAACCAGTCTCAAAGGCTAGAATTTGGCAATTAGAAGCCAATGATCTCACAAGACAACAAGAATTAATGAAGCAAAGTCAAAATACTGACAAAATAGAAGGAAACATGAAATATCTCAATGAGAAATTGAGACACCAAGAAAACAGGTCTAGAAGAGACAATTTGAGAATCATTGGTCTTCCTGAAAAAGCAGAAATTAATAGAAATTTAGACTCCATACTAAAAGACATTATTCAGCAAAATTGCCCTGAAGTTCTACAACAAGAAGGCAATATAAACATTCAAAGGATCCATAGATCACCCTCTACACTAAACCCTGAAAAGACAACCCCCAGGGATATAATAGCCAAATTCGAGAGCTTTCACATAAAAGAAAAAATTTTAAAAGAAGCCAGAAAGAGACAATTCAGATATCAAGGAGCACCAATCAGGATCACACAGGATCTGGCAGCCTCCACACTAAGAGACTGCAAG
This sequence comes from Gracilinanus agilis, assembly GCF_016433145.1. NCBI lineage: Eukaryota > Metazoa > Chordata > Mammalia > Didelphimorphia > Didelphidae > Gracilinanus > Gracilinanus agilis. The sequence continues at coordinate 82,254,580 of NC_058130.1, read as the reverse complement.
GCTTAGAATATGATATTCAGAAAGGAAAGAGAACTGGGACTACAACTAAGGATCATATACCCATCAAAACTGACTATATACTTCCAGGGGAAAATATGGGCATTCAAAAAGATAGAAGATTTAAAAATATTTGCACAGAAAAGACCAGGACTAAATGGAAAGTTTGATATCCAACCACAAAAACCAAGAGAAACATGAAAAGGTAAATAAGAAATAGAGGGGAAAGAAAGAAACTCTTATCTTTAAATTTGCCTCTTTAAGGGCTTTAATAAAATCAAATTATCTATATTCCTATATGGAGAAATGTTATGTGTAATTTTCAAAAAATGTATTCACTATTATAGTAATTAGAAGAATTATTCTTCTAGAGAGAGGTTGGAACACTAAATTGTCTAAGATGAGATGGGATGGGGAAAAAAGAGGGGGTAAATAGTAGATAACACCAAGAAAAACTTGAATGAATAAGAAAAATAGGATATTCTATATCACTCAAAGAGAGCATGGGCGGGGAGGGATGAATACTATTATAAGAAGGAGAGGAAGAGAGCATTAAGAGGTACTATTTAAACCTTACTCTCAGTAGAATTAATCCTGAGAGGGAAGAGTAGCTATACCCATTGGGATATAGAATTCTGTCTAACCTTACTGAGAAAGTCAGAAGGGATAAACCAAGAGGAGCAGGGGAGTGGAGAGGTCAAAAAAGGGAGGGGAGGAGAGATGGGAGGGAATTCATTAGGCCTTAATAAATAAAAAGTGGGGAATCATAAGGGAGGGGTGGAAAGAGAAGAAAATCGAGGGAGGGGACAAGGGAGTCTAACAAAACCACTTGTTTAAAAGGAAATAGTGTAATAAGCAGGGTTAGAACTAGGAGAAGATACCAAAATGTTGGGAAATACACAACTGATAATTATAACTCTGAATGTGAATGGGATGAACTTGCCTATAAAACCAAAGCAAAGAGCAGAGTGAATTAGAAACCAAAATCCCACCATGTGCTGTCTATAAGAAACACATATGAGGTGGGTAGACATACACAGGTTTAAGGTGAAGGGCTGGAGCAAAATCTTTTGGGCATCAAATAAGAAAAAGAGGGCAGGAGTGGTGATCATGATTTCTGACAAAGCCAAAGTAAAAATAGATATTATTAAAAGAGACAGTGAAGGAAATTACATCCTAATAAAAGACAATATAAACAATGAGGAAATAACAGTACTCAGCATGTATTCACCAAATGGTATAGCATCTAAATTCAAAAAGGAGAAACTGGCAGAGCTCAAGAAGGAAATAGAAAGTAAAACCATACTAGTAGGAGATCTAAATATTCCTCATTCAGAACTAGTTAAATCAAACCAAAAAATAAATAAGAAGGAGAAAAGAAAGGTGAATGAAATCCTAAAAAAATTAGATTTAATAGATACGTGGAGAAAAATAAATAGGGACAAAAAGGAATACGCCTTCTTTTCAGCTGCACATGGTACATTCACAAAGATTGACCATGTAATAAAGCATAGAAACATCTCAAACAAATACAAAAGAGCAGAAATAACAAATGTAACCTTCACAGGTCATAATGCAATAAAAATAATAATTAGTAAGGGCACCTGGACAGGAAAATCAAAAACTAATTGGAAATTAAATAATATGATTCTCCAAAACCAGTTAAAGAAGAAATCATAAAAACAAACAATAATTTCATTGAAGAGAATGACAGTGGTGAGACATCCTACCAAACTCTGTGGGATGCAGCTAAGGCAGTACTCAGGGGGAAAATAATATCCTTGAGTGCATATATTAACAAATTAGAGAGGGCAAAAATAAATTAACTGGGCATGCTAATTAAAAACTAGAAAAGGAACAAATTAAAAATCCCCAGCTAAAACCATAATTAGAGATTATAAAAATTAAAAGAGAAATGAATAAAATTGAAAGTAAAAGAACTATTGAATTAATAAATAAGACTAGAAGCTGGTACTTTGAAAAAACAAACAAAATTGACAAGAACTGGTCAGTCTAATTTAAAAAAGGAAAAAAGAAAACCAAATTATCAGGATCAAAGATGAAAAGGGTGACCTCACCTCTAATGAAGAGGAAATCAAGGCAATCATTAAAAACTATTTTGCACAATTATATGGTAATAAATATAGTAATTTAGTTAAGATGGATGAATATTTACAAAATTATAAATTGCCTAGATAAACAGTAGAAGAAATAGAATACTTAAATAATCCCATATCAGAAAAAGAAATTGAACAAGCCATCAAAGAACTCCCTAAGAAAAATTCCCCTGCACCAGATGAATTCACAAGTGAATTCTATCAAACCTTCAAAGAACAACTGATTCCAATACTAAACAAACTATTTGACATAATAAGCAAAGAAGGAGTTCAACCAAATTCCTTTTATGATACAAATATGTTACTGATCTCAAGGCCAGGTAGATCAAAAACAGAGAAAGAAAACTACAGACCAATCTCCTTAATGAACATAGATGCAAAAATCTTAAACAGAATACTAGCAAAGAGACTCCAGCAAGTGGTCAAGAGGGCTATTCATTATGATCAGCTGGGATTTATACCAGGAATGCAAGGATGGTTCAACATCAGGAAAACCATTTATATAATTAACCATATGAACAACCAAACAAACAAAAATCACATGATTATCTCACTAGATGCTGAAAAAACCTTTGACAAATACAACATCCATTCCTATTGAAAACACTAGAAAGTATAGGAATAGAAAGACCTTTCCGAAAAATAATAAACAGTATATATCTAAAATCATCAACAAGCATCATATGCAATGGGGATAAAGTAGAAACCTTCCCAATAAGATCAGACATGAAACAAGGATGAACACTGTCACCTCTGTTATTTCACATTTTATTAGAAACACTAGCAGTAGCAATTAGAGAAGAAAAAGAAATTGAAGGTAGTAAAATGGGCAATTAGGAGACTAACCTATCACTCTTCACAGATGATATGATGGTCTACTTAAAAAATCCTATAGAATCAACTAAAAAGCTAGTAGAAATAATCAACAAATTTAGCAAAGTTTCAGGATAAATAAAATAAATGCACATAAATCATCAGCATTTCTATATATCTCCAAAACATCACAGCAGCAATAGGTACAAAGAGAAATACCATTTAAAATCACCCTAGACAATGTAAAACACTTAGGAATCTATCTACCAAAACAAACACAGGAATTATACAAGCACAACTACAAAACACTTTCCGAACAATTAAAACTAGATCTAAACAATTGGAAAAGCATTGATTGCTCATGGGTAGGACAAGCCAACATAATAAAAATGATCATTCTACCCAAATTAATTTACCTATTTAGTGCCATACCTTTCAAACTACCAAAAAACTTTTTTTACTGAATTAGAAAAACCTATAACAAAGTTCATTTGGAAGAACAAAAGATCAAGAATAACAAGGGAAATAATGAAAAAAAAACCGTGAAGGAAGGGGGCCTAGCAGTACCACATATTAAAGTATACTATAAAGCAGAGGTCATCAAAACAATATGGTACTGGCTAAGAGATAGAAGGGAGGATCAGTGGAATAAACTTGGGCTAAGTGACGTCAGCAAGACTATCTATGATAAACCCAAAGTGCCCAATTTTGAGGAAAAAAAAATCCACTATTTGACAAAAACTTCTGGGAAATTTGGAAAACAATATGGGAGATATTAGGCTTGGATCAACATCTCACAACCTACACCAAGATAAATTCAGAATGGATGAATGACTTGAATATAAAGAAGGGAACTATGAGAAAATTAGGTGAGCATAGAATAGTATCCCTGTCGGATCTATGGGAAAGTGAAAATTTTAAAAACAAGCAAGAGTTAGAAAAAATTACAAAATGTAAAATAAATAATGTTGATCATATTTAATTAAAAAGGCTTTGTACAAACAAAAACAATGCAACCAAAATCTGAAGGGAAACAACAAACTGGGAAAAAATCTTTATAACAAAAAATTACTCAAATATACAAGGAGCTAAATCAATTGTATAAATAAATCAAGCCATTCCCCAACTGATAATTGGGCAAGAGACATGAATAAGCAATTTTCAGATAAAGAAATCAAAACTATCAATAAGCACATGAGAAAGTGTTCTAAATCTCTAATAATTAGAGAAATACAAATCAAAACAACTATGAGGTATCACCTCACACCTAGCAGATTGGCTAAAATGATAGAAGGGGAGAGTAATGAATGTTGGAGGGGATGTGATGAAATTGGGACATTAATGCATTGCTGGTGGGATTGTGAACTGATCCAACCATTCTCAATGGCAATTTGGAACTATGCCCAAAGAGCTCTAAAAGACTGCCTGCCCTTAGATCCAGCCACAGCGTTCCTGGGTTTTTACCCCAGAGATCATAGATAAACAGACTTGTATGAAAATATTTGTAGCTGCGCTTTTTTTGATGGCAAAAAACTGGAAAATGAAGGGATGCCCTTCAATTGGGGAATGGCTAAACAAATTGTGATATATGTTGGTGATGGAATATGTTGTGCTCAAAGGAATAATAAACTGGAAAGGAGCAGAACCAGAAGAACACTGTATTCAGAGACTGATACACTTCGGTAAAATTGCATTAAATGGACTTCTGTACTGGCAGCAATGCAATGACCCAGGACAATTCTGAGGGATTTATGGAAAAGAATGCTACCCACATTCAGAGGAAGAACTGCAGGTGTGGAGACACAGAAGGAAAAACAACCACTTGAACACATGGGTTGATGCGGACATGGTTGAGGATGTAGACACTAAACAACCACACCAATGCAACTATCAATAATATGTAAATAAGTCCTGATTGATCACACATGCTAAAATAAGTGGAAATGATTGTTGGATATGGCGGGTGGGGTAAAGGAGGGGTGAAGGGGAAAGTAAAAACAAGAATCATGTAACCATGGAAAATTTTTCTAAAAAAATAAAATATTAAAAAAAAATGAACACACACACACATACACAATCTGGAGAGATTCATAGGAAGTGATGCAAAGTGAAGTAAGTAGAACAACAGAACTTTGTTCACAGTAACCGAAATAATGTTAATGATCAAATGTGAATAACTTAACTATTATCAACAAGGCAAGGATCCAGGACAACTTTAAGAAACTCATGAACAAAAGAAAGGCTATTCACCTCCACAGAATGAACAGATGGAGTCTGAATAAAAATCAAAGCATACCATTCTTGACTTTATTTACTCCATTAATTTTTCTATAGTGTAAGCAATATGCATCTTTTTTATAACATGATTTGCATGGAAACATGTATTACATGATAATATGCATATAACCTATATAATATGATCTGTCTTCTTGGAGAGGCAGTGGCAATAAAGATGGGAAAATATCAGAAAATGAAATTTTAAAACTGTATTGATATGTAATCTTTAAAAAATTTAAAAATGTGTAATATTTTTTTAAATTATTTTAAGTTCCCAATACATATCCAAGCAGCACAGAGAGCCCAGACATCCCTACCCTCTACACACCAAGAAACAGAAGCAGATCATCCCCTAGACAGCCTGTGTCTGAGCCACTGCAGGAGATAAGGATAGGCAAGTTCCTATGCAGTTCACATCCTAAACTACAGTAAGAGAAATTGCCAAGGATAGCACCTGCGAATCCTACAAAGCACCTTCAGTGTTCTAGGAGGCCTGCAATCATTAATGTGTACAAATGATTGGGACTTATCTGGTTCACAGCAATGGTATGAGTCAATTCTCAGTTTAGAACTACATAAAAGATGGGGGAAAAAGTGAGAGTGAAGATAAAAAAACAGAGAAAATTAAAAGAAGACTAAGTCAATATCAGAAATTACTGCAGAAGGTGGTATCTAGTCTTTGTTACATTAACAATAATGAAGTAGGGCCTGCCCACACCATAGAATGCAAGAAAGAAGAGATTACAGTAAACACTGAACCCTGATCTAGAAACTTTGGCTAAGATACAAGTAAAATTAAACACATTGGATGAAATATTTGAGATTGTAATAAATTTTATGGAAAAACTCATAGGAGAGTACATACAAAAAGGACTTGAGAGACAAGAATACTTTTTTTTCTATATACTGTTATTTTGAGGAGTTGACATTCTATTCCTATGCTTTCTAGTGTTTTCAATAGAAATGGGTGTTGTATTTTGTCAGAGGTTTTTTTTATCTATTGAGTTAATCGTGTTTTCTGTTGGTTTGATTATTGATGTGGTCAATTATGTGGATGGTTTTCAAAATATTAAACCATCCATGCATTCATGGTATAAATCCCACCTAGTCATTGTGAATAATTATTGTGATCACTGGCTGTCATCATATTGCTAGTATTTTACTTAGGATTTTTGCATCTAAATAAGGAAAAGTAGTTGTACAAAAACATACATAGCTATACTCTTTGTAGTAGCAAAAACCTGGAAGAAGATGGGGTATCCATTGATTGGGGAATGGCTGAAAAAATTGTGGTATCTGATGGTGATGGAATATTATTGTGTTGAAAGAAATAATGAACTGGAGGAATTCCATGTGAACTGGAAATACCTCCAAAAACTGATACAAAGCAAAAGGAGCAGAACCAGGAGAATATTGTACACAGAGACTGATACATTTTGGCACAATCAAATGTAACAGACTTCTCTGCTAGTAGCAATTCAATGATCCAGGACAATCCAGAGGGACTTATGAGAAAGAACACTATCAACATCCAAAGAAAGAACTGTGAGAGTAGAAATGCAGAAGGAAAACATATGATTGATTGATCAAATGGTTTGATGGGTATATGATTGGCGATTGACTTTGAATAATCATTCTATTACAAATATTAATGATATGGGAATAGGTTTTGAACAATGATACATATAAAATTGAGTAGAATTACTTGTTGGCTATGGAAGAGGGGAAGGAGGAGGAGAGGGAAAATGTTTCTTTTAATAAATAAGAAGGTACAAATTGTTTATATCCTAATGCAGGAGGAGAAGAAAGAGTTTTTCTCAGAACTGTAATTTTTAAAGAATCATGGTTACAAATTAAATAAGAAAGAAATGTATATTGAGGGTGCTCTTATCCTGCTTTAATAATCTTAGAGGAAAGAAATGGGAGGAAAAAGGGAAGCATAGCATGGAAAAGAACAGTAGCAAAAGGAAGGGCAATTACTATTATAAAAAAGGAGCATGTGAAGATATGCAATCATGAAGGAGGGAGTTGGGGAAAACCACATCTTATGAACCTTGCTTTCATCTCAACTAGAGGAACATATACACATAAAAACACACACAAAGTGTAATATTCAGATTGATTAAGCTCAACATGAAAATAGGAAGAAGAGAGTGACATAAGCACATATAGTCAGTGAAGAAATAGTCATAACCAAAATAAACTTCATATTTGGAGAGCTTGGTCATAAAATGATCATTAAAAGGAAGGAAACTGTAAGAAAATAAACAATTATATTCTGTGTAGGAGAAAAGAGAAGTCACAAACTCAGAAAGTGACACTAATATCAAAGCAGCTACATGCAAAATTAAAAGAAAAATGGGAATTATTCCGAGACTTTAAAAGAGGTAAAAAACATTAAAAAGTTAAATAAGAGCAAAAGGAAAAAAATTAAAAAGAAATGAAAGTGATAGAAGAAAAAATTAATACCTTAAACAACAGAATTGACCAAAAAGTAGAGAAGGCACAAAAATCCACTGAAGAGAATTCTTTGAAAAGTAGAATTGGCCAAATAAAAAAAGAGGTTCTAAAGTTCATTAAGGGAAATAAATCATTAAAAAGTAGAATTGGGATAAGTGGGGGATAATGATTTCCTGAGACATCAAGGAACAATAAAACAAATTCAAAAGAATGAAAAAATAGAAAACCATATGAACTATCTCAATGGGAAAAAACTGACCATGAAAATAAATCCAGAAGAGATAAATTAAGAATTATCAGACTATCTGAAAGCCATGATTAAAAAAGTCTAGACATCATACTGCAAGAAATTATTAAAGATAACTACCCTCATATCCTTGAACCAGGGGATAAAAAAGTAATTGAAACAATCAATTGATCATTTATTGTAGAAACTGTCAAATTCTATGTAACCCTGACTGTGAATCAAGGATATTTGAATTGTTTCTTTATAAATGTTTGCAGTATTTTCTTCCCAACTTCAGAGTTCTCGAACTTGCCTATAATATTCATGGAAGATTCCTTTTGGGGATTTATTTCAGATCGTTATTATTGTTAATAAGTTCTTATATAAACAGAGGGTGAGGGAATAAGTTGCTGCTGATGATATGATATAAAAAAAACAAGGGTGAAAAAAGGGATTGCACTGAAAGAAGAGGGAAGGTAGAGGTAGAATCAGGTAAATTATCTGTGCAAAAAGAGGTACAAATTTGGAACTATGCTCAAAGGGCTATAAAAGAATGCCTGCCCTTTGATCCAGCCATACTATTGTTGGGTTTGTACCCCAAAGAGATCATAGATAAACAAACTTGTACAAAAATATTCATAGCCATGCTTTTTGTGGTGGCAAAAAACTGGAAAATGAGGGTATGCCCTTCAATTGGGGAATGGCTGAACAAATTGTGGTATATGCTGCTGATGCAATACTATTGTGCTCAAAGGAAGAGAAGGTGAGAGTGATGAAAGATGATGTTTAAGCTTTACTCTGATCAGAATTGGCTTAGAGATGCAATAATATACATATTCAGTTGGATATAGAAATCTAGCTTGCTATATAGGGAAGTCAGAAAGGAATAAGAAAGGAGGGGTAGGTAGTATAATGGGGATTATTTTGAGGAGGTAGTAATTAGAAGTAAATACTTGTGAAGAGTGATGAGTAAAAGAAGAAAGCCAACAGAAACAAAATGGGAAAATAGAATGGAAGGAAATACACAGTATGATGTAAAATGAATATTTTTTATTATATTAAATTAAAAAGGATTTGAAAGTAAATTCAAAAACCAATGCAACTATGATTAGGAGAGAAACAAAAAGAGAAAAGAATTACAACAGATTTTTCTGGTAAATATCTCATTTCTCAAGTATATAGAGAAGTAAATAAAATTTGCAAGAAAGCAAATCATTCTGAGATCCTGGATGTAAGATAGATGTGAAAGATAGAATATACCCTGGACAAAAACTCAACTTAGCTTAGCTCAGCAGAGGAGGTTTTGAAATAGGAACAGAGACTTTCTGACTGAGAGAGTGATTCAGTTGAGAATAGACCAGCCAGGCTTTCTTTTATCAAATGGATGTCCTGGGATGGTCCTGAGGAGAGCCCAAGCAGGTTGAACTGGGATGAATTATACACTGTGTTGTTTTTGTACAGTGTTATCTGTTCCTTTGAATTATGCACATAGCTGGACACCTGCACACAAATATCCAGGCATACATGTATGAACATGCCCACCAACCATCATGAACATAAACACACAGAGTAACATGAACCTATTTGATTAATAAAGGTTCTTATACACAGCCTGAAAAAAAAATCAAATTGACAAATGGTCAAAGAATATGAATAGGAAGTTTCAGATGAAGAAATCAAAGGAAGCCATAGTCATATAAAAATGTTCTAAAGTGATTAGAGAAATGTAAATTTAAACAATTCTAAGGTACTACCTCACACTTATCAGATTAGCTAATATGAAAGTAAAGGGAAATGATAAATGTTGGAGGGAATGGGGGGAAATCTGGATATTCATGCATAGTTAGTGGAGTTTTGAATTGATACAACCACTCTGGAGGTCAATTTGGAACCACGCCGAAAGATCTATAAAACTATGCATATCCTTTGATCCTGTAATACCACTACTAGGTCTATATCCCACAGAGAGTAAAAAAAAGTGAAGAAGACCTACTTGTACAAAAAATATTAATTGCAACCTTTTTGTGGTGGCTAAGAATTGGAAATTAAGGAATGTCTATTAATTTGGGAATGGTGAATAAATTGTGGCATAGGATTGTGATGGAATATTATTGTGCTATAATTGATAATCAGCAGGATGATCACAGAAAAACCTGAAAGACCTACATGAACTAATGCAGAGTGAAGGGAGCAGAACCAGGAGAACATTTCATACAATACTGCAATATTATATGATGATCAACTGTGAAAGAAATAAATTCTGGGCAGTAAAATTATCTAAGGCAATTCTGAAGGACTTTTGGCAAAGAATACTATTCACCTCCAGAGAAAGAACCAATGGAGTCTGAATTCAGAGAAAAGCATACTAATGGTATCTCTTCCCATCCTGTTTCCCCATTGCAATTTTGATATATCTCAGATCAGTATAAGAAATTAAATAGGAATTTGGGAGGAGTTTTTCAGAAACCTCAAATGACACACAAAGGTCAGCAAATGACATAGAAAAACGTTTAAAAACTCAGAAATGCATAAAATATAATTGTCATATTGTTTTATATAAAATATTTTATCATTAACACCATAAATATACATATTTTTTTAAAAGTTAGTTTTCAAAAATAACATGAAATCCATCTGAGAATACACAAAGGCTAGAAATATAGAGATATCTTTAAAAGTGTAGTAACTCATGAATGCATATAGGGTACTGTAAACACTCCATTAAGAAAAAAGAAGGGAAGACCAAATTTTTCTTATTTTCAACTTCTTTTTAGAAAATGAGGTGGAAGTAGGAAAAGAATAAGGTGATAAGGAAAGAAAGGAACAACTAATAATGATAATCATAATCAAGCATGTGACATACTTAGCCATAAAAAAGAAAACAGAAGAATGTATTAGGAAGTAGAATCCAATAATAAATCCAAAGAAATGAAATATACTTTAAAAACCCAGAATATAAATAAAAGCTAGAATGAAACCTTTAGCGTTTAGATAACCATGATTAGATATGAAAAGCAGTTATAATTTTAGAGAAGACAAAATTAAAATTTACATGAAAGAATTAGGTAATCAGTTATAAATTTTCCCCAGTTTGATATTTTCCTTCTGATCTTGGTTGTACTGTCTTTTTTTATAAAACCTTTTAAATTTAATATAATCAAAATTATCATTTCACAACTTGTAATGTTATCTATTTGATCATGAATTTTTTCCCTTTTCTGTAGATCTGACAGGTAAATTATTCTATGTTCCCTGATTTTATTTATAATATCATCCTTTATTTCTAAATCATATATCCCTTTTGACCTTATCTTGACATACAGTGGGAGATATTGAGCTAAACCTAATTTTTGCCATACCATTTTTCAATTTTCTCAGCAGTAATTGTTAAATTATAAGTTCTCATCCAAAAAACTGAGGTCTTTGGGTTTATCAAATACTATGTTGCTGAAGTCATTTACCCCTAATCTGTTCCATTTATCCGCCCAAGTGTTTTAGGGGAAGAAGAGATGAATACGTTTTATTCTTGTTATATTTTTAAAGTAAATATCTTTGTAAAAGATACAAGTAAAAAGAAAATAAGTCAAGTTGCATAGAATGTATAGCAGTGCATGTTGATGTTACTAAATCCCAGCACATATTCAAGCAAGAGAATTCATACAACTGATTCTAATGAGGCTTCACTTCTGTGAGGCAGTATTATATGAATAGTATGCTCAACTGAAGTCAGTAAGACCTGAGTTCAAATCTCTTGATACTTATTATTGGGCAGTTAGGTGGCACAATGTATAGAATTGAATAAACTTGGAATAAGGAAGACATCTTCATGAATTCAAATCTGGCCTCAGACATTTACCAGCTGTGTAACTTTGGCAAAGTCAATTAACTTTTTTGCCTCATTTCCTCATTTGTAAACTGGCTAGATAAGGACATGGCATACCACTCCAGTATCTCTGCCAAAAAACCTCCAAAATGGGGCCAGGGAGAGTCAGACATGTCTGAACAACAAAGATACTTATTAGCTGTGTGGCTCTGGATGAATCGCTCAATTTTTCTGGGTGTCAGTTTTCTCCTCTTTTACATAGAAATAGAAATAACTATATGTCTAAAAGGTATTCTGAAACTGAAATGAAATAACGCATGTAAAGTGCCTTATAAATGCCAGTTAATATTCCATGCTTATATTCTCCATGTTCTAGCCACCTAAGTGTTCTGAATCTACCAGTATATATGAAGGAGCATGTTATACTGGAAATCATACTGGCTCTAGAATCAGCCAACTGGAGTTCGTTCTCTAGCCAAAAATCATCTTGAAAGTTCTCACATCATGAGTAAGAAGCTAGGAAAGACTATTATGTAGTGTACACATACACAAAACCAAAACTTCACTTAATCCATTTTTCCCTATTACACATTTTTTCCATCACACTTCTAGAAAAATAGTCCAAGGTCACTGCTTCCCCTTACTCACTATTACACATTCTCACTTTCATTCCAATATAATTTCTTTTACAAAGTCAAATCTGCAAATTTTATTTTTAGAAGATTATAAAACCAGTCATATGTAATGCAAAACAGGAGAACATCAAGAAAGGTGATCAAAATTATGTGGCAATTAAAGCTATCCTTAATATTTTAATGTAAAATTAGGAGATCTTTAGTGGAATGATTCCAGGGATCTGTGTTTAGTCATCAAACATTACTGTTAATTTGCTCTGATTAAATTTTCTAAGAGACAGGGAAGGTATACCATGATCTTTGAGGTGAATTATTTTTACCTGTAAACTTCTTATTGTTCAGGATCACTTTTCCCTTTCATTCTGTACCTAGGGCATATACACACATGGGTGCATAAGAGATTAAAAATCATCCGTAAAAATTTTATATTTAAAAGATTACAGAGCAAGTCAATCATCTATGTAAGAAATAACAGTACCAAAGTCTCATCTTTTATGAGGTCGTGTTGAAAATGTTCTCTTTAGTTTCAACAAGATCATAGAACAAAGAGGTGAAATTCAAAAAGTCTGTCTTGTGAGTTTCAGGACTTGTTCAGGGAAAGTTTTAGAAATGTGTAATTGAATCATTGCCTGAGACTCTCTAATCACCCCCCCATCAGAGAGTAATTGGCCTCTCTGGCAATACCACAGTTTTTGTTGTAGTCTTTGACCATGTGAATGTAACTTCAATTCCCCTAACTCTGACCCTAGCTGTTGTTGGCAATTCAATATTTCTTGTATTTTTTGTCATCTTCAAAGCTGGATCCCCGCATCATGACTGCATGGGTAATATAGTATAGAGACTTAAATCAGAATGCATTCTAGTAAATATATGAGGTATAGAAGTGAAATCTGTCAAGATAAGCACTGATGGCCATACAGATATGTTCCACAGTGGTCATAACTTCTTGAAAAGCTTTATCATGATCTGATGGAAAAGTAGCAAAATTAATAACCTTGGTGGTAGTAAACTCTGCCCTGTACTTTCATTCTCCTTTCTCAGTGTGGTAGTAGCATAATCCCTCAGAATCAATGACCCCATTCTCCTTGACCTACTGGAAGCTGAATGCCAGCTAGTTCTCATGGTAGCCCACATTGCTCTGCTTTGGGCTTCAGTCCAACGGGTTATTCTTACTCAGGGAAACCAGTTTTCCTTTCTTGAAAAAGTATTTCCTGTCTAAGGAATCAGTTGCTCTTAAAGCCCAGCAAGAATTTTAGTTACCTTGATCTTTGTACAAGTGACAGTCATCCTATTTTCAGTCCATTGTTTTGGGAAATTTCAAAACATTGAACTTAATGAATGATACTATTCCAGTTTTTTCCCCTCTCCCCATTCTCTTAATTACCTTATGGTGATTCTCTTGAGTTCTGGTTTTGGGCAGCAAACTCTCTGTGTAAGTCCATTTTTTTCTTTATGAATGCTTGGAAGTCCTCAATTTTATTGAATGACCATACTTTCCTCTGCAACAATATAGTCATTTTTGCTGGGTAGTTGATTCTTGGTTGTAGACCCAGTTCTCTTGCTTTCCAGAATATTGTGTTCCATGCCTTCTAGTCCTTCAAAGTAGATGCAGCCAGGTTCTGGGGTATCCTAACTGTGGTTCCCTAATATCTGAATGACTTCTTTGTAGCAACTTGTAATATTTTTTCCTTGGTCTGGTAGTTTTTGAATTTGGCTAAAATATTCCTAGAAGTTGTCAGTTGTGGATTAAATGTAAGAGGTGATCTGTGGATTCTTTCAATTTTCACTTTTCCCTCTTGTTCAAGAATTTCAGGGTAATTGTCTCTTCTAATTTCTTGTAGGATGCTGTCTAAATTTTTTCTATCATGATGTTCTGGTAAACCAATAATTCTTAAGTTGTCTCTTCTAGCTCTGTTCTCTAGATATTTGGTTGAATCAATGAGGTATTTGATATTCTCCTCAAATTTTTCATTTTTTAAATTTTGTTTTATATATTCTTGCTGCCTTGTGAAGTCATTTGCTTCTAGTTGTTGAGTTCTGTTTTTTAAAAAAATTGAATTTCTTATCTGGCTTTTTGGTCATCCTTCTCCTTCTGGTCTGATTTTCTTTGTAGATCATCTTTTGCCTTTTTGCTTCATTTTCAAGCTGGCCAATTTTGGCTTTTAAGACTTTATTTTCTCATTTTAGTTCCTGTATTTCCTTTTTCAAATTGTCTCAGCTTCCCTTGATTGCTTTTTGAGTTCCTGAAGTTGAATTTTGAGATCTTCCAAAGCCTGTGTCCAATTCGCTGGAACTTCTTCCTCTTCTTCTATTTCTATTTCCTTTGCTCTCTTTTCCCTTCCTTGGAAGGAGTTGTCAATTGCCATTTCTTTTCTCTTTTTCTATTGTTTACTCATATTTTTTCCATTTTTGTTCTGCTAGTTTGAGCAGATGTATTTAATGATCTTTGATGAAAGGTCTTCTTCCTAACTGACAATGGAGGTTTGTAGTTACTTTCTCTGCTCTCTGAAGACTTCTTGTTGGTCCAATTGATGGGATTAATTATGTATTGATTGGATTAGACTTACTACTTAATCTGCCCTGAGGCTAAAACCTCATACAGGTTGTACATATATTATCATATAATTTGTATTTCCATATTTGACACATTGCAAAATAATTTATATTGTGGTCACTAGAGAAAAATTCATGAAGGAAATAAAGAATGCATTCAGATTCCATCTATTCCTTTTATGGTGGTGAATATATTTTTTTGGTCTTGAGTCTCTCAGAGTCGTCTTGGATCTTTTCCTTGTTGATAATAATTATTCACAGTTGGTCATCATACATTATTGATGTTACTATGTACAATATTCTCCTGGTTCTTCTCACTTCATTTTACATTAGTATACCTAAGCCTTTCTAGAACTTTTTGTGATCAACTTGTTTGTCATTTCTTATGGCCAGTAGAATTCCTTTACAAGAATTTACCATAACTTGTTCAATCATTTTCCAATGGATAGAAATCCTTTCAGTTTTAAGTTTTGTCACCACAATAAGAGTTCCTATAAATATTTTTATAAAGTTGGGTTATTTTCCCCTTTTTTTAATCTCTTTTGGATACAAACATAGTAGTGGTATTACTGGGTCAAAGGGTATTTTGGGCCCTTGGACATAGTTTCCAATTGCTCTCCAGAATGATTGTATCAATTCACAACTTCAATAGTAGATCATTAGTATCCCAATTTTTCAACATCCCTTCCAACATTTATCATTTTCCTTTTTTTTTTCATGTTAGCCAGTCTGATAGGTGTGACGTAATACCTCAAAGTTGTTTTAACTTGCAGTTCTCTAATCAATAATAATTTGGAGCATATGACTAAAGATTGTTTTAATTTATTTATCTGAGAATTGCCTGTTCATATCATTTGACCATTTGTCAATTTGGAAATGGTTCATTTTATTATACATTTTACTCAATTTGTTCTGTATTTGATAAATTGAGCCTTGTTAGAGACACTTGCTATAAAAAAATTTTCCCCAGTTTGCTGTTTGCCTTTTAATCTTGGTTATATTGCTTTTGTTGGTGCGGAGTATTTTTTTAATTAATGTAGTCAAATGTATCTATTTTACATCTCACACTGTTCTCTATGTTTTGTTTTGATCCAAATGCTTCCCTTTTCCATAGGTTTGACAAAAAAAATATTTTATGTTTCCCCAATTTTTTTATGGTATAACCCTTTACTTCTAAATCATGTATCCACTTGTGGTATGAGGTGTTGGTCTATGTCTACTTTCTACCAACTTTGGTACTAGTTTTCCAGTTTTTTCCAGCAGTTTTAATCAAATATGTAGTTCTACCAAAAAAATAATCCTCGATGTTTGGGTTTGTTAAGCACTAGGCTACTATGGTGATTTAGCATTCTCTATTCATTGCCTAATCTATTCCTTTGGTCCTTCACTATTTCTTAGCCAGTACAAGATTCTTTTATGATTTCCACTTTAAAATATTGTTTGAGATTGAGTACAGCTAAGCCACCTTCTCTCATATTGCTTTTTTATTAATTTCCTTAATATCCTAGGTCTTCTATTTTTTCAGATAATTTTTTTAGCTCTGTGAGAGAAATTGGGAGTATTTTTATTAGTATGGCACTGAATAATATTCCAGTTCTATTTCGAGATGATTTATAGCCCATAATATTTTCTGTGAATTTTTCTACAGTCATCTCATCAATTTGGTTCATGGAAAGTTTGTAAATATGTTCAGTTTTCCTCAAGTTCACTTTGTAGGTTCCTCTGCTTTGTACTCCACACCTCCCCTTCACCTGCTGCTTTTCTCCTCCAAGTAATTACAAACCTCAAAGATCCCAAAGCACAGACAGGAATACAGGCAGAAAATAATCCATTAAAATTCTAGAGCTTTCAAACCTAGATTGAAAAGCAGAAAAATTAATGAACCATCATCAACCACATCAGAAAAAAGGAGTTTTTCTAAGATCTAAGCTGCTAAGCAACATTCCTTCATATTTTTATTAATTCCCTGGATATTATTCAAGATTAATTTTATTATATTTCCTAAATATGTAAAACAATTTTGGTAGTTTCTTTGGCATGGCACTGAATGAGAAAATTAATTTAGCTTTAATAGTGATTTTTATTATATTGGCTCAGCCTACTCATGAGCAATTAAGATTTCTCCAATTTGATAGATATGGCTTTGTGTAAAAAGTGTTTTGTAACTGAGTTCATAGTTCAAAACCTAGCTGAGAGAACCAGAAGAACATTGTACACAGAGACTGAATCACTGTGGCACAATTATTAGTAGCAATGCAATTGTCCAGGACAATTCTGAAGGACTTATGAGAAAGGATACTATCCACATTCAGAGAAAGAACTGTGGGAGTACAAACATAGAAGAAAAAACATTGGCTTGATCACATGGATCGATCACATGGAGATATGATTGGGTATGTTGACTTTAAATGATCACTCTATTACAATTATTAATAATATGGAAATAGGCTAATTGAATGTGGATGAAAAATACAAAGTAGTAGACAACGAAGTAGCACAGTGGTTAAAAAACCAGACCTGGAGATGGGAGGTCCTGGGCTCAAATTTTGTCTCACAGACTTTTTAGGTTTATGACCCTGAGCAAACCACTTAACCCATATTGCTTAGCTCTTACCACCCTTTTGCCTTGGAACTAATATGCAATACTGATTCTAATACAGATGGTAGGTTTTTATTTAAATAATAATAATAATGATACAAAGTAGTTTAAAGATTAGGAAATTTCTTGTGCCTAGGAAGATCTATGTGATCACATGATGAATTTTTGTGGTTTTGAAGAAAAGAATTGCTATTTTTATATGTGTTACATGTGGCTTTGATACTACTATTAGCTTTGTGAGGGAAGGGACAATATTAAATTTCTGCATTTCCTTGCATTTATCAAAGCACTCTAGATGCACCTAGTATTTTATAAACATTTGATGAATGAATAACTAAATGTATTTCTAAGGACAGCATAGGAAAGTCTACTTTGTTTCCAGAAGACAGACACAAAACAACCTTCTAGCCAGCTGGACTTGATGACTTCATTACCTCTGACAGTGAGGAGGTTGGTCAAAGTGATTTAAGCCAGGGTCTTCACCCACCTGGCCCATAGAGGGTAAAAGTTTCCAACACGCACATCCTAATCTGGCAGGGCCCCTCCTTCTGCTGCATTGTGAGTCACATTTTTTTAAAAAGTCTTTTGTTTTTGATGTAATCATCAAAGACTAATGGAAAAGAATAATGTTATTTCATAGCTGAGGGAAAAAAGAGAGACACATCTGGAATTAACTTTGAATGTTAAAGATACTGACATCATAGCCCAACGTGGAAAAAATGTTTAAAACCCCACAGGCAGTTTTCAGCAGAGAGGATGAGAGACTTACAAGCATGGATCAATTTAACTGTTAGTTGAAGAGCACAAAAGGCAGCACTTCCTTGAAGAACAAAAATAGGATTTTTTTTCCCTCCAATATTCTCTATTTGTAGTTGTTCTTGTCATTGCTATTGTTCTTATTATTTTACACTTTCCTCAATCATTTTCATGATGTAAGGAATGAAAACTATATTTACCTGAAGAATGGGAAATAATATCTTATACTTTTTTGATTCTCTAGTACTTAACACAAAGTTTTGTAGATGGTAGTCTAGTCTGCTTTCCCAAGTCCCAAGAGCACCAACACAAAGGGTATCAAAAAGATTATATAAACTACGAAATGTAATTACACACACATTTCCTATATTTTGGAATCGCCATGATTCCCTTTCTCTGTGCTGCTCCTGGGACTTAGAAAGTATAATCTGAAGAATTGCTAAGTGGCATAGTGGATAGAGTGCCAGGCCTGAACTCTGGAAAACCTGAGTTCAAATTTTTTAGTTGTGTTACCCTTGGCAAGTTACTTAACCCTGTTTGCCTCAGTTTCCTCATCTATAAAATGAACTGTAGAAAAAAATTGGAAATCACTCCAAACAGGAGTCAGTATAATGAGGTAAAGTCCTATTTGTTGTTAATGAAAGATAATAACATTCTCAAGGTATAATGGAAAGAACTCTGAATTTGAAGTCAGAAAATGAGTTTAATGCCTTTTCCTACATTTTACTACCTTTATGACACTGAGTATGCCAGTTAGCTTCTCTGAAACTCTATATCCTATCTAGTTCTAAATCTAGATCTAATAATGACTATGATCTCAGTTTCTTCACCTGTTAAATTAAATTGTTAGGATACATGATTTATAATTTCCTTTCTACTTACGGTTGTGTTGATAAATGCTGAACAACTAGCCCTCCAAGAAACCTCCAAGAAAATTAAATACATTTAATTTGAATTATTAACATTTTCTCAATCACAATCTTAATTCTGTTCAATCAACAAAATTTTAGAAGTCATGGTTTATACACTTTTCCAGTTTCTAAATGTATATACTCAAATTGACAAGTTTACAGTTGTTTCTAGCAAAACCAAAATGAGCTGGAATGGCCTTGACTCTATGAGGAAATATTTCACCATAAAGAATTTCTAACTACGTCTAAGTCATCCATTTTTGGAGATCTAGGTATAAAATAGTAAATACTCTTGACTATTCCAAATCCTCTGTTCACTATGAGATAACAAGGTGGTATAGTGGATAGAATCTTTCATCCCAGAGTTAGGGAGATCTGTGTTTCAATCCTTCTTTACATGTGCACTAATTCCTGGGAACATGGGCAAGCAATTTCACTTCTTTAAGTCTCAGTCTCATCTACAGAATGGGTATTATGATAATAATAAATAACTTACTAGTTGTTATGAAGACCCAGTGAAAAACCATATGCATTCCAGAGTTCAAAGAAAAGGATAAAAGACCTACTTGTATGAAAATATTTATAGCAGTTCTTTTTGTGTTGCTTTGTGTTCATCAATTGCAGAATGGCTGAACAAGTTACGGTATATGATTTCAAAGGAGTACTATTGCACTATAAGAAATGACAAAGATGATCACAAAACAAACAAGCAAACCTATGAAGACATATAAAGTGATGCAAAGTGAAGTAAGCAGAACAAGGAGATTGTTATACACAATAAGAGCAATAAATTATGGTGATTAACTGTGAATGATTAACCATTATCAGAAATGCAAAGATCCAGGATAACTCAAAGGGACTGATGATAAAAATAAATGTCTATCCCATACTACAGAAGGAACTAATTAAGTATGGATATGTATAGTTTTGTGACCCTTTGGGCATCATTCTATGTTGCTCTCCATAATGGTTGTATCCATGCTCTGCTATACCAACAGTGCTTTAGTGCCTCATTTTTCCCATACCCCTCCAACATTTTATCACTTTCCTTTTTTGTTATATTAGCCACTCTGATAGGTGTGAGGTTGTTTCTCAGTTGTTTTATTTGCATTTTTCTAATCAATAGTGATTTGGAGCATTTCCTCAAATGATGATAGTTTTAATTACTTCATGTGAGAACTGCCTGTTTATATCTTTTGACACTTTACCAACTGGGTATGTTTTGTATTCATATAAATTTGGCTTAGTATTCTATATATTTGAGAAATGAGGCCTTTGTCAGAGACATTTGCTATACAAAATTTCCCCCCAATTTGTTGCTTTCCTTCTAATTTTGGTTGCATTTGGTTTTGTTTTTACAGAAACTTCTTAATTTAATGTAATCAAAATTAACCATTCGTGTTTTGTAATGTTCTCAGTGTCTTTTTGGATCATAAATTCTTCCCTTATCCATAAGTCTGACAAATAAACTTTTCCATGTTCTTCCAATTTATTTATGATATCCCCCCTTATTTCTGGATCAAATTTCCATTTTGATTTTATCTTGGTATAAGATGTTGATCTATACCTAGTTTCTGCCATATTGTTTTCTAAGTTTCTCAGCAGTTTTTGTCAAATAGTGTGTTCTTCCCTCAATGGCTTAAAACATTGTGTTCACCATATACTAAGTTATTATAGTCATTAATTACTGTGTGTTGATTCCCTAACCTATTTCATTGATCCACTGCTATATTTCTTAGCCAGTATCATATTTTTTGAAGATTACCACTTTATACTATAATTTGAGATCCGGTATGGCTAGTTCTCCTTCTTTGATATATTTTTTTCAGTTACCTTGCTATGCTAGACCAGTGATAGTGAACCTTTTAGAGATAGAGTGCTGAGCCCCACCCTGAATCAACCCCCCCACCAGACTGAAGGCTTTGCCCACCCCACCCAGAGACCAAATGCCATGCCCCTTCCCCCTACTGAGTGCTGGGCGCACCCTCCCCTCCTCTAACGACACATGAGGAAAAAGTGCTCTCATTGGGCTGCTGGGCAGAGGGGTGGGTGAAGTGAGGAATGTCCTCAGTGAGTGTAGAGATGGGGAGAGTAGTGGCCTGAGCTCTCTGTTCCTCTTTAGCTCTTTTGCCTATGAGCTTCCCACCTTATCCCCTGTGTGCTTCCATTGGGCTGTTGGGCAGAGGAGCAGGTGTTGTGGAAAAATGTCATCAAGAACAGTGGAAAAGGGGAGGGGATCAACTCCACACAAGTTCCTGTGCCTTTCTAGTAACAAACTCTAGTGGGGAGGGAAGAGCAGCCACAGGCCATTTTTGGCAACCTTGCCCCAGGATTACCATCAGTATTCTATAACTTTTGTTCTTCCAAATGACTTCTGTTATTATTTTTCTAGTTTTGGGGAATAATTTTGGGTAGTTTTGATATGGGGGAGAAGAACCCCTGGTTCCAGAAGGATATCTTTCTCAAGAATGAGAGGACTCTGAAACTCAGTTTAAAAGTAAAAAAGAAAAATTTATTAATTACATAGAATTATTAGCCAGCAAGTCAGCATGAGTGGAACAGCCCTAGGGGGTTGCTCTCCAAGACACCACATGGAAGCATGAGTGAAACAACTATAGGAGTTGCTCCCCAAATGCTTCGATTCAGGCATTTTTATATTCTTTACAATAGTGAGTACCTGAGGTTATGTCTTGGTATGGACAGGAATCTAGAGTCATAAGCACTTAGATATGTGGTGGGGTGAGAGGTCTGCCTTAGACCCTTAGGGCTTAGGCTATCAAGATGTGACCTGGAGGTGTATCTCTTTGTATATTTCAACCTTAAAGACAATCCAAGGATAATAGTCTTATAGTAGCTATCAGATGTCACAAGGACAGAAAAGGGGAAGGGAATTTCCCTGTCTAATACAGTGCCCATGCTATCTCTGTACTATACCCATGTCAGTTTGATTGGCATGGCACTGAATAGGTAAATTGATTTATGTAGGATTTTTATTTTCATTATTTTAGCTCAGCCTATCCATGGGCAATTAACATTTGTTTACAATTGTTTAGGTCTGACTTTATTTGTGTGAAAAGTGGTTTGTAATTGTATTCATACAGTTGCTGGGTTTGTTTTTGTAAGTATATTCCTAAATCTTTTATATTGTCTACAGTTATTTTAAATGAAATTTCATTTTCTATATTTTGCTGTTGAATTTTGTTGGTGGGGAACTAGTGAAGTCTGAATGGATTTTGAAGCATGCCTTTCTTCCCTTTATTTCCTCCATAACTTTTTCTCCAATGTAAACAATATGTGTCTTGTTTCACAACATGACAAACATGAAATATGTATTGCATAATAATATATATACAACCTAGGCCATATTGCATGCTATCTTGGGGAACAGTTGACACCTGGGAGAGGAGAGAACATGAATCTCAAAATTATTATATGAATATATTGAATATATCGAATAATGAATAATAATAATATATTAAAATTATATAAATCAGAAAATTATTATTAAAAATTGTACCAACATATTATCTGGAAAATAAATATTTTTAAAAAAGTAAAATAGGCAAAGTGCTTTGCACACCTTAAAAGCAGTACACAGGAAAGTCTAGCTATTAAAAACTATTTTGAATCATCTCATTCTGCCATCTATCTATTTCTTTTTATTCCTTTCAAATAACCAAATCTTGGAAAAAGCTCTCCACGAGATTATTTCCTGGCTGACAGGAAGTCATGCTGTGATCAGTGATCATCTCTCTATTAATCTGAACTTCCAGCTCCATTCAACCAATAGTTCTAGGAAGAATCAGAAGTGGTTCAATCAGAGGATCCAGAAATCAAAAGATGATATGAGACACATAAGTATACTTTAACATTTACTTACTGTGTGACTCTAAAAAAGTCAATGTGCTTTCATGCCTACATATCTCTTTATTTAAAATAGCACTAAAATAAGTCATATGATAATGATCTGCTTTGCAAAATTTATTCTGGGAAAGTATGAGTTTCCAAGGATATGATTATCTGTTTTTATTGCAGATGTGTTCTATTAATGTTGTGTGAGTCCAAGGTTCAAAAATGAAGTTCACTGGTATGCACAGGAATTTTCTTGAATCATTTGTCTGCTCTTCAGGTACAAGAATTAGAATCTTCATCCCTACCTTATCCTACCACCCCTCATTCTTACACCCCACATATTTATGCAGATTATTTTGCTATCATCCTGTTCCTCCTATTACCTATCCTCTTTCTGTGCCTCCTCACCTACTATCAACTTTTCCTTTCCACCACACCTCTACTACTTAGAATCTCTAGGTTCCTTCAGACCTGACCTAAAGCAACAGCTTCTAAAGGAAACTTTTCCCCCTAGTCAACAACCAACACCTTCCCTCAAAAATTTGCCTTTATATATTTTTTATACATCTGTATATGTATATGTGATTTTTTCAGCTAGGGGACTCAATGTGCATTGGACCTAAGATCAAGAAAACCTAAGTTCAGGGGCAGCTGGGTTGCTCACTGGATTGAGAGTCAGGCCTAGAGACGGGAGGTCCTAGGTTCAAATCCGGCCTCAGACACTTCCCAGCTGTGTGACCCTGGGCAAGTCACTTGACTCCCATTGCCCACTCTTACCACTCTTCCACCTAGGAGCCAATACACAGAACTTAAGGGTTTAAAAAAAAAAGAGAGAGAACCTAAGTTCAAATCTAGCCTCATACATTTACAAACTGTGAGACTCTGGGCAATTCACTTAAATTGTCTGCCTTGGTTTCTTCATCTGTAAAAACTGGATAATAATGGCACCTACCTCTGAAAATTATCATGAGGAACATAATATTCAGAAAATATTTTGTAAGTCTTGACACTAGAATTCATGTGATCTCTGTATTTCCAGTTGGTAGCAAAGTGACTGAAATAAGGTACTTTTATTAGATACATAGTAAATACAAGATTGATTGAAATATAAACTGATCAAGATTAAAATTTTTCCTTGTATTACAACATTTACTGTATGCTCTATCTGCCATTACCTGAGGCTATCTGAATATCAGCACATTCCAAATAGGATCAGAGGGTGGAGTAGGAGTGGCAAGATAGAATTTACTGTCCCTAGAGGCCAATAAGTTGTTCATGCTTTGAGTTTCATATTTAATTCATAGTTCATCTTTGATATTTATGTATTACAAAATATTTTTGTGTCACTGAGAGCAGAACTAAGATCCTTTGGTGAGAGAGATGTTTTTTGTTTTTTGTTTTTTGTTTTTTTTTTATTGAGCGGTAGATTTTAGTGACATATAGGGTGTCCCCAAAGTCTTAGTAAAGTTTTAAAAAATTAAAATTCTAAAAAAAAAGGAAAATTATTAATTAGTACTAGCCAAAAAAAAACACAAAAAATGGGCTGCTTTGTGAAATTGTAAGCTCTGTGTTACTTTAAGACCCATATTATAGGATTTAAATCTGAGATTTAGTCAATTAGTCAACAAGTATTTGTTAAGTATATGGCAGGTACTATGCTAAGGGATAGGAATAACAAATACAAACAGATAGTCCCTACCTTCAGGGAGTTTAAATTCTACTGGGAAAAGATCAGGAAAACAAAACATAAATGAGAACAACAACTTGTACAATATGGAAGTGGGGATACATGGAAAAGGTACATAGTATAGAAAGTCCTGAATGTACCCTAGAGAGAAATGATATTTAGCAAGCTTGTATTCCTTCTATGAATGGAAATTCTGGGAGAAGTCATTGAATCAGAGGGAGAGTTGGTGATGGTACAGGCATTGAACCCCCAAAACTATAGAAGTGTTTCGTGCAAACTATAAGCAGGGAAATTCCTTTGTTCCCTTCTATTCTTATGACTCTTAATTCCAAACATCTGATAACTCCTATAAGACCCTGAGAGAATTAATCTCTTTGGATTGTCCTTGAGATTTGAGAAGGACAGAGATATATACCTCCAGGCTATGCCTTGATAGCATCAGGTTGTATCTAAGATATCTACCTGTCATGTCCCCTAAACAATGAGGGTCACCCCCTCTGTCTTCAAGCAAACCCTAGTCAGATGACCAACTCCCCCTGCCCAGGCCTCAGTTCTGTGTCATTTAAAATCACTTGGGATACTTGGAACTACATTTCCCATGATCCCTAGTGGGTTTCCTGTTTTGGATGATGTATTCAAGGTGAGGGACTGTTTGAAATTAGGGGGGAGTGACTTGGAACTTCCTTTTTAGTTACCTGAGCTCGAGGAGAGAGGAAGGTAAATGGCTGAGATGATTTTGGAATATAGGTTTTTCTTACAGGCATGTGGTCAGTTTATCTCTATCAGCATGGCTTTTTTAATCATAACAGTTTGGCAAACCAGAAGATCGAAATTCGAACTCTCATTCTTCCAGATAGCCTAATGATAGCCATGCTTTCTTTTTGGCCTGGCTCAGCTCTTTTGAGCACCTTTTTTAAAAAGGAAAGTGGCTTTCCTTGCCATGCTTTTGCTAAAAGCAACAGCACGTTTTTGCCTCAGGCGGGACTCAGCCAGCCAGTCCAGCCCAAACCACCTTGGGAGGTCAGACCAGCCAATTCTGGATTTTGGCTTTAAAACTAAAATGCAGGAGCCCAGCCAGTGTGTCTCTGCCTGGTTTTCCTGACTCCATTTCTATGAATCCAGAATCCTGAGATTTCCAAGAAGCGACCCTCCAGTCCTGACTTGCCGAGATCTTTGGAAACCTCTTCAGCTGCTGCTAAAGATTTGGTATTGCCCCCCACCCCCACCCCCTTGGTAATGGCCTGCATTCTAGCCCTCCATGTGTTTCTCTAAAGACCTAATTTAGGCACCCCCCACAAGCTCTCCACATGGGTATTTTCTACAAAACTGACCTAAGCTTTTCTCTAGCCCCGAGCCCACGATCGGCACCCATGTGGACCTAGCGTCTGAACCTTGAACTAGTGATTATTATCGGGCCACATGGCCTATTCACCCATACCTGCTCAGAACTTTGAACTGAGAGCAAAGACAAAACTTAAAGGAAAAAAGAAAACTTTCAGAACTGAATGATGTTTTTTTTTTTTTTAACCCTTGTAGTTCGGTGTATTGTCTCATAGGTGGAAGATTGGTAAGGGTGGGCAATGGGGGTCAAGTGACTTGCCCAGGGTCACACAGCTGGGAAGTGGCTGAGACCGGGTTTGAACCTAGGACCTCCTGTCTCTAGGCCTGACTCTCACTCCACTGAGCTACCCAGCTGCCCCTGAATGACTTTTAAAGAGACTATCTTACTGTATTTTGCTAATTAGTTTTGTAAATTAATCTTGCTTATTTTGTTGATTTTTCTGTTGCACTGAATCATTTTAAGTTAATGAAGTTTGTGGTTGCTAGATTAATTCTGTTGTGATTTTATTGTAACTCCCAAATAATTAGATAAATCAATTAGAACTGGTAAGAGGTTTTAACCAGTTTGTTATCTGATACTCATTATATTTCCTAATTTATTTCAGGTTTCATTTTTACTGTAATCAACAACAATGCTATGTTCTTGTACCATTTGAAAGTTACACATTTTAAGTTATAAATAGCCTTAATTTTGTTCAACTTTGGAGAGTTTGGTGCTTGCCTTGAGATTTAAATTGTAATTTTATGAGAGGTCTTTTAAAAATTTACTTTAGATGCTAGTACCCTTCTGTATAAATGATAAGGTTTTTATGAATTTATTTTAAATAATTGTGGTCTTAAAGGATATGCTTTATATATTTTATTGTGAAGAATTGTTGTTATATATATATATATATATATATATATATATATATATTAGTCTATGTTTTAGCCTCTTTTATCAGAAGGGTCTAGAATTCTTGAGGATAATTTAGACCAGAAGGTTTTTTTTTAATATCAGGTTTTTATATGGAAGCAGTAACAGAATTTGTTGAGAAACTCTTAGCCAAGGTTTAAAAGTTGTAACAAGTATATGATTTTTTGAACATCATTGTTTATTGTTTTAAAATGTGTTATTAGAAATATGGTACTCTATTTGAATGTGCATTGTGAATCTGCTATTTTGTAAAACCCACTTTCTCTCACAGAAAATCTCATTTTTGGGTAACAAAACCCTTCTAGTTCTAAGCTATATATATATATTTTTTTTTTGATTTTTAAAACATTTTTTTAATTAGAGCAATTGATTTTTCCTTTTTCTCATCTTGTACTGGAAGTACATATATAATCATTATTTATCTTTTTTTATTATTTTACAGTGATATAAGCTTCATACAAATACTTGAAGAGCCTTGAGACTATGGGATTGTGATTAAATGCCTCTCTGATTCCAAGTAAAAGGTACATGGTCAGAGACTTGACTAAAGAATCTGCATGAATTGCAGAAGTTCTATGCCAATACTTGAAGGGCTTGAAAATTGGGGTTTGAGTCCTGAAGTCCCAGTCTTTTCTAAAACTTTAGAGGACATGGGTCCCCTCAACTTAAATTCCTAGTGAAGCACCTAAGATTGGCTATCATTTAATGGCTCATTCCCTGAGAAGGTGCAGGGAAAAATCGGATCAAAGAAAGGCATTTCCCTTATTCCTCTATATATAGAGAGAAAATGGCAATTTTTCTGTAGTCCTGGCCCTGAATGGGTTATAGCAAACTGCTTAAATCACTTTCTTTGGGCCTTGAATCAAAGGCCTGATTATTTCCCCTACATTTTTTGCACATTTTACATTTCATTCACAAGTTAATTTTTTCTCTTTTTTTTTGAATTTTATTCTTTTTATTTTTTTATTATTTCTCTTGCCAATTGATTTCATGTACCCCCGTGACTCACTTAGCCATGCATCCTTGGCTGACCTTTTCAGGGGAGTTATGTGTCATTTAAAATTTTCCTCAGGGGGGTGTGTGTTAAGTTTTTATAATCATAATGAATGAACTATAATCTATATTGCAAGTCAATTTTTACTCCTTTAGAAGTAAACTCAGGGGGGTAATGTTAATTCTCAGAAGAAAATGTATGTTTTGTAATCTATAATGTAAAGTTTAAATTCTTTGAGAGTAATTTCAGGATAAGGATTTTGCCATCTCCCCAGAATCCAGATGACGAACCTGTTTGGTGGAGGCACCAAAAGATGCCTGAAGAGCCTTCACTGGATCATGAAGACCCAAATTTGAACTTTGGGGCACAGTTGATCTGAACTATGGGGGTTGAATGAATTGAATGCATTTATTTTGAATGGACACTCTTATGCCAGTAGGGTACTGCCCCAAAATTGGCTTTTGTCAACGTGGCTAGCTTTTGTCCTCTTTTCTTTTGGGTTAAGATCCACTGAAAAAGACCAGTCTTTTTCAGCGGATCTCAGGGGGGTTATGTGTCATTTAAAATCACTTAGGATACTTGGAACTACATTTCCCGTGATCCCTAATGGGTTTCCTGTTTTGGATGACGTATTCAAGGTGAGGGACTGTTTGAAATTAGGGGGAAGTGACTTGGAACTTCCTTTTTAGTTACCTAAGCTCCAGGAGAGAGGAAGGTAAATGGCTGAGATGATTTTGGAATATAGGTTTTTCTTACAGGTGCGTGGTCAGTTTATCTCTATCAGCATGGCTTTTATTAAAATACTATTCTTCCTTTTGATCTCGGCCCTCATCATTTTTAATCATAACAGTGCATAATACTCTAGAGTAACAACTTCACAGTGGTACAAAGTCATATCTTCACTGTTGCAAAGAGTATAAAACCCCCAGAAATCATGTCATCTGGAAACTTCTTTCCATCTATGCTATTCCCCACTGGAGGCAGTCTTCCTCCTATGCTGTCCTCCTGGCCAGATTCTACATTACCTTCTAAATTAATAAATTTATCTTTTTATTTTTTTAACCATTTATTAATATTCATTTTTAACATGGTTACATGATTCATGTTCCTACTTTCCCCTTCACTCCCTGCATTCCCCCCACCCATGGCCAATGCATATTTCAACTGGTTTTAACGTGTCATTGATCAAGGCCTATTTCCAAATTGTTGTTAGTTTCATTGGTGTGGTAGTTTCTAGTCTACATCCCAATCATGTCCACCTCAACCCATGTGTTCAAGCAGTTGTTTTTCTTATATGTTTCCTCTCCTGCAGTTCTTCCTCTGAATGTGGGTAGCGTTCTTTACCATAAATCCCTCAGAACTGTCCTGTGTCATTGCATTGTGGCTAGTACAGAAGTCCATTACATTCGATTTTACCATAGTATATCAGTCTCTGTGTACAATGTTCTTCTGGCTCTGCTCCTTTCGCTCTGCATCAATTCCTGGAGGTCTTTCCAGTTCACATAGAATTCCTCCAGTTTATTATTCCTTTGAGCACAATAGTATTCCATCACCAGCATATACCACAATTTGTTCAGCCATTCCCCAATTGAAGGACATACCCTCCTTTTCCAGTTTTTTGCCACCACAAAAAGCACAGCTATAAATATTTTTGTACAAGTCTGTTTATCTATGATCTCTTTGGGGTACAAACCCAACAATGGTATGGCTGGATCAAAGGGCAGGCATTCTTTTATAGCCCTTTGAGTATAGTTCCAAATTGCCAGCCAGAATGGTTGGATCAGTTCACAACTCCACCAGCAATGCATTAATTTCCCAATTTTGCCACATCCCCTCCAGCTTTTTATTTTTAAGATAAGTTTTGGTGTCTAGCATCATTGCAAAAGGTACCCTTCCCAAACCCCAGGGGAGTTCACCTCAAGCCCTCCACAACAAGTAAGAGTTAAGATTATATTTACAATGAGATAATTATAGAAATGGGAAGAACTCCTAGCATCAAAAGGTTTCTGGGGTCTGATAGAAGAATTCTAGAGGGAAATGTGTAGAGAAATGAAAGAATCCTTAGAGAGCATCTCTCCTAAACCCCTTAATTGCTAGATACAGAAAATGAGTCTGAGATATGAAGAATCCCTTATCTAACATCATGTAGGGACAAAGTAAAAGAAAGAAGATTTGAATCCAGAACTTCTGAATAAAAATATCAGTGTTCTTTCCTCTAAATCAAGGCAAAGGTGGATGACTATCTGTGATAAATGCTACAAGAAGTATTTAGTAGAAAGCCAATAGGAATCTATTTTAAAAGCCCTTCCAAGTGTGCTCAACTCATATTCATTTTTAGGAGAGAATTATTTTCTGTGTATAAGAGTATATTTTTGATGACTGTATTTGTTTTCCCAGTTACACATGGAAGAAATAATTTACCAATCTCTATTTTCAAAGAAGATTGTCTGTGCATATCAATTTGTCTCCTAATAACTCCAATGGTGATTTTGTTTGACTTCATGATCAAGAGGCAATTTTGAGCTATAGTAAGAGAAGTATAGCTTCTAGAGATTTGGTTCAGTTCTGGGTAGGGCATGCATGAGCAGGAGATGAAGTAAAAATGAACAAGAGTCTTCTTCTCCATGCCAAGCCCTGTTCTCATATTTTCAAGACTCCAATAACTTCATTGATGTCTCTTAAAATGCCTGTTCCGATTCTTCAATGACTTAAAATTTCACAACATACACCTTCACTCCAAATCAATGATACATGATGATAGCCACATTCTTGATCTCAGTATCTTTCATAATGGCTGCATTTCCAGGATCTAGAACTCTAGAATTCATCTCACAAATCATTACATCCTGTCTTTTTGGTCCTCCTCTGCCTCAATTCCATTAAAATTGTTCTTTATTCTCACTCCAAAAGGCAGTCACTATAGTCCTTCCTTCTTCCTCAGTCCATCATGCCTGTTCTTGTCTTACTTTACCTTTACTATTAAGCAGTTAAGTTTTACATTTTCCTGAATTCTTAAATCCCTTAAAATCATCCAATTGCTACCTTATCCTGTCACAAGCCTGGGCTATTTATTCATCTAACTTGCTACAAGATCTTAGGGCTAGGAGAAGGAAATGTTTCATGTAGAAGATGATACTTTCCCTGTGACCTAAAGGAAGAGAGGGATTTTAGGATGTAGAAGTAAAGAAGGATTGTGTTTTATGTATAGAGGGGATGGAGATACAGAGTAAATGTCACCTAAATACTAAATGATAGATCCAGGATTTGAAATTCCAAATTTAGTTTCCAAGTTTACTGTATACAAGAAGCTCATTTGATAGCATACCAGGAACAGATTGGGGACTTAATTGATCTAAAAATTCTATTTTCACCAAAGTCTCTTCCCCTAAAATATCTAAATGAAGTTTTGCTATTCTGATTATCAAATGATTTTTCCCAACTTGAGTATGGGAATATCTAAGAATTTAGTGACAGGAGGGTCCTTAGAGATCACGTAGAGGAATCTCTTCATTACACAGTTTAAGAGGCTAAGGCCAGAGGTTAAGTTGATTGCCCAAGATCAAGCTTCCAATTAATAGCAGAGATGCCCACATAAAAGAAAGAGAGTAGCTAAATATACATATGTGAGTATTTCCTTTTGCTCTCTTTTAAAAACATTTGACTTCAAAAGAGGGTTTTAGGCAGCCACATGGATGGAATGGTCCTATCTTGCCATCATTTTTGGCATGGAAGGTAAAGCTTCCTATTAGCAATTGGAAAAATTACAAGAACCTCTCCATCCCTTCTGCCCCCTCACACCACACCAGTTTTTACTAATGGCCTCGTGCTTATGGTAGAACATGAAACTTTATCCCCTAATCTTAAGAGCAGAAATTACAGCCAAAGAAGCATCTGGGGAAGTATCAATAATATGAAACAGACTTGACTTTCATCCCCTGAGTCTTTTCAGCTTTAAGATTAATATTGAAACAGATGTTTTCCCCATTTCTTGATTCTCTTCTCTTTCTGGTACCTATATCTCTTTAAAGGTAACTGATTCAAATCAAAATCTGTAGTGGATTCTCATTTATATTCCAATTAGTTAGAGGCTTGACTCATGAAAGAACCAACTAGGTAAAGGAAATATTTGAGGTAGGAAGGGATGAGAATATGCATTGGGGCAAGAGTGGGGATGAGTTCAAAGGTGATGAAGTGGAGTGGGAAGGGAAGTTCATGCTGGTAAACAAGGCAGACAGGGGCAGAGTGGAGGGAAGGGGAGAATGTGTATTGCAAGTCAAACCTTGGCATGTTGCCAGGCAGGTAAACACAAGGGTGCTCACAAAATAGTACATGCATCTGGGAACTATTTTGAACATCACACAAAGCCAGCTACACAAACTTCTTATTGTCTTCCTCCATCTGCTATGCGTGTACTACTTATGAGTACATCTGTATTTCTTTTGGACCTCTAAAACTTATTCTCATGTATTTAATTCCATATGAGTATGAATAAATTATAGATATCAGTTACCAGAATTTGAGAATTAAGAGAATTTTTATTTATCTGTGGGGCAAATGTTAATAACTTATAAACTATTTTAATGAAAAAAAAGATCATATGTGAATATTGGCATTGGACTATGTAAATAGCTAAATTTAGAGCAATTTCCTACTGGTAAGTGTATAAGTGAATGAAAATTAATATTCACTTTCATCATCAGAGTGGATTTCTATTGGGATGTTTAAACACTGTCACAATATGCTAACAAAGCTTTTTTTATTGCTTGGGGGGGCAGGGATAAATGAAGGATAATTTAGTAACCATAACTCAAATTTAGCAAACTATTTTTGTGGGACTTGATTGTTTCAGGTTGTTTGGAGTAGACTACTAAACTACAGAAAAACATGTGGACTAGAGCTTGGGTAGCCCCAGGCCATGTCCATTGTTTCACTGGGGGATAGATTTGTACCAAAGTTGCCCATGTGTAAATAATAACAACAGTCTATATTTGGAAGTCTGGAATTCTTCTATGTGTCATGGTACAGTTGGTACTTGCAACATCAATAGGACCCAAGTGCATTGGATATAGAGTCCAAAAATACCAGTTTTAATCCCAACTCTGAAAATCACAAAGTTTTGTAAACTTGGTCATTTCACATCTCAGTCTCCTTATCTGTAAAATTAAGGAGACAGGACAAGATGGTCTCAAGATTCCCTCCAAGTTTTAATATTTTTGATTGTATATGTATAATACGTATAATATTTTCATCTTATATGGCCATTACATGACTCAGAGAGAGAGAGAGAGAGAGAGAGAGAGAGAGAGAGAGAGAGAGAGAGAGAAAGAGAGATTTCATCAGGGAAGTGGATTTTAAACTGAGTGATATATACAAAGGCTGGTTTTAATTTTTAGAAAAAGAGTAGAATAGCTTTTACTCCATAAATTCTCAAAGAACCAGCAATGATCATGATGTTGTTGGTACTCTGCTAAGAGGAATATCCCTGTGCTAGGGGAGGAAGGAGAGGAGGACCATTTTGGATGAGGTCATCAGAAGCCTTTGAATGTTGTTATTTATGTCATTTACAGTCATGTCTGACACTTCATGTCTAAATTTGGGGTTTTTCTTGGCATAAGATATGAAAGTGATTTGCCATTTACTTCTCTAATTCATTTTACAGATAAGGAAACTGAGGCAAACAAGGATAAGTAACTTGCTATGGATCATACAGTTAGTTTTGGAGGTCTAATTTTAACTGAATCCTTCCTGATTCCAGGCCTGGCACTCCATTTACTGCTCCACCTAGTCATCAAAGTAGTCTTTGATAGTCTTATGGTGAAAACCAGGGGGATAACTTAAATATTACATGTGTGTCCAGAAGGGTGTGTAGGAGACAGGAATGACAAAAGATGGGGACTTAACAAGTTTAGGAGACTGGGTTTAACTGCCAGGGAAAATGTCTGTTGACAGAAGTAATAGTTAGGCCGGACTGTCACCCTGAACCATCTAGTCAAGGGGCCTATGGAAACTAGCAAGCAAATAACAAGAGTTTGTAACAAATTTAATTAAGGGAACTATGGTCTAAAGAATGGGAATAGGGGTTTCTACACTACTAGACTATGGGCAAACCACAGGGTCAGGGGAGGGACTTCTCTACACTGAACTAAACCTAAAGCAGGACAGGGCCCAGAGAATAGCAGGGCTGAAGTGGGTATCCTCACAGCAGAGCCCTGACACACTCCAGCAATGTTGAAGCTCCTCCAGGACCACTAGCTGTACTCTTTCAGGTGGTTAGATTCTGGGAACTAACCCAGCCCAAGTTAACCTGCAACTCAGTTTGGGATTAATAGTCTCTACCAAAATCTCCCACAAGTAGATGACAGTCTTCCTTCAGGATCCCAGGGAATCAGGGTACAAACTCGACTTCCTCTGAGGTCTCCCAGGGTCAGTTACAACTTGTCCCAATGACCATGGAGTGTGTCTCAGAGAGAGAGCCACACTTCCTGCTTCCCCATTCCATTTGGAATTCTCAAGCCCTTCCTGCTCGGTCTCCTAAATAATAAATAATCCTCCTCACAACAGTTCCCCACTTTGCACAAAGCCAAAATTAACAATATTTTGGTATTCGTGCACTACAAACTAAACTAAAATTCTAACCCAAAATAACAAGCAACCTACACTAAATTTATACTATACTTTTTCACTATCTTACTCTACCCTATACTAGGGATATTAACAAGGAAAGGTAAAGGGATAAATACATTGAACAATTACATAGTTCAAAGCACAAAGCAACAAATAACAATGCAAAATTTCCAACAAAATTAACAAAATCAACAGCAAATATGAAATATCAAAAAAGTCAAAACAAAAATCAGACACAAGTCCTGTTCTAATACATAAATATTCTACTAACTAATAAATGCAAACAATTTTGGAAAATACATTTTAACACAACATTGCATAAGTTTTACAGCAAAATTACAATAAACATTAAACTCACTTATGCAAATTACATTTAAATGTTTGCAACTCAATTATATCAAAGTATTCACAGAATTTTATACATATATGCATATGATACATACATATAATATATACACATATGATATACATATATACACATATGTACACATAATATATATCAAATATTCACATGTATACCCTTTATATATATACAATACTTACACTTTAATACAATTTACAATATGCACATACTATTTACACATCTATTTAAATTATTTTGTGATATGTGATCTGTAGTGTGTTATATGTTCTTCATGTAATGCAATTTTGTTATGTTTGTTGTATTTGCACTGTAATGGACATTAGTACCTTAACTTATCCTCTAATCTAATCTAATACTATTTCTATTTCACTAAACTATTCTAAAGTATCCCTATGGTATTAGTATATTATTCTAGCTACATTTACCTAAATAACTAGTGTAATAAGGGAATAAAACACAGTAGTAGGGGATTATGGGTCCCTAAGTCAGTAGGTGGGAAAGGAGGATACAATAGTGGAGATAGTAAATTGAGGTGGTAGGAGAGATGTAAGGGAATGGCTGAGTTTAGGGAAATATAGGACGATAAAGTATAATGAGAGACAAGGGAAGAGGATGAGGTAATTGAGCAGGCAGGTGCAACAGGGAGACACAGACTGGGTCCACAGGCTTGAGACAAAGGACACTGAAGGGAAACAGACTGAAACGTTCCAGGTAGGAAGGGCACTTCTACAGACAAAAAGTTAGGGCCAGCCAGAAATGATTTGAAACTAACTAGAGAGCTTTCTAGTCAATTTCAGAGGTTCACAAAGGAAGAGTCCCAAGGCTCTTCCCTGTCTGTGTAATAGAAGGGCTTATTCAGAGGAAGTATAGGGATCACCACTTCCTCCAAGATGGACGCCTCCCACTCCCCTCAGGATCCAGAGAGAAGCTATTCCTTTCTCTCCTTCTCCTTCCTTTATCATTCAACCAATGATTTAGCAAAAAGTTTGATTAAATGACAATAGGGTTTACTGAGTTTGAGGGTCGATTATAAAGGACAGAGGGATACAAGGTTTCTCTAACAACCTTCTAGGGAGAAGCTTCAGGTGGGTGGGGGGACACAGGAATGGGAGACTGAGACAGGGCCTGCCCTCACTCAGTCCCAGGAGGTTTTGTTGCCTTTGAGGTTAGGAAAGTTACACACAATGAATCAGGAGATAATTTGTATCAAGGGTAAGTTCTACTTGACTATGGGGAAAACTTAAGTCTTCAAAGTTTGAATGCTACCACCCAAATCCATTCTTCTCCCATAACCCACAGAAAATTAGGAAGGGAAATGGTGATTAGAATAGGGAAGGTCAGGGAGATCCAGAGGAATTAGCTAAGCTACAAAATCTCAAAGGAAAAGGCACAGAATCAAGGAATCTAGGCCAGATTTCAGCCCCAAGACCGAGCTCATTTGATCCTTCTGCTCTGACAGAGCCTCCAGGTCCAACTGCCTCTAGTCAGGGTTCTAAACCCTCTCAACTGCCAGAAATTCTGCAGTTAGCCTTTTGCAGAGTTGTTTGCACTTTTGTACTACACTAGCTAATCTTTGTTAGTAATGAACTATCCTTTGTTAGTACTTACTTATCCTATAGCTAAGCCTAATTTTGTTAGTAATTATACATTGTTTCATCCCATAAGGAATACAATGTATCCTAATATGTTTGTGTCATATGTATCTGATTGTTATGTTGTTTCTTTGCTATATTGTGTTGCAACATGATGGTTACCAATTCCCATCTACAGATCTGTCCTCTCTCTTAAACTCCAGTCTCAAATTTCTGACATATTTATTTTGACTTGGATATCCCTCTTCCTCCAAAACTGGTTTGATTTCATAATTTCATTTATCTTTTCAGCTCTTTAAATTTTATAGTTATTCTCTGTTTTTATATCATCTTCATTTCCAAATACTTCCATTCTGAAGGCATCATCTTTGTGGCCATTTCTTTCCATTACTAAAAGTGTATATGTGAATATTTTGGTGTGTATAAGGCCATCTCCTAATCATTTTGTTTTGTTTTGTTTTTTAAACCCTTGTACTTCAGTGTATTGTCTCATAGGTGGAAGATTGGTAAGGGTGGGCAATGGGGGTCAAGTGACTTGCCCAGGGTCACACAGCTGGGAAGTGGCTGAGGCCGGGTTTGAACCTAGGACCTCCTGTCTCTAGGCCTGACTCTCACTCCACTGAGCTACCCAGCTGCCCTCTTAATCATTTTTTAACATTTTCCTCAAAACCCTTATCAAATCAAATGCTATTTTATCCACTCCACAAGCCCCAAGATCAATGTAACTTCTTCCAAACTCTTTATAGTGCTTTGCCTGAACCTTTCTTTTGTATTATTTGATCCTCTTAATCATAGTTATTTGTATATTTATTCTTCATATCCTCTTCCTCCTATCTTGGATTTTAAAGCGCTACCCAGAAACTATGCAGAATTTGGAATACAATAACCTAAGATGTAATTACCTCAACTACTTATCCCTAGGATAACACAATGCATTTAAGTCTTTTTTTAGGGAAAAATATTTATTTATACTTGAGTTTGAAGGGTCAGTTGTATGATACTATCTTTTCATTAGTGAAAACTGATTACTCAATGCCCCATTCATGAATGAAGGGTAGATAGAGTTAGCAAGAATAGTGAGGGAAAAAAATATGGTCTATTGGACTCTTGTGGCCTCTTTTTTATTTTTGAGAAGAAAAATGTAGGAAGTCAACTTTTTTTATAGGCTCATGAAAGGAGAGAAAGATTTTGGAAAGAAACTGATATTAGAGAAGTTGACATTCTCTATTATATTCCTATCCACACCTGCTATACTAGAAAGTTTCAAGAATTTGCCTTTGGTTGAGACTTGGGAGACTCAATTTAATGGAGTTATTTCACTCCCAAAGAGAAAAATAATTCAATCTGTATTAGTAACACTTTTCATAGGAATACTTTCTCTCATTTCTGTGTTCCTAATGGTAAATGTGTGTGTGTGTGTGTGTTTTACTGTTTTCTATGTGTGTTCATTGAAGAACTGGTATTTATTTTCTCACAGGAAGTCAGTCCTTGGATTTATAACATAACTTGGGGTCCTTCTTCCCCATTAAAGGATAGCATATAAAAGATTAGCTTAAAACTAAAAATTAGACTAATAATATTTAAGGGAGCAGATATACATAATTCTAGCCAGAAAACCCCTTATCTCTGATACTAGAGTGGCCAGCCTCTTACTACATCCTGCTATTTTCCCTCCTGGCAGGAATAAAAGTCTTCCTTGGAGAAGAGTAAGGGGAAGATATATTAAATATGTATTTTTTGCCTTCTTGAGAATCATATGCATGTTACCTCTTGCTACAACTAAAATTACACTAGATGATCTGAAATGTCCCTTACAATTTTAAATCCTATGGTTTGTGGCTAATTTAACAACAGGACCTGGAGCCTATATATCTTGGTATCTAAAGCAAAAGATTATATAAAAGACTTAGAGTTGGAAAGAATTTTAGAAACCACCAAGCTTCTCACTTTACAGATAAGGAAACTGAGTCAAATAACAGTTGAGAGACTTGCTCAGAGTTAAGTAAATATATTAGACAGGATTTGAAAACAGAATCTACTATTCCAAGACCAGTGTTCTATTCTCTCTACCATGCCATCCAGGGCTTCACTCAGATTGGAAACTGTCATGTCTCGAGATATTAATTTAATGTTTATTAACTTATTCCTCTTTTACCATTCCTTTCATATTTTTTCTCTTCTGAACATTCCTCCCCCTGCCATTATCCTTATGAGAAAAGGAAATCAGTCACAATTATCACTTCACATCTATATCTATGTCTCCATTTCTATGATAACTCCTCCTTTCTGTCCATCTTAAAAAAGTTGTGTAATAGCTCTAAGCAATCATTTTAACCATGGACTCTCTACATCCTGAGTTCCAAAGTCCTCCATCACATTGTCTCTTTCTTCCTATCCAGTACCAACTATTTGTCAATAGGTCAGGCTGGATTCCATTAAATTGACATTCCTGCTCTTCCCAAACTTTTCTCATTCTTTCCTTCACATATTTATTTCTTGTGGTATCAGTCACTACTCTTACTTTTCACCTAATAATGACAAATATTAGATATTTGTTAAACATGCAGAACAATTTCTTAATTGTTCTTAATAATTGTGTGGTCTCCTCTCTTCTTTTTCTCTCCAATTTCCATCTTTAAACTCCTCTAATAGAGCTTTCCTATTAACCTTTCTTTACAAAAATGTGTTCCTTCCCTTGTATTCCAACAGTAAGACTATTTGGGAGTCAATAGTTCAAATGGTGTTTCTAGCACTTGTTTATATTTGCTTTTATTGTTCCCTAATTGTTTAATACTTAGAAACCAGAAGTTGTTAGTCTTAGATTCTGTGATCTTGTGAGTACATGTTTGTGTTTAATGTTTTAACAACTGGTTTTCAATATAACTGTTTTCCCTTGCAATAGTATATATTTTATCTCAAAAATTTAAAGACATTATTCTAAAAAAGAAATCTATAGGTTTCACTTGATAGCCAAGTAGTGACACAAAAATGGTAAAGAACCTATGCTATTCATCTTGTTTCTTCAACAAGATTGAGAGTTTCTTTCTTTTTTTTTTAGACCCTTACCTTCCATCTTAGAATCAATACCGTGTATTGGTTCCAAAGCAAAAGAGTGTTAATGGCTAGGCAATGGGGGTTAAGTGACTTGCCCAGTGTCACATAGCCAAAAAGTGTCTGAGGCCAGATTTGAACCTAGGACCTCCCGTCTCTAGACCTGGTTCTCAATCCACTGAGTTACCCAGCTGCCCCCTAAGATTGAGAGTTTTTTGAGAGTATGGAGCAAATTATATCTCTAATTGTATTTCTTAGATAAGAAGTGTTATAGTCTCATACAACTGGTCCTGTATGGCCCTCTTAAGTGTGGTCTGAACTGGATTAAATTACAGTTTGTAAATATTTAATGAAATGAATAAAATACAATTTTTATTATGTGTCAGGTCAACTTCCAACTGAAGATGAGTTTTCTTGACTTTAATCCCAGCACTTTATCCCCTGTACCACCTAATTGTCCTAAAATACAACATAGATTATGCTATTTGTTGTTTTCTAACTCAATAGGCTGCCCACTGGGAACTGTTTCTAAATGAGTTCAGCATTGCTGACTTGGATTTCCTAATATAATATAAGGCCCTAAATTATATAATTGCTCAGTATTGAGTTGTCATTAAAAGGGGGTACTAGCTAAAAATATAAATATGTTCAAAAAGTGATTCAATACATCTAAGGGTTGTTAGTGAAATAGGCTTGTAATTTTACTTAATTTCTCCAGTGACCTATAATTCTATCCATGTGACTGCTGACACAAACCATAACTCTTATATGAGTAATTTATTATCTTTACCAGTTCTCATGGCCACTCTCCCCTATTGTACCTGAAGTAGCCCTTGCTTGGTGTGCCAACAGTCTAATACCAGACTTGTATTCTATACATTTCCAACTAGATAGGACCCTCCAGAACATGTACCCTGCTATTGTAGCCTTTCAGTCTCAAGGGTCACCTTCGTGCTACAATGAGGCTTTGAAAGAGAATTTTAATGGAGGATAATTATTATCATTATAGTTAATTAAGAAGTAGGGATGTTTGAGGTACCTTTCTAACCATCTGAGGTTGACTTCATGGAGAAAAACCATATCCTCCCACAAAATATTTGATGGCACTGTTAGAAGCCAAATATTGGTCTAGAGAGACCACTAGTCTAACCCACTATAGTATTTCTTACATTCTTACTGTGATATACCACACATGGAGGCAGCCTAGACAGGACACACAATGCATATGTGCACACACCCATACGAACACACATACACACAAAAGCACATACACAGAGAGGTTTGGGTAGAAGAGAACAAACAGTCACCTAAAATAGTGATAATATAATTTCTCAATACATATAAACTATCAGCCTGGCTAATTTTGGAACATCTTGGTAAAGCAAAACCTTTGTTCTATAATTCATTTTGAAATTACTTTTTTATGCATATACTTTGAATTCATGTTCTACTAAAAAAAGGCCAATATAGGGTTTATAAAAGAGATTAAATGGTGACTCATCTATAATCACTTCATTAATTCATGCTTTTTTATTTGGACTAAACTAGTCCTCCCATGAGTTTCAGGATAAATTTCAGTGGGACAGGAATTTAAATTGAAAAAAAAAAAGCTTTACTTCAATACAACTGGTTTCACTTAATATTTTATGTATTGCATTTTATACATTAGGAAAAAATTCTGAAAATGAGTTCAAGGTTTAGTAGAAATCTAAAAAATAGCCAATCTCCCTAAGGGGAAAAATATTATAAGCCTTTAAATTAGACAATCTACAAAAACTTTCCCATCTATGAAATTCTGTCATTGTTCACTTTTAGCATGTCACTTGTAGTTTAAAAATAATTTTCACCAACAGTTGAAACAATGACACCCATTTTTTGTGTACAACAATTAATTTGTACAATCTCTTAACTTACTTATATGAAAGAAATTCATAAAGCAATGTGTCTATATTTGGAATTATCTTTCAGATTTCCCCATACTATCCTAAAATGGATTATTAAACCCCTAAATTAGCTAATAGCTTAAGAGAAAAGAATCAAAATACATATAGTCTTGCATATATTTATAAGGCAAAAAATTAGCAAGTATACTTTTTTAAAAAACCCTGCTTAAATAGATAACTACTTGATTATGTGTTTAATTGGAATATTTCTTACATGCAGACCCAAGTTTTATAATAATTTCAAAAATACTCTGTTGAGTGTAGAATTCATATTATTTGATCTTCTTCTTTATTTCAATGTTCTAAAATCTGTGTTTTGACTCAGATAGGTATACTTTGCCATGATGCAAACTAAAAGTCATGTCAACTTTAGTAGGAGTAAGTATGGTTTGATGATTAGAAAAAGCAAAGAAACAAAGAAACAGAAATTTTTGGTTTTTTTGTGGGGGGATTTTTTTGGTCACTGCAACTTATAATGTAGTGGTGGTACACAGGTCTTTTGATATTGTTGTTCAGTCATATCTCTAATTGGGATGATCTCAAAGAGAACACACTAAGATTAAGAAGGGCTACAACTTGAAGGAAGCCATGGTTAGTATAAACTGGAGGTGAGGAAAGAGAATATTCTAGCCATGGGAGTTAGTTTATTGAATGGAGGTGGTGGAGAAGAGATGCTGTGACATAGTCAGATCTAAAGTTTAGGAATTTCTTTTTGACAGCTAAATGAAGGATGGATTAGAGTAGGGAAAAACTTGAGACAGTGAGAGTAGCCAGCAATTTATTACAGCATCCCATGGGCAAGTTGATAAGAGCCAGCACCATGGAAGTGGCACTGTCAGTAGAAAAATGGGGATGTATAAGAGAAATGTTATTAAGGTAGAAACAATATGACTTTACAATTCATTGGATACCAAAAGTCAAGATCATATCTCTATGCACTGAAATATTTTTGTTAAGTTCCCATCTTTTGCCTAGTGGGCTTAGAATTCATTTATCTGAGAAATAGCCAAGCAGCTAAATTATTAAAATGAAATTCCATGATGGTAATGCCTAATTTGTTTTATAATCATCATCATTGCCTCCATAGATGCCAAACTTTGTTGAATGAACATCATTTGGTTGATGCATTTTTACTTTTGTCACTTTAGTTTCTATTTAACTAATCACAAAGATAAAGATCGCACCTTCTATATTTCTTTCTTATGAATTTTTCTTTTGAGGGGGAAGAGGATTAGCTAAACCCATGATTTCATTGGATTAAAAAACTTCTATGAGGAAATTCTCTACCAATGCAGATCAGTACTCATAGAGTAAATTGTAGGCTTGGGGGATAATTTAAGGTAATTCAAATCCATAATCATGATGTTAAAAGTTCTTAAACTTTTTATAGCATAACAATTAAGAGTAAACTCCTCCTCAAAAATTACTTATACTTATTTCTCCATTTTGTATTTATGAAATTGTGCTTTTCAATAGAATTTTAACTCCAGAAGGATGAGACTCTTTCATCTTGGTCTTTCTTTCCCAGTACCTGAGCACTGGAAAGGGTAGGGCATGGATAGAGAAGATAGGGAGACAAAGAGAGAGGAAATATATATAAGTATGAAAGATCCCTCCAGGGGAAAAATTATTTATAACTCTACATGTGTGTCTCAAAAAACAGCAGGGATTCAACTAACTGCTACATATAGTAATTTGTTAAAAGGTTCATGGATAATTTAGAGCTCTTTTATCTCAATGATTCATTGTAAAAGACCTGTATAATAAATATTGGTATAAGATATTCAGTATATAGATGGAAAACTGAGGATCAGAAAACTTAAATAATGTACCCAAGGCTATACAGCTAGTAAATTTCAAAAGGAAAATTCAAATCAAGACATCTTCTGATTCCAAGTATCTTCCCTTTGTATTAATCTATTTTGATCTTTGCAAATCATAAAGTAGAACTCTCTCTTATAAAAGTCTAAAGACTTGGTTTAAAAACTTATCTCTTTACCATAATGGGTAGGTAATATTTGTCAAGTCTTTTATAAATTTTGAAGCTCAGTTTTGTCATATGAGAAGTTAAAATCATATATGGACCACTGAACTTGTAAATAGATTGTGGAGGGGCAACTGGATAGCTCAGTGAATTGAGAGTCAGGCCTAGAAGCAGGAGGTACT
Organism: Gracilinanus agilis; assembly: GCF_016433145.1. Classification (NCBI taxonomy): domain Eukaryota; kingdom Metazoa; phylum Chordata; class Mammalia; order Didelphimorphia; family Didelphidae; genus Gracilinanus; species Gracilinanus agilis. The sequence continues at coordinate 82,210,883 of NC_058130.1, read as the reverse complement.
AGGTTCAAATTTGGCTTCAGACACTTCCCAGCTGTATGACCCTGGACAAGTCACTTGATCCCCATTGCCCACCCTTACCACTCTTCCACCAAGGAGCCAATACACAGAAGTTAAGGGTTTTAAAAATAGATAGATAGATAGATAGATAGATAGATAGATAGATAGATAGATAAATTAATTAATTAATAGGTTGTGGAGATGGAATAAGATAAACCACATGGTGTGCTTTGCAAACCTGAAACAATCATAATCAGCATAAGACAATGTTATTAAAGGTCTAAAGAGAACAGAAAATAATGCAGAATTTAAGGTACCTCAGAGTTCCTATGGTTAAAACTACAAATGAATAATGATTCCTTCTGTAATCATTCCTTCATTTATTCATCCAATAAACATTCATTCAGTAACTCCTATTTGTCAACACAGTGCTTCCCACATCATTTCCTTTGATAGTCTTAACATTTTGTTTTTACTAATGAATTATGGTATTATTTTTTTTCTAGTTCAATAAAATATTTTCAGTAATCTTATTGGGATGGCATTGAACAAGTAGATTAATTTAGGTAGAATTACTATTTTATTTATATTGAATCTGCCTACCTAGGGACAATGAATAATTCTCCAATCATTTCAATCTGACTTTATTTGTATATCAATTTTAGTTAAATTACTACTAACATTAAATTATAACTAATATTAGATAAATTACTACAAACACCACTAACACCACTTAATATAGCAACAACGCCACTTAAATTATCACTGATTCAATTTAAATTCTCATTAATACTGATTAAATAATAACCATTATTAATTAAATTACTATTACTACCAAAGTATTATTAAAACGAATTACACCATTAACATTATTCACAGTTCCATTATCATTATCCTTAATACATACAATTTGTTCAATATTTAATTTATTCTCATCCACTTCATTTACAACTTTTGAACTTTAGGCACACATGCATAACAAAGCTGTCCCTCCATTCTGATTCACATGATTGGTATTTCCTGTAACAACCTGGCTATACTTCAATCTCTCACCAGTCTTAATGTAATCTTGCATAACAGACATATTTGGGGTTTGCATCACTTGACAACAAGCATTCTGGCAAATGAACCTACTCTGCTGATCATAACCATAATTAGCATTGTTGTTATTATAGTTATTCTTTCTACTGTTATTATTATAATATACATAGTTTCTATTACTCCTTTGCCCGTCAAAATGACCCTTAAACCTACAATCTTTGACAAAATGTCCAATCCAGTTACACAAGAAACATTGCTTTCGCCCTTGATACCTATTGTTTGTACCATTACTGTTTATATAGGTGTTAGTTTTCCTATCAGATGCCCTTAATGATGTTAACTGCTTTGATCTCACTAATCTCTTTGTCTTTTTAAATTTTTTAAACATTTATTAATATTCTTTTTAAACATGGTTACATGATTTGTACTCTTAATTCCCCTTCACCCCCCCCTCCCCCCGCTATCCCCCCAACTATGGCCGATGCACATTTCCACTGGTTTTACCATGTGTCATTGATCAAGACCTATTTCCAAATTGTTGATAGTTACATTGGTTTGGTAGTTTCGAGTCTACATCCCCAATCATGTCCACCTCAACCCATGTGTTCAAGCAGTTGTTTTTCTTATATGTTTCTTCTCCTGCAGTTCTTCCTCTGAATGTGGGTAGCGTTCTTTACCATAAATCCCTCAAAACTGTGTTGGAAAAGAGTGATAGCTTAGTCTCCTCATCGCCTATTTTGATACCTTCAATTTCTATTTCTTCTCTAATTGCTACTGCTAATGTTTCTAGTACTATGATGAATAGTAGAGGTGATAATGGGCATCCTTGTTTCACTCCTGATCTTATTGGGAAGGCTTCTAATTTATCCCCATTGCATATATTGCTTGTTGATGGTTTTAGGTATATATTGTTTATTATTTTTAGGAAAGGTCCTTCTATTCCTATACTTTTCAGTGTTTTCAATAGGAATGGATGCTGTATTTTGTCAAAGGCTTTTTCAGCATCTATTGAGATGATCATGTGATTTTTGTTTGTTAGACTGTTGATATGGTCAATTATGTGGATGGTTTTCCTAATGTTGAACCATCCTTGCATTCCTGGTATATAAATCCCAACTGATCATGGTGGATGATCTTCTTAATTACTTGCTGGTGTCTCTTTGCTAATATTCTATTTAAGATTTTTGCATCTATGTTCATTAGGGAGATTGGTCTATAGTTTTCTTTCTCTGTTTTTGGACTACCTGGCTTTGGAATCAGTACCATATTTGTGTCATAAAAGGAATTTGGTAGGACTCCTTCTTTGCTTATCATATCAAATAATTTGTATAGTATTAGGATTAGTTGCTCTTTGAATGTCTGATAGAATTCACTTGTGAATCCATCAGGCCCTGGTGATTTTTTTCTTAGGGAGTTCTTTGATGGCTTGTTCAATTTCTATTTCTGATATGGGATTATTTAGGTATTCTATTTCTTCTGCTGTTAATCTAGGCAATTTATATTTTTGTAAATATTCATCCATATCTCCTAAATTGTTATATTTGTTGCCATATAATTGGGCAAAATAGTTTTTAATGATTGCCTTAACTTCCCCTTCATTAGAGGTGAGGTCTCCCTTTTCATCTTTAATACTATCAATTTGGTTTTCTTCTTTCCTTTTTTTATTAGATTGACCAGTACTTTGTCTATTTTATCTGTTTTTTCAAAATACCAGCTTCTAGTCTTATTTATTAATTCAATAGTTCTTTCACTTTCGATTTTATTAATTTCTCCCTTAATTTTTAGTATTTCTAATTTGGTTTTCATCTGGGGGTTTTTAATTTGCTCACCTTCTAGTTTTTTGAGTTGCATGCCCAATTCATTAATCTCTGTCCTCCTTAATTTGTTAATATATGCACTCAAGGATATAAATTTTCCCCTGAGTACTGCCTTGGCTGCATCACACAGAGTTTGGTAGGATGTCTCATCATTGTCATTCTCTTCAATGAAATTGTTGATTGTTTCTATGATTTCTTCTTTGACTAACTGGTTTTGGAGAATCATATTGTTTCATTTCCAATTGGTTTTTGATTTGCCTGTCCAGGTGCCCTTATTAAGTATTATTTTTTATTGCATTATGATCTGAGAAGGTTACATTTATTATATCTGCTCTTTTGCATTTGTTTGCAATGTTTCTATGCCCTATTACATGGTCAATATTTGTGAATGTACCATGTGCAGCTGAAAAGAAGATGTATTCCTTTTTGTCCCTATTCATTTTTCTCTACATATCAATTAAATCTATTTTTTTTCTAGGACTTCATTCACCTCTCTTACCTCTTTCTTATTTATTTTTTGGTTTGATTTATCTAGATCTGAAAGAGGAATATTTGATCTCCCACTATTATGGTTTTACAATCTATTTCCTTCTTGAGCTCTACCAGTTTCTCCTTTATGAATTTGGATGCTATACCACTTGGCGCATACATATTGAGCAATGTTATTTCCTCATTGTCTATACTGCCTTTAATCAAGATGTAATGACCTTCCCTATCTTTTTTAATCATATCTATTTTTACTTTGGCTTTGTCAGAAATGATAATAGCCATTCCTGCCTTCTTTTTCTCATTTGATGCCCAAAAGATTTTGTCAGGCCCTTAACCTTAAACTTGTGTATGTCCACCCGCCTCATATGTGTTTTTTGTAGACAACATATGGTAGGATTTTGGTTTCTAATCCACTCTGCTTTTTGCTTCTGTTTTATGAGTGAGTTCATCCCATTCACATTCAGAGTTATAATTATCAGTTGTGCATTCACTGGCATTTTTGTATCATCCCCTAGTCCCACCCCTTCTTCTTATGCTATTTTCTTTTAAACCAGTGGTTTGCTTTGAGCCCATATCCCTTATCCCCTCCCTTGATTAGCTTCCCTTTCTACCCCCTCACTTACTATTCCCCTATTTTTTTAAAGGCCTAATTAATTCCCTCCCCCTCTTTCTCCCCTCCCTTTTTTGACTTCCCCACTCCCTTGCTCCCCTTGATTTATCCCTTCTGACTTTCTCAGTAGGGTTAGATAGAGTTTTTTATCCCAATGGATAATATAGCTACCCTTCCCTCTCTGAATTGATTACACTGAGAGTAAGGTTTAAATATTATCTCTTAATGCTCTCCTCCTCTCTTTCTTATAATAGTATTTGTCTCCTCCCCTTCCCATGCCCTCTTTGTATGTAATAGGATATCCTATTTTTCTTATTCACTCAAGTTTCTCTTGGTGTCCCCTACTATTCACCCCCCTCTTTCCCACCCCCCATGTTATCTTAGACCATTTGGTAATCCGTCCTTGCCCTATGAATTATTCTTCTGATTGCTATGATAGTGAATATTATAATAGCAAGTAGAGTTCACTACAGAGAACTATACATAGCATTTCTCCACATAGGAATACAGATAATTAGATCTTATTGAAGCCCATAAAGAGTCAAATTTAAAAATTTATGAGTTTTCTTTCTTTCTCCTCTGCTTCTTATTTACCTTTTCATGTTTCTCTTGATTTTTGTGGTTGAATATCAAACTTTCCATTTAGCCCTGGTCTTTTCTGTGCAAATACTTGGAAATCTTCAATTTTGTTGAATGCTCATACTTTCCCCTGGAAGTATATAGTCAGTTTTGATGGGTAGTTGATCCATGGTTGAAGGTCCAGCTCTCTTGCCTTTCTGAATATCATATTCCAAGCCTTGTGGTCTTTAATGTGGAGGCTGCCAGGTCCTGTGTGATCCTGATTGGTGCTCCTTGATATTTGAATTGTCTCTTTCTGGCTTCTTGTAAGATTTTTTCTTTTACTTGGAAGCTCTTCAATTTGGCTATTATATTCTTGGGTGTTGTCCTTTCTGGTTCTAGTGTAGAGGGTGATCTATGGATCCTTCCAATGTCTATATTGTCCTCTTGTTGTAGAACTTCAGGGCAATTTTGCTGAATAATTTCTTTTAGTATGGAGTCCAAGTTTCTATTAATTTCTGCTTTTTCTGGATGACCAATGATTCTCAAATTTTCTCTTCTAACCCTGTTTTCTTGGTCTGTCACTTTCTCATTGAGATATTTCATGTTTCCTTCTATTTTATCAGTCTTTTGACTTTGGTTTATTTGTTCTTGCTGTCTTGAGAGATCATTAGCTTCTAATTGCTCAATTCTAGCCTTTAGGGACTGGTTTTCGGTTATAATCTTTTGGTTTTCCTTTTCAATCTGGTCGTTTCTGGTCTTCAGTTGATGTGCCTCACTTTCCAATTGTGAAATTCTGCCTTTAAATTATTATTTTCTTGCCAGATCTCTTCCATCTTTTTCATCATCTCAAATTTGAACTCTTCAATAGCTTGTGACCAGTTTTCATTATTTTGGGAAGGTTTGGATATAATTTCTTGTTTGTTCTCCTCTGTTGTCTGGATTTTCTCTATGTAAAAGTTGTCAAGTATTCCAGAGTTCTACTTGATAATCTTTCTCTTCTGGGGTTCCCGATTTTGGCTTGCCATTGTTGTTAGTCCAGCGCCTTCTGCACTTTATCTTCACACTCAGGGTCTATCTAGGCTCCCGAGGTCTCAGGTCCCATTGTTCTCGGGATTGAGCCTCCTGGTCATCCCTGGTCTGCCCTTCTGCCCAATGCTCCTTCAACAGTCTCAGGGTGCTGCTTCCACTATCGTGCTCCTGTCTGCACAGGGTCCCCACTCGAGGTCTAAGCCTGCCCTGGAGATCCTTGTCTGCACCTAGGGTACTGCCTTCACCCACGCAGATGCTCAGGAAAGTCCGTGCGTGTTCTTTAGCCTCTTGGGGTCCTAAGTCTTACTGCTCTCAGGAACAAGCCCTGAAGCTGCCAGTGACTTAATGGGTGCCCCAAACCTGCTTTAACTCTTGTGTGCTGGCCTCTGAGTTGTACGTGGTATAGGGGGTGGGAGAGGGCCTTCTTCCTCTCGCATTTTAGTGAGAGCTGTTTCACCCCTTTATAGCATGGAAATGCCCCGATTCCACGTACCTTCAATGCTGTGCCCTATTGTGGAGTCCCTTCATTCGTCTGGATTCATTTTTATGTCCCCTTGAGGAGTCTTGAATGGTTCGGTTAGGAGAGATCAAGTTGCTGCTCCTTACTCTGCCTCCATCTTAACCAGCAATCTCTTTGTCTTTTGCCCTGTTATTCACTTCCTTCAATTGTTTGCAGAGAATTTCAATAACTGCATCCTTCTCATCTGCAACTCTATCTCTTTCTTGAGCATAAACATAGGTTGCTTTCTCTTTCAGCTAATCAAGAGAAAACATTTCCCAATCTGGCCAATTATCCAAAAAAGAATTTCCTGGCATTTGGTACCAAGTTTTGGACAAATATTCTTTTTACATGGTCAATGGTGGTATCATCCTGGATTTTGAGAATTAATTGTGACTCTTTGGCCTCAGTTACCCAATCAAGAAACCTAGCTTGTGTTTCCTGCCCCGTCTGCCTTGTTCTTTCAAATTTTGACCAAGCATTGGAGTTATTCTCCATGACCTTTATAATAGACTTTCTGGCTTGCTTTAATAACCTATAGTTTGCCACTGAGTTGAGATCTAGCTCATGCAATTTTTCCAATCATGCTGTTTTACCTTATGTTGACCTAGTCTCTTCCACAAACTTCTCTCTATCTCTCTTTGATAACACCTCTCCTAGGACAAACCAGAAATCCTTAAAGTCTGGGACATATGTCTTGACCACAGACCATAGTAGCTTTATCAACTTTGCTGGTTCATCATAAAATTTTGGAGACTTCCTTTTAATTTAATATTGAATGAATGAATCCTCAGCCTTGAATCTTGTATGTTGTTTTACATTAAATATGTAATTATCCCAAATTACAGGTAGATCACGTAACGGAAAAAGAGAAATTGGTTTACTATCATTGTCCTGGGTCATTGGCTCTTATTCTAGCCTAGTCTCACCACTTCCTATAATGCCAGAAGCTTCCCCAAATTTCCCTTGTGCAAGACCACAAGTATTTCCCTGTTGAATGTACAATTCCATGTTATCTATTTTTAATTGCATAATCCATAGCATCAGCTTAACCTCTGAATCCTTAAAAAGCCAAGCAACAATCACTTTAACAGTATAACCCATGCAGTAGAATAACCATTTTATTCTATATAGTATATATGCACACAACAACACAATAGGGATATGAGTTATTATATCCAGTAGTGTAATATTCCATATTGACTGTGCTACTTCAAAGCCAATAGCCAACCTACTATATTTGGGCACACACTTGAATATTAGATAGGGAACAAAAATTATCACTTGCCAAATACCATACATTATATAACCAAAGAGATCTTTGATCACTATTCTACTAATTAGTGGTACAACAAACCAAGTTGGTGCAATTATAATGTTAGTAGTGCTATTAGCCACAATGGATTGGCTAATATACAATAAACACAACAACACTTTAACAATAACAACAATAAACCAAAAGGGGGGGGGTGAAATCAGGAAATAGTAGGAAAATGAAAAAAATCTTTCCCTGAGGCCTTTAAAAGTTTTATAGTATTTTGACAACACTCAGGAGTTTTATCAATGACCTGGTGCAGGGAGAAGTCTTCCCTGAGTGGTTTAGAACTTTCAGTTCCCAACCAACCACTAGAGACCTCTATAGAATTTTTAACTCAGAGCTGACTGGTCTGGCCACCTAATAGCTACTTCCCATTTCTCTCTCAACCAAACCACTGGGGTGCCAAATGTAGTGGGTAAATAAAACACTGAGGAGTAGTAGAGGGAGAATGATGGTATGTTGCATAACTGCCAGGACACAAATAACACAAGGAAATCACACTCATTCCCAAAAATAAAGGAGGGAGCTTGGGAATGAGTGGTGTTAGGACTGAAAAAATGGCAGTTGAGACTAACTGTCCCTCTAACTATAGCCAAGGATTAAACTACAAAATAGTGGGCCCTTATTGGTTGTGGAGAAGGAAAACAAACAGGAAGTTATATAAACTGTTTAATAACATTAAGGGAAGGAAGGTGGGAGAAGTTTGGACTAAGCTAATAAAGAGGCCATAGCCAACTGTCAGTTAGAATGGCTGGCTTCTCTCTGACTCTAGCACAGACATAGTCTGGCTAGATCAGGAGTGGCTGCTAAGTGCTCTGGAGACAAGAGGACTTCTCATGCCACAAGAGATACTGCTCCAAGCTGAATCCTTGATGGTACAGGTACTGGAACAAATCCTTAGTCTGCTAGAAAATCCATAAACTAAGGTTAAAGGCACTCTGTAATTGGTCTGCCCAATTACAGTGACTTGTCCTTCCCTCAGTCTAGATACTTGTTTAATGTTTACATCCATGGTCTCCAAAGTTTCAGAATACAGACAGCTAACAGGATCTCAGCTGCCAAGCTCCTTACTTCAGCTCTTGGCAGTTCACCATTCAACCATCTTCTCCAGTTCCTGCTGCATTCTACACAGAATGTCCATGTCACTCAGATAAAATCTTGCCTCCTGCTGCCTGTGCATTGCTACATATCTTTTACCTATCTTTATATCCTACCTTATAAATTTGCCTATAATAATACCTAATACTAACCCACCCACCCACCTTTTTCTAGCTCTTCTATATTCTCTGTCATCCACTTAAACGTTTATTGTCTATTATGGGTCTGGCACTATGCTATGTAGTAGGGATAAAATAAGTGAAAGATATTCCATGTCCTTAATGTGTTCACTAATAGGAGAGGCTAAATGCAAACAAATATATTAAAAGAAACTATCTGGAAAATAAATAGGAGATAATTAAAAGAGGGAATACACTGGATTGAAGAAGAGTCTCATGTAGGAGATGGAATTTTAATTGGGACTAGAAGGAAGTCAGGGAAGCTAGTAGGCAAAGATGAGAGAGAATATTCCAAGCCTAGAGGACAGCAAGAGAAAATGCCTAAAGTCAAAAGAGTTAATGTCCTGTTGATAGAAGTCTGGAGGCTAGTGTCATTAAATCAAAGAGTATGCTTTTTTAAAGCCCTTACCCTCCACCTTTAAATCAATCCTGTGTATTAATTTGAATGTAGCAGAGCAGTAAAAGCCAGGCAATGGGGCTAGCTAAATGACTTGCCCAGGATCACACAGATAGGAAGTGTCTGAGGCCAGATATCTACCATCTCTACATCTGGTTCTCAGTCCACTGAGCAAACCAGCTGCCCCTAGAAGATTGTGTTTTGAGGAGTAGGGTATAAGAAGACTTGAAGTAGGGTGTAGGTATTAAGTCTATGGGGTTGCCATCCATAGTAACAGGGAAATTGAGTGGGGCGGGGAGGGAGGAGAGGAAAAATTTAGAAAGAAAGGTAATGAGTTCAGTTTTGAACATATTGAGTTTAAGATATCTACTAGATAACCAGTGCAAGATGTCTGAAAAGCAGTTGGAGATATGGGACTGGACAATTTTATTGTATTTTAAGTATATTTGAGAATCAGCAGCAGAGAGGTGGTAATAAAATCCATGGGAGATAATGAGATGACCATAAGAAATAGTATAGAGAGAAAAAAGAAGAGGGTTTGGGACAAAACCCTGTGAGACACCTGTGGTTAAAGGTCAAGACTTGGATAGGGATCCAGCAAAGGAGCCTGAGAACGGGCAGTCAGACAAGCAGAAGGAGACACAGGATAGAATACTGTTCCAAAAGCCCAGAGAGAACAGAATATCCAAGGTAGGGTGATTAATAGTGTCAACAACTACAAAAGGGTCAAGAAGAATGAGGATTAAGAAAAGACCTTTCAATCTAGCAATTAAGAATATTTTCTTAATTGGCAACTTTGGAGAGGGCATTTCAGTGTAGTGATGAGGTCAGAAGCTTTATTGTAAGGGATTTTAAAAATAAGAAGAAATAAAGTGTAAATATTTATTTTAGTTACCCTTTTCAATGAGTTTTGCCAAAAACAGAAGAGATATAAAATGATAGTGAAGAGAGAAGAATCAAGTGAGGATTTTTTAAGGATAGGAAGACATGAGTATATTTGAAGACAGTAGAAGAGGAACTAATAGAGAAAGATTGAAGATAAGAATATGATTAGTTAGAGGGGTGAGCTCTGATAATGAGTGAGGTCTTCTCTTCTCATGAGATAGTTAGCATTCTTTCCACCAAAATAGATTACTTCCATATAATTTTATAGATGGATTTTATGAGCTATGGCCAAAAACTTCATCACTGGTGGTCCTTTCTCATGATGTATCTCTCAATACTTATAGAGACTTTTCTATGGACCAAGACTATTGCAAAAACCATACTTGAAGTCTTTCAACCTTGGTAGAACTTTCAAAAGCTACAACAGTTGAATAAAACCAACAGATTCCAATGAGAGACACAAGACTAGAATTTTAATGTATGCCCATAATATTATAGCGAGTATCAGGAGTATAAGTTCAGTTTAAATCCAGTTTCCTTATTTCACCCAAAATATTTTCCAATATATCTCATTGTCTCTTCATTGTTTTCTACTAAGAAAAAGTACCTTCCATCTGTGTCTTCCCCCAGGGAAAGAAAGGTCCAAAAAAGATCAAGAAATCCAAATCTATTGAATTTTTCATCATTAGGCATTACTCAATTTTTGGATAGTTCATCTCTAATGCACAAAGCACAGAAACACTGCATAGTATGGGCCCTTCATTTGCAACTAAGAACACACTTATTTTGTACTTCCAATCTGTTATGGCTTCTTCTGTAGGTTTTGTGACTTTAATATTTAATAGGCAAAAAAAAAAAAACACTGAAGACTCTTCCCAGTAATTTTAATGCATAGGACTAAGTTTCTGTCTGTCTGTTTCTGTCTATGTCTTTCTGTTTTTATGTCTGTCTCTGTGCCTCACTATCATTGTCTCTCTCTCCCTTTTCCCTTTCTGCTCCTTCTGCCTCCCACCACCACCACCAGGGTTGATTTCAATTTGTCTTTCTAAGTCTGCAGTCTGTAACTTGACTCATCATTTACATAGAGCTGTTGGCAATTGCCAGATGACAGACAGGCAAATCTCACTAACACTTTTCACCCATCAAGAGAGATACCCCAAAGGCAGAAGCCCAGGTCAACATCAATAAGATGTGATGAGTAAACTCATTTTTTTAAACTTCTGGAACCTCTCCTGTCTTTCATAGAACAGAATGTTTGCATAGTGCAAAATATTGCCTTGAAACATCTTGCTAGGCTAAACAAGTTCTGTCATTATGACTACCACCACAACCAATGTGCCCCTTTTCCTCTCAAAGCAGTTTTGCTTTGAACTAAGTCAGAATCAAGAATCCTAAGAGACAAGGGATCTAGGCAAATAAATATTTTGGAAAAGAAATCAACATTTTTTTTTCTAAAAAAGCAGTCAGCCAGGTTTTAGTCTAATGTCTAATTCAATGGAAAAAAATGGACACTGACATGTTAGTTGCCTCAAATCTTCCTTTGCTTTGTAGAATTTCAGCACTGAAACCACATTTTAACTGCTTTTAATCTGGACAGGTCAACCTTAGCCACAAAACTGAAACCTACTTTTTTGAAAAAATATTTTTCCATAGTCAACACAACAAAAAATACTCCCAAGGAAACCACAAAATTGAGGGAAATTGATATAATTGTTGTTCCCACATTTGGATTCTGGGGGTTGAAGATCAGACAATGGGTAGGTAAGAATGAATACTATTTGTGATGTTTCATTACAATATTTTATTGTATTTTAAAAAGCCTCCATTTAATATCTTAAGGACCCAAGTACACATGTAAAAATATTTGAAGGAATAGAAATAAAAAGGAAATTTAGGAACATGGGAAAGAATATTCTATTATTTATCCATTTTGGCATAAGGACAGGTTATTAAATGTAAGGAACAATTTTGTCTTAACAATTAACATTTACATAGTTTCAATGGTATTAGCCTCACTTTTAGAGGTGATAAAACTGATGCTCATTGAGGTGAATTGACTTATTCAAGGATATATAGTTATGAAATGTCAGAACCATGACTCATTTGACTTTAAAAACAAGGCTTGTTTCACTGTGCTATACTTTGATCATCTAGTCAAACTTCCTAATTTTATAGAAAAGGCAAAGAAGACCAAAGTGATTATAGGGGCTTTCTTTAGTTTACAAATATCTTTTTCTTGAAAGTTGCTTATTTCTGTATACATTTACTTTCATACATATGGATGAATCCATTCATGCCTTATAATTCTGAAACTAGTTCCATTTCCCCACCTATCAATGACAGAAAGACCTGACTAACATGCTGTGAGTCCACTTTATGGATTTCATGGAATACATAAACTTTACATCCTTAAGACATATATGTCTTTGTTGACAACTTTTTACAACACTTTCAGTGTACAGGTTTTCATTGTAAATCAGTTGAAGCCCTTTCCTATCCATTTTAATTTCTTATTTTCCTTTTAGATCATCTTCATATATTAGAAAACTGGTATTCCATGAAGTGTCAATACATAGTGACCATAAGTCTATTGGTATTTAAAAGCATATGCTTTTATTTCATATAGAAATTTGAAGTCAACAAAGCACTATGTAGCTTTTTTTTTTATCCTGGGACTTCATCTAGGAGCATAGGGCCACAACCAGTAGGCAATGGGTCGCTCAGGGTCACCCAGCTGGGAAGTGTCTGAGCCCGGATTTGAACCTAGGACCTTTCGTCTCTAGGCCTGGCTCTCAATCCACTGAGCTAGCCCAGCTGCCCCTACTTTAGGTTGCAGTTTCTTTAGCAGATGTAGTTTTTACAGGGTGGGGTTGCTAGCCCCACACCCAACCCTCCTCCTTTTTCATCCAGGCTAGGGACCGTCCATAGCCCAGGAGTGGTAAGGGTGGGCGATAGGGGTCAAGTGACTTGCCCAAGGTCACACAGCTGGAAGTGTCCGAGGCCAGACTTGAACCTAGGACCTCCAGTCTCTAGGCCTGGCTCTCAATCCACTGAGCCACCCAGCTGCCCCCACTATATAGCTTACTCAATTAAATTCTGGTCCTTGTTGGTTGGTTATGCATCTTCAATATCTGTCTAAGAGCTACATAAAATGACTGCCACTGTTCTATTTTATGTTATAATCAACATTATAGATATTTTTCATCCATTTTTTATTTTCCTATGTACAAGTTGGGCCCAACTATTTTCAGTGACTGTGATTTAGGATGTTGTACTCTATTCTGGACTCAATGTAGTTAAGATAATGTCATTCAAACAGAAATATCTGGAGATTTTCACCATTGAGAGGGAGTCTCTCTTTCATATGGGCTCTCATGAGTGTGGCAAATACCTTTTAGGAGAAAAATCCCTTTTTCGTCTTTATAGGAACAATCAGAGGGTTGTGGGACAAATCTCTCTCCATTATTATAACAAAGAATCTTTCATGATTTTTTAACCTGAGAATAGTAAACATCTTGCTGAAGAAGAATCTTTAACCTGAGAATAGTAAACATCTTGCTGAAGAAGAATCTTTATGGAGATGTGAGGAATTTAAACAGGAAAACATTTTCAATCAATTACTGTTCATTGAATGTCAACTTTGTTCAAAGCGTCATACAGTACTAGGTGCTTTAGGGGATAAAATAAAGGACAAGACAAAGTCTCATTGTTCAAGGAGCTTGTAATTGGGCTAGAGTAAAAATAGAGTTGACAGTTTGAGAAAGAAAATGAGTGACTAATGAGGAAAGAACGATAATGTAAAAGTGAACTATTTTCTAATTTAGAGTAGCGATTTAGGGAATTGATATCAGTAAAGGAAATTTGAATAATTTCAGAGACATAGTATTTATGCTACAGTAACTAGAAATGCATTAGCCTTACATCTTCAATTTATATCCAAAACAGTGATTCAAAGTTTATATGGTTCCAAACTATAGCTAGGGCACCATTGACACTCCAAATTCCTGCATCTATGTCTAATGTGTTCTTATGACAAAACAGAACAAAGAAAACTAGAACAAATTTAAAGAGACTAGAAAGCTAAAAACATTAACTATATAATTGTGATGAAACCTAAAAACTAGTAATAATTTCAGATCAAGTAAACTAAGATTTATTAAATATTTTAAATATATTATGTATCAGCCATTGAACTAAGTTCTAAAGATACAAAGACAAAAAATGGGTACCTGCCCTCATGGAATTCACAGTTTAATTGGAGGACAGAAAACATGCAAACAACTTTGTATAAATAAGATATATATATATATGATAAATCAGAAATAATTTGAGGAAAGTTAATAATATTAAAGACTGGTAAAGATTTCTTGCAAAAGATATGATTTTAGTAGAGATTTGAACAAAACGAGGGAAGCCAGACAGCAAGGCTCAGAAGGGTAAACATTCAGGCATGAGAGATAGCCAGTAAAAATAAATGGAGTTCAGAAATTCAATATCTTCTGTGAAGAAAAAAAAGGCAAGTTAATGGATTGAACAAGCGAATAAGGTATAAGAAGACTGGAAAGGTAGGAAGCAAGTAGGTTATGAAAAGCTTTAACAGCCAAACAGAATATTATATTTGATACTGGAGATAATAGGGATGTTCATATGCATACATTTATTTACATCTCTAATTTATTGCTTAGTAGCAATCCATTTTTTTAAATAATTTGCAAAGTACTACAAAGAAACAAAGAACATTACCTAGATGTTGCCCTACATGAGTTCATAATCTTCTAGGATAGAAAAGGAACACAAATAAGTGACTACAGTAAAATGTTAATTATGATTTCTAAACATATTTCAAAGAATCACTGTGAAAGCCCATAAATCCCCTTGGTAAGTTGATGTATAAACAATGGAAAGAGACTGTCAATAACCAATGATGAATGCAATTGAATGGCATGAATTGGTAAGAGTAGTGTCAGTGAAGTTAAACCTAGAATGAGCCAAGCTTGTGAAAAATGCTTTTAAAAAAAAGGATATTGTGGCCTTGAGAACTGTGAATTCTATGCCATTAAAAGTAAGTAAGCAGGGGCAGCTGGATAGAGCAGTCAGACCTAGAGACGGGAGGTCCTAGGTTCAAATCTGGTCTCAGACACTTCCCAGCTGTGTGATCTTGGGCAAGTCACTTGACCCCCATTGCCCGCCCTTACCACTCTTCCACCTAGGAGCCAATACACAGAAGTTAAGGGTTTAAAAATGTAAAAAAAAGTAAGTAAGCAAAAGCTTAAGGACTATTTGCTAGACATTTGTAGAAGAAAATTCCTGCAATGGAAGTCTAAATATATAAAGAAGAAAATCTTTCCTTTGTCCCTTTTCTCCTTTTTTCTACCTAATTTATAGGTTATTAAACTGAAGAATCATGTATTCAGAGATGGAAGAAAACTCAGAGGATATCTACTCTAGCCTCTTATTTTACAGATGAAGAAATTAAAACCTTGAAAGATTGTGATTTGCTCAAGATCATATAGTAAGAAAGAGAGGAAGGATTGAATCCAAGTTCTCTGAATCCAATGTCAAATTTCTATTGTATCATGAATCATGGCCGTCTCATTTATTATTTGCATACACATTACAGTAACTGGGAGAAATATTTTTTACTTCATATTAAAGGCAGCATTAGCAGGTGGTCTAGGGTTGGGAATACAACAAGAGCAACTATACTATTTGTGTGGTTTTATTTACATATTTTGTCTTTCCAACTATAGTATAAGGCATGTGTGGGAAAGGGTTGTATTTTATATATCTCAAATCATCTAATCTACCAAAAATTGTATTACACATTATTAGTGTTCAAAAAATATTAAATAAATGAACAAAATTTTAGTTCAGAAAAAATGTGAAATGATTTCTTTTAGCATATTTAATTATGTTGAAAGACTGTATCTGGATATTACTATCACATGAAGAAACTAGAGGAGTTACAAAATAGAACCAGATTTTAAAATGTTTTAGAAATACAATTTATATGATTTTGAACTATAAGAGACTCCCAAAAATACAGTGAGGCAAGTGATAAAATATAATTACCCCATTTTATGGAGAACAAAATTGAGGCTTAGCATACATTATCTCATTAAAGCCTTAGATCAATGTAGGGTAGGTTCTACAGGAATTGTTTTACATTTAAAGAATCTGAGACTCAAAGAGGTTAAGAGACTTACCTAGCCTAAGTTATAGCTACTTAATGTCTAACTCAGGATTTGAATTCAGATCTCCCACAATACAAGACTTATATTCTTTCCAATATTCCATGATGCCTCTCATGGCCTAACTATGAATACTGGGTTCTCTCCACTTTCATTCAGTCCCTTTTACATTGTGTTTGTTACCTGTCCATTATGAAAGATCAAAGAGCTGAGATGACCAAGTTTGGAAAAAAAGAAATTCAAAGCATAACTAGGCAGCTATTTGACAGGCTTGAAAGATGTTTCATAAATATGTGAAATGAGCTGATGGTTTTATTGGAATCAGCATCAAGATGCATTTCCCTGATTTATTTATATAGAGCAGATGGTTATTTTACAAAGATAATATATGTCTTGACCTCAGGATAGCCTGGGGTCAACTGTTATCAGGCAACTGAAGGATTTGATGGGGAAATATCCCCCACAATGATGAAAGAAGATCCATTTAAAGCTAATGTGCTGATTGATACAAGGTGCTGAGCTTATAAAGCCAGCTCCCTTCATGGGCAATGACAGTTCTGCCCTTATACATTGAAAGAGTCCTTTGAAAAATGTGTGTTTGGTTCCAAAGAGAGCCCTTTGCCCAGTCCTGAACAACAAACATCACACAAAACCTTCATTTTACAGTTAAAGGAACTGAGGCAAAGACAGATGGAAAGACAATAATGGCCGGCATCCAGCACTTTAGGATTTACAAAGCATTTATTCAGACTGTTATTTGAGGCTTATAATAACCTTATGATGTAGGTAATAAAAAGTATAATAATCCCCATTTTGTAAGGGGGAACCAAAGTTTAACCTTCACTATTTTGTTTAATCCTAACAAATCTTATGATGTTGGTCATAAAAGCTTTGCAGTTGAAGAAAGGATAATATGTCATCATATAATATAATAAATATTAATACTTATATTTATTGTTATTAACATATTAACATTATTTAAGGGATTTTTATTTGATACATTAAAGTTCCTAGGTATCTCCTTCCCTACCTTCCCTACACTAGAAACGGAATCATTAGCCATATATATATATGTACATGTCTTGTTTGTTTCTCTTTATCAGTTCTTTCTCTGGGGAAGACATACACAAGTCATTCTTCAAACAATATTTCTATTGCTATATATATACTGCTCTCTTGGTTCTACTCATTTGCTCTTCCTAAGTTCACATAGGTCTTTCCATGTTTCCTTGTTTTAAAATTAACCTGCTAGTTATTTCTTACACTGTAGTAGTTTTCCATCACAATCATATGTCATAGTTTCTTTTTTTTTTTTTTTTGCTTTTTTTTTTTTTTTTTTAATTTTAAACCCTTAACTTCTGTGTATTGACTTATAGGTGGAAGAATGGTAAGGGTAGGCAATGGGAGTCAAGTGACTTGACCAGGGTCACACAGCTGGGAAGTGTCCAAGGCTGGATTTGAACCCAGGGCCTCCCGTCTCTAGGCCTGGCTCTCAAACCACTGAACTACCCAGCTGCCCCTGTCATAGTTTCTTTATGCATTCCCCAAATGATGGGCATACCTTCAATTTCCATTTCTTTGCCACCAAAAAGAGATCTGCTAAAATATTTTAGAACGTTTAGGTTCTTTTCATTTTCCCTTCATTACCTTAGGGAAAAAAACCTAATAATTTTGTTGCTAGTTCAAAGTGTATATATAATTTTCTATCTCTGGGCATGATTCTAGATTGCTCTCCAAAATGGTTGGATTAATTCACAGTTCCAACAACAGTCAATTAGTGTCCCCATTTTTCTATGTCTCCTTCAACATTCATCATTTTGTCCTTTTATCATTTTTAACAAATCTAACAGGTGAAATGATATTTCAGACTGATTTTGTTTGCATTTTTCTAGTCAATAATGATTTAGAGTGACAATTTTTATTAAATAGTGAATTCTAATCCCAAAAGGATGTATCCTTATTTTTTTCAAACACCAAGTAATGTTGAAGACTATTTGTTATATATCTGTTTTGTTCTACTTATCTACTTATTTATTTCTTAGCCAGTGCCAGATTGTTTAAAAAATATTGCTTTATATACAGTTTAGAATCTGGTACTGCTAGACCCTCTTTCCTTTTTTTTCATTAATTCTTTTGGTATACTTGGCCTTTTGATTTTCCAAATGAGTTTTATTATTTTTCTACTTCAATCATTTTTGGTAATTTAATTGTAATTGTAATTGGTAATTTAATTTAATTAGTAGATTGTTTAAAGTAGGATTGTCCTTTTAATCATATTGGTTCTGCCCATCAATAAGCAACTAATATTTCTTTAATTATGTAAATTTGACAATTTGTTTAAAAATGTTTTATAATTATATTCATTCCATGCCTCTATTTATTTGGGCAGGCATTATATGATAATACATTATCCTTTCTTCAACTCTAAAAATATCATTAATTGTAAAATTATAATTATATACATTATAAATAATTATATTGAATGTCATTATGCTATTATATACAATTATTACAAATATATATTTTGGTACTGCTAAGGACCTTAAAGTTAATTTCATATAAACCTCTCTTTTTACAGATGTTGAAACTGGAGACAAGAGAAGTAAACTTACTTAACCAAAATCATAACCATGAAAATTGCCAGTGTAAGGATGCAGGATTCAAAAACAGGTTCTGTCTCTAAGACCAGCACTTTTTCCATGTCACCTCCAGAGCAAGAAAAGTAACCTCTCAACTGCAACTAATTTAAATAAAATGATTTAAATATATCTATACATATATATATTTGAACTATTTAATATTTCATGGATGTGGGGAATGACTAATGACGAAACTGCTTATACCAATGTGGAACATGACATCTATGAATCTCTAAGGTTAAGAGATCTACCTGGAGTACTTATTCAGGATCTCACAGCAAGTCTGTATCAGAGATAAAATTTACCGGAAGAATTCTGAGTCCAAGGCTACCTCCCTAGTCAATATTGCTATATTATTTCTTGATCCTGATATAGGTCGTATTTTCCTCTCCATTCCATTCCTCTAAAAAGTATCTGCCTTATACAAAAAGCAAATATAGCTTACAAATGTCCTCTTGTTGAGAAAATTATGACAGTAATGAAGATAAGGTGAGCAGTGATGATAGTGATGAATAACACACCTCAATTTAATGAAAGGAAAAAAAGCTTTTATTGTAAATATATTTGCTTAAGATAATTTTGAAAAATTATTTGAGTACTGTATCCCCAAGAGAGAATGTGTGTGTATGTGTGTGTGTGTGTGTGTGTGTGTGCACAAAAATGTCATTGCACAGGTATGGTCTAGACTAGTGATGGTGAACCTATGGCATGGGTGCCAAAGATGACACACAGAAAGTTCTCTGTGGGTATGTGGCCACCCTCCCCTTACCCCAAGAGTTCATTACTAGAAATGCAGAGGGACTCAGGTGTAGCTGCTACCTTTCCTCTCTCCATCAGGTCTGATGACATTTTTTCACATCATCCACCCCTCTGCCCCACAGTCCAGTGGGAGTGCAGAGGGAGTAAGGTGGGAGGCTCATGGGCAGCAAAGCTAGAGGGGAGCAAAGAGCTTAAACCACTACCATGCCCCTTTCTACACTCACTAAGGACATTCCTCTCTTCACCCACCCCTCTGCCTAGAAGGTCAATGTAAGTACTCCCTCCCTCCCCTGTGTGGGGAAGGTATACCCAGTACTCAATGAGTGAGAGGAGCACAGCATGCTGTCTCGGGGGTGGGGGGGGAGGGGACCGGCACAGCACTCAGTCTGGGGGACGGGATGGGGTAGGGCCCAGCACACCATCTCTAAAAGATTCGCCATTACTGGTCTAGACTTTTTAAAGAGGGGTCCAAAGGAAAGGAAATGCTCATCTGTCAGTCTGTTTCTAAGGCAACTCTTTCAAAGTTTCATTATATTGTATCCTACTTATTGTATTTGTCAGATTAGGAATAATGTCACCAGGCCAAATAGAACATTTCAGGGAGCTGCATCTGACCCACAGGCCATAGTTTGCCCATCACTGGTCTAGACTTTCTGTATTACTTATTAGTTATCACTTTGTTTGGTATACAAAGTGTACAAATAATTATTAGAGATTATTTGTCAAGATATACAGGTTTCCTTTAATGGCTCATTTCAAGTGACCCTTGATTACTGAAGTTAATGCCAGCAAAGCTTAAGATTATGCTCCACCAAGTTGGAAAATATTCAAGAATGGGTGTGGAAGGAAGTTCAATGTCTGGTGCCTGAGGACAGGCCACTTATTCCAGAAAATCTCCTAGCTGGTTGATTATCACTATAACCAGTAGGATTAAATATACATTCCTTTGTTGGCTTTCTAAAACTTTTGTAACTTGATCTCAATTTTTCACTAAATTTATTTAGTATTATTACATATGACTTCCTTTTGTGAACACTATGATTCAAACAAATGAGAATTCTTTCACAATTTGCCTGTATTTCATCGCGATATCTTTGCACAGAATGATCTCCTTCTGTGAAAAGACCTGGGTCTCCTTCTTTCCTACCATCTTCCTCCTGGAACCCAAGTTTCCTTTGAGGGTTATCTCAGAACCACTTTCTACATAAATACTTTGGGGATCCTCCGGCAGTTGGAATCTCTCTCCCAGAGTTCCTTAAATGTATACATACATATTCACTGTCTCCCCTTTCTAGTTCATAAGCTCCTCTAGACTGATGATTACTTCACTTTAGTCTGTATATCTCTTATGCCATCTATATTTTCTGCCACATAGTAGGCATTTAATACATGCTTGTTCATTGATTAATACCTCTGATGCTTTATAATTAATATTATAATTCAGAAAAACTATCTGATGTGTCCTTGGAAAGAATTGAAATCATTGGTCTTTTGACACATTTTCTATAATGAATAAGGAATAGAAGGTGATCATTTTAACCCAATGTTGAGAAATGTTTTCTAAAGCATGTCATAATTCAGAAATAATAATTCTGAAGGCCATTCCTTATAATAGATTTGATGTCATTTTAATTGTGAATAGTTGGGGAAAATAGTTGTTTCATTAAAGTATATGAACACTTTATTTTGTAGAACCTTTCAGAGATATAGTATAGCAATTACCAAACAAAATTCCAATAGCTATCACTTAACCCTGTGATGCTAGGATCTTTCCATTTTCATACTTTAGCTAATATATATTTCTGAATTATTAAAATATGTATATCTTATTCACCTCAGAGGATCCCCAGGTCTACTTCTGAATGACATATTCCTAAACTACACATGTGGTAGATATACAACATCTGCTATTTTAGTTTGTTTAATTTAACTGAATAGAAAAAATGAGATGGGACATTTTATTATACAGCTATCAGGTGGGTGCATAAATTGGCCAGCAATATCTTCTGATGAGTAATATTTTGTGTTCCATAAGCAACAACAGGAAATTCATTAAAAGTGTATTTTTGCATAGCATTTTTATTTAGTACAGCATAAATAGAGGGGAAATTTGATTTGGTCTTTGTATGACCTTTGTAAATGATGGTCTACTGATTTCCAAAAATTGTACCATCATCATTTTTCTTCTAATCATGCCCTTAGTCTTTAGTAGATTGCTCCAGAGAAAACCCATTTCCTGTTTGTGTATGAGTTCTTTGATTGCTCTGGGCTTAACCCAAGAATGACTCTGGAATTAAGAAAAATGCATTGGAACATGGATGCTACATTGATGAACAGAGAACTCTGGAAAATTGTTGGAAAATGCCAACATAAGTAGAATCTCTCATGAAATTTCAATGGATTCTTACTATGAATGAAATCAAAAGGACAGGAGTAAAAATTTCCCTCCCTCCTTCCCCATCTTCCCATGCCAGTAGGCACGTATTGCCTCATATCAAAATTATTGAAATAATCTCCTAACTAGTACCACTGCTTCCCATCTCCCCTCACCTCATTTTTCCCCAACTGTAATCTTTCCTGACTAGATTCATTCCCCAAAATTACCTACGCCTTTCATCCTGCCTTTTCAACAACTTACAGTGCATTCCTATAGTTTCTCAGAATTAAAACTCCCATAATATCAATCCATGAAGACTTTAATTATCTCAAATGGTTAAATGACAAGAACAGGCAAATTGAAAGTTTCTCTGTTCTCTTTTTTTAAAACCTTAGTTCTTCCCTTATCCATAGGTCTGACAGGTAAACTCTTTAGTGCTCCCTGAATTTGTTTATGGTATCACCCTTCATTTCTAAATCATGAATTCATTTTTAACTTTATCTTGGTATATGATATGTGGTGTTGCTCTCTGACTAATTTCATTCATACTGTTTTACAGTTGTCCCAGAAGTTTTACTCAAATAATGAGTTTTTCTTCCAAAAGCTTGAACTAGACTGTGGTCATTGTCATTGTGTTTTGAGTGCTTGATGTACTACATTGATCCTCCCTTCTATTTCTTAGCCAGAACCAGAACATGTTTATTGTCGATGGTACAGCTAATTACCTTACTTCATATTTTATTTCATTAATTTTCTCTATATTGTAGATCTTTTGTTCTTCCAGATGAACTTTGTTATTTTTTCTAACTCTATTAGAAAATTTGGGGGTAGTTCAATTGGCATGGCACAGAATTAATAAATTAATATAGGAAGAATTATCATTTTTATTATATTGACTTGGCCTTCCTCTGAGCAATTAATATTTTTTCTAATTATTTAGATATGACTTTATTCATGTGAAAAGTGTTTTGTAGTTGTAGTGATATAGTTCCTAGGGTTGACTTGGCAGAGTATTTTAATTTGTCTACAGTAATTTAAAATGGGGTTTATCTTTCCATTTCTTGCTGTTGGGCTTTATTGGTAGTATAGAGCAGTGATGGGCAAACTTCGGCCTGTGGGCCAGATGTGGCCCCCTAAAATGTTCTATCTGGCTGGGCAAAATTATTCCTAATCTGATGAATACAATGAGTAGGATACAATACAATGAAACTTCAAAAGAGTTGCCTTAGAAACAGACTGACAGATGAGCATTTCCTTTCCTTTGGTCCACTCTTTAAAAAGTTTGCCCATCACTGGTACAGAGAAATAATGATGATTTTTCTGGGTTTATTTTATATTCTGTGAATTTGCTAAAGTTGTTAATTGTTTTGATGTTGGTTGATTCTCTAGGATTTCATAGATAACATCATATTATCTATAAGAAGAGATAACTTTATTTCCCTTTTTTCTAATCTAATTTCTTTAAATTCTTCTTTCTTTCTTGATGCTATAGCTAGCATCTCAAATATAATACCGAATAGTAGTGGTATTAATGTCCATCCTTGTTTAATCTTGATCTTATAGGGATGACTTCTAGGTTATCACCAATATAGATAATATTTGCAGATGATTTTAAATAGATATTTATCATTTTTAGGAATGTTCCATTTATTCCAATGTTCTGCCACTTTAAAAAAAATAGTAATGGGTGTTATATTTAGTCAAAAGACTTTGTCACTTCTATTTAAATAACCATAAGGTTTCTCTTGGAAAGTTTTCTAGTGAACCATCCCTGAATTCCTGGTAGGTGTATTAGTTTATACTCTTCTTTTTCTGCCTATTGTTATTATTGCTATTATTATAGTTACTAATCTTGTTGTTGTTGTTGTTGTTGTTGTTGTTGTTGTTGTTGTTGTTGTTCTTCTTCTTCTTCTTCTTCTTCTTCTTCTTCTTCTTCTTCTTCTTCTTCTTCTTCCTGGTTTAGGTATCAACACCATACTTGTGTAATTAAATGAAATTTAGTAGAGTTCCTTCCTCAGCTATTTACCTTAATAGTTTATATAGCAATTTTTCTTTAAGTATTTAGTAGAATTCACTTGTGAATCCATTTGGCCCTGATGATTTTTTTCTCAGGGGATTCCTCGATAGATTCTTCAATTTCTTTTTCTGAGATGGGATTGTTTAATTATTATTTTTCCTTTTCTGGTAATCTGGGCAATTTATATATTCTTAAATATTTATCTATTTCACTTAGAACACCAGATTTGTTGGCACATAATTGGGCAAAATAACTTCTAATAATTTTTTCAAATTTCCTCCTCACTTGTGGTAAGTTTGCCTTTTTCATTTTTAATGATGGTAATATAGTTTTCTTATTTTTTATCAACTTAAGGAATGGTTTATATATTTTATTGATTTTTCCATCAGTCCAAATCCTTTGTCTTATTTATTACTTCCACAGTTTTCTTTTAATTTTATTAAATTTTCCTTTGATTTTCAGAATTTCCAATTTGGTGTTTAATAAGGGATCTTTTCATTTATTCTTATTCTTGTATTTTTTCTCTCATTGCATATGCAATTCTTTGACATATACTTTCTCTGTTTTATTGAAATAAGCATTTAGCCATATAAATCATCCCCTAAGAACTGTTTTGGCTAAAACTCAAAAATTTTTGCATGTTGTCTCCTTTTCGTCATCCTCTTTAGTGAACTTTTTTATTGTTTCTATGATTTCGTCTTTGATATTCACTCTTTTAATATAAAATTATTTAGTTTCCAATTAACTTTTAGTCTTTTTCTCAAGCCCTTTGTTCAGCATAATTTTTATAACATTATTATCTAAAAAACAATGCATTTAATATCTTTGCTTTTCTGTTTTGGGTTTTGAGGCTTTTTATGTCTTATTATATGATCAGTTTTTGTGAAGGTGCCATGTATGACTAAGAAAAAAATATGTCAAACTTCTGGGTTAAGATGGCGGCAGAGTAGTTGCAGGACTCTTTACTTTCCTCAATACCAACAATACATGATACATCAAAAAGACAAAAAAAAATCCAGATGAAAGAAGGGACTTCACAATAGGGCCCAACATTGAAGATACATGGGATTTGAGTTTTTCCATGCTATAAGGGGAGGAGAGGAAAGTTCCCACAAAAAATGCAAGCTGATCAACACTCCCCCATACCACCTATCGTGCCAGAGCCATAGCTAACACACCAGAACAACAGCAAGCATTTGGCAATCTCTAGAGCCTTGTTAGCTGACTAAGAGCACCAGGGACCTACCCCTGAAACAGCTAGACCTGAGACCCCAAAAGGCTAAAGAGTGTGGACCTTAGGCATGGAGATAGAGAGAAAAGGGGCATGAGATAGAAGCAGTGAGGAGACTACTGGAAATGTAGCCTCAGGAAAAAATACTGCTCCATAGCTTCATACACAGAGAGCCCGCCCTCCTCCCTCAGACTTCTGGCTAAAAAGGAAAATCAGCATAGTTATGGCAAGCAATACCCAAGAAATAACCACCAGGAAGAAGAAGAAAAAGTCACTAACCCCAGATAAATTTTACAGAAAAAAAAAATCTATACTGCAGAGGTGGACAAACAAGTAAACACATCCAAAATTTCCCCCCAAATGGAAATTTGTCACAATCTCTTGAAGAATTCAAATTGGAGATCATAAGAAAGGTGGAAGAGATTTGACAAGAAAAGTGAGAAATGGTTCAAAAAGAAAATAACACTTTAAAAGAAAAAATTTTGCACTTGGAAATTGAGGTCCGGAAGTCAAATGAAATAATAAGCAAATTAAAGATCAGAAATGATTTGCTAGAAGCTATGAAAACCAGGATAAACCAAACAAAAAAGGAAAATCAAATGATTTAGCAGAAAACCAGTCTTTAAAAATAAGAATTGGGCAAGGAGAAGCCAATGAACTTGCAAGAAAGCAATAATTAATGAAGCAAAGTCAAAAGAGTGACAAAATAGAAGGAAACATGAAATATCACATTGAGAAAATTAATGACCTTGGAAACAAGTCTAGAAGAGACAATTTGAGTATCATTGGTCTATTGGAAAAGCCAGAAATCAACAGGAACTTGGACATCATGCTACAAAAAAATTAGCCAAGAAAACTGTCCTGATGTTCTTAAATAAGAGGGCAAAATAGGCATTGAAAGAATCCACAGATCTCCCTCTACACTAAATCCTCAAAAGACAACCCCCAGGAATATAATTGTGCAATTCAAAAGATTCCAAGCTAAGGAGAAATTTTAAAAGAAGACAGAAAGAGAAAAGTCAGATATAAAGGAGCACCAATCAGGATTACACAGGATCTGACAGCCTCCACACTAAATGAACACAAGCCTTGGAATATGATATTCAGAGAGGCAAGAGAATTAGGTCTACAACCAAGGATCACCTAACCATAAAATTGAAGATGTACTTTAAGGGGAAAGAATGGGCATTCAACAAAATAAAAGATTTCCAAATATTTGTAAAGACCAGAACTAAGTAGAAAGTTTAATATCCAACCACAAAAATCAAGAGACACATGTGTGATAAATAGATTAACTCTACACTGCCGACCTTTAGATTTAATTACCAAAGGTGAGAACACCTCTAATTCTGGGAGGTCCATAACCCATGTGTGCTAGAGTGAGTAATGAATCAGAATCAACTGAATGCAGTGCTATGAGAATCCTCTATTGTGATTGGACATGCAAATTAGAGGTAGATACAGGAAGTGACAAAAGATGTTATCTTTTAAATATGATGGTAACTTCCTGTGGAGGCAGTTGATGCTTTGAACTTGGTGTGGAAGGATCTCTGGTGAGACCTCAGACTGCTTCACTCTGAATTGTCACTTGGGTAAGTTAGGTTGACTTCCTTTCTCTTCCCTTGGTGTTTCTGAAGGCTCTACCCTCAAGGAGGCCTCTCTTGCCTCTCTAATTGTAAAAGGCCTTGTAGTTAGAAGCTTTGTTTAATTAACCTCTGTGCCCCTCTGCTGGGGCCTCTAAATTCTTACCTGGTCCAAGCCAGAGTTTCCCTCTCTCAATTTCCCTACCTTCAACTTTCCTAATTATAAATAAACTTCCATAAAAGTCAATTTTGACTTGAGATTATTCTTAATTGAGGCTTGATAATAGTTCAATCCTTTGGTGACCATCTTTTAATATATTGAATCCAAAAAAACCCTTTCCCCTTAAACATGAAAAGGTAAATAAGAAAGAGAAGAGAATGAAAAAAAATTCTTTTAATTTGTTTCTTTAAGGGCTTCAATAAGATCAAATTACTTGTATTCCTATATGTAAAAAATGATGTGTAACTCTCAAAAATCATACTCACTACTATAATAAGTAGAAGAATTATTCATAGGGAGAAGTTGGGTACTAAATGGTCGAAGAGGATATGCAAAAAAAAGAAAAGGGGGGGAATAGTAGATGGCAACCAGAGAAACTTGAAGGAATAAGAAAAATAAGATAATCTATACCATACAAAGAGGAGCATGGTAAGGGGAAAGGATGAATACTATTATAAGAAGGAGAGGAAGAGAGTGTTAATGGGTAATACTTAAACCTTACTCTCGGTGGAATCAATTCTGAAAAGGAAGAGCAGCTATATCAATTGGGATATCAAATTCTATCTTACCCTGTGGAGAAAGTCAATAGATATGTGGTGAAAAATAAATAGAGATAAAAAGGAATACACCTTCTTTTCAGCAGCACCTAGTACATTCACAAAAATTGACCATGTATTAGGACATAAAAACATAATAAACAAATGGAAAAAAGCAGAAATATTAAATGCAACCTTTTCAGATCATAGTGCAATAAAAATATCTATTAGCAAGGGTACAGGGAGAGGCCAACCAAAAATTAATTGGAAACTAAATAATATGATTCTCCAAAATCAGTTAGTTTTGACAAAATACAACACTCATTCCTATTGAGAATACTAGAAAGTATAGGAATAGAAGGGCCTTTACTAAAAATAATAAACAGTATATATCTAAACCCATCAGCAAGCATCATCTGCATTTGGGATAAATTAGAAGCCTTCCTAATAAAATCAGAAGAAAAACAGGGACACCCATTATCACCTCCATTATTTAACATTGTACTAGAAACACTAGCAGTAACAATTAGAGAAGAAAAAGAAAGTAAAGGTATTAAAGTGGGCAATGAGGAGACCAAGCTATCACTCTTTGCAGATGATATGATGGTCTACTTAAAGAATCCCAGAGAATCAACTAAAATGCTACTGGAAATTATCAACAACTTAGAAAAGTTGCAGGATACAAAATAAACCCACATAAATCATCAACAAATCTATATATGTCCAACATATCACAGCAACAAGACTTAGAAAGAGAATTGCCATTTAAAATCATCCTAGATGAAATAAAATACTTAGGAATCTGTCTGACAAGACATACACAGGAATTATAAGAACACAACTATGAAATACTTTCCCCACAATTAAAATTACATCTAAAAAACTGGAAAAAACATTAATTCCTTATAGGTAGGATGAGCTAACATAATAAAAATGACCATTCTACCCAAATTAATCTGTTTGTTTAGTGCCATACCTATCAAACTACCAAAAAATTTTTTCTTGATTCAGAAAAAAAGTTCATTTGGAAGAACAAAAGATCAAGAATATCAAGGGAAATAATGAAAAAAAAAATTTGAAGGAAGGTGGCCCAGCAGTACCAGATCTTAAATTGTACTATAAAGCAGTGTCATCAAAACAATAATGTACTGGATAAGAGGCAGAAAGGAGGATCAGTGGAATAGACTTGTAGTAAGTGACCTCAGCAGGAGTCTATGATAAACCCAAAGAGTCAAGCTTTGGGGACAAAAATCCACTATTTTACAAAAACTGCTGAAAAAATTGGAAAACAATTTGGGAGAGATTAGGTTTAGATCAATATCTCACACCCTATACCAAGATAAACTCAGAATGGGTAAATGACTTTAATGTAAAGAAGAAAATCATAAGCAAATTAAGTAAACACAGAATAGTATATTTGTCATATCTTTGGGAAAAGAAAACTTTTAAGACCAAGCAAGAGTTAGAAAAATTACAAAATGTACAATGAATAATTTTGATTACATTAAATTAAAACATTTTTGTACAAACAAAACCAATGCAACCAAAATTATAAAGGAAGCAACAAATTGGGAAAAAATCTTTATAACAAAAACCTCTGACAAAGGTCTAATTACTCAAATTTATAAGGAGTTAAATCAGTTGTACAAAATATCAAACCATTCCCCAATTTATAAATGGGAAAGGGACACGAATAGGTATTTTCAGATAAAGAAATTAAAACTATCAATAAGCACATGAGAAAGTATTCTAAATTTCTAATAATTAGAGAAATGCAAATCAAAACAACTCTGAGGTACTACCTCACACCTAGCAGAAATTTATTTTGTATAGTACATATTTTGAAGAGAAGGCTGTAAATAGGTCAAAAAGATTTAGAAATGGATCTTCCCATACCTGCTGTGCTTTTCAGGAGGTTTTTATAAAAAAAATCCTGTCATATAGTCTTTGGGGTTTTACCCCCCTGGGGTGAACTTAGCCATTGGAGTTCATTCATAACAGGTTTTGGAGACATCTGTTGGGGAATAAATCAAACTAACTACTGAGGGTCATAGATAGGTAGCTTAGTCAGTTTTGGGGACACCTAAAGAGAAATAGGGAACTAAGTTAGCCAGAAGACTAGGAGGCTCCCTCTTACGAGGGACATAGAGTATTGTGTGAAATTAGCTAGATCTCTTAGAGTTAGGGACCCCTTGTTTTGATCCTCAGTTTGTATTCCCTTTTAAAATAAAAGAGACACTGTTTTTAATACAACTGTCTCCTAGGCATTTGTCTGACTGGCCCAGGGAAAGAATGTAATTCAGTTTCACTCTCACAAACCGGAGGTTAGAACTCCCGGCTGGGTATTTAGAGGGATCCCTGAGATCTCTCCACATATTCTTTTTTTATATGCCATTTGGTCAATTTTCTTAAGAATAGTCAATTTAGCTAAATTGAGTCTGATTCTCCAAACCAGGAAATTATTTAGGTTTGTTGTAAGAGATCCAAATCCTCCAACAAAGTCAGACTCTTAATTGATAGCAGAAGACCCAGTGCACTGGAAGAGACCTTCCTCTATACGTTTAAAGGAACAGCCAAGTTTTCCATATAAGTACAAAAATAGTGTAAGAAAAGTCATATTCTTCAAAAGATAAAGAGACCCAGCAACACTATTCATTGGCTAGGTCAACTAAGAAGCAATCCTTATTTGTCCATATATTAGGTAAACTAGGAAGCACCCCTTATTTGGTGAAAGAGATCTTCTGACTATGACCTAAGAATCACTTAATGGTTATCAGGAGGAGAAGGATGTTCTCTGGGCCCACTTGGGATAAGTTTGGGTGTGATGGATAATACCTTATCTGGTTATGAAACTAAGATAAAAGTCAATGATGCATACCTGATAACAAGTTAGGGTGAATGATACATCAACTCAGAAAGGTGGGGCTTACTCTAAGGCCTAAGCTAAAGCAGTTTGAAAACTTTTGTAAAATATTAAGAAAAAGCCTTCTAAAATCATGACTTATACTATCTTCAAATTACAATTATTATTATCTTTAAACTACTGCTAACATTAAAACCTTATCATGTATAAGGGGTAGAGGTATTTTTCTCACTCAAAACTCCTTCTTCTGCTGGTTCTACTGTTTTGGTATTTTTTTTGAGTTTTTTTGTTCTTCTGTGATTTTTTGGAGGGTGGTTGGTGGACAGAGTGTTTCTTACTTCACTATCTTGACTTAATGCCTTCACTATTCCACATTCAATAGCAAGAATCTATGAGCTCTGTAAATGACATGACCACTACAACTGTGCCACCCTCTATATTGAATTTGGGAATGTGTATATGTTATTTTTTAATATAACCAATGTGGTAATTTGATGTGCTTGACTACACCTGTTTGTAATGAGTAGGCTTTCTTACTTTGTGACTGGTGTGAGGAGAAAGAGGTGTAGGTGGGAAGAAATATGTATCTGAAAATTAAATTAAATTTTTAAAGTAAACCATATATTATGTATACTAAAAAAAAGACTTCCCTGTTCTCCTTAATAGGTAATAGATTTCCCCTGATACCTAAGAGTATACTAGGTTTTGTACATTTCTAGAGAATTTTCCATGTAGAATTAAGAATTTTACTATTTTGTGTATGTATGTTATTTCCACAGTAACTGTAAATTCCATTAAGCCAAAGGTTATACTCACCAAAATTTGGATGCTAATTTATTTTTTGTAGAGTACATATTTTAAGAGAAGTCTTCATGTATTTGAGGTTATAAATAGGTCAATTTTGGCTTGATATCAAGGGAAATAAAATAAACAGTAAATTTCCTAAGGACAGGATAAATTGTCTAAAAAAAATTGATGAGTTCCTGTTCCTTACATGTCTTCAAATAGGAACTGAATAATTTTATCTGGGGTATGTTATATTAGGAATTCCTTTCATGGATGACAAAATGGCAAACAGTGCTTCCTTTTAACTCAAATTCTACAATTCTATGAATGAATCATATCCTACCTTTCAAATACAATCCTTTTCAATCTCCCTCCCCTATATATGTTAAATGTTTATTCATTCATTCATTTATCTATTTGTTTGTTTGTTTGTTCATTTATGTATTTGTTTGTTTGTTTGTTTGTTTATTGCTCATAAAAATGCTCCTTCCTGGAATACTCTCCTTTCCTCTTCTTTCTATTCAGATCCCACCATTGTAATACCCTGCTCAGTCCTAATGTATCCTTCTTGCCTTTAGCAAAAGTGTTTTTTTACCTGACAGAACATAATGTATACTTCGACATTGTTTTGAATAAATTTGAATAATCATTTTTAAAACTTTGTTTCAGAATTAAAGTCATTTTCCCTGATTAGGTAGTAAACTCCTGAAAGATAAAGATCTTGACTGTGATTTCTGTTAAAAACCCTTTGTAAAGTATTTGTTGAACTAATATCTTTTGTCAGTAAAAGTTGTTCAACCAATCACAAACCAGAGAATCCCTTGTCCAACATTGTTCACTATTTATTAAAACTGGAATAAATACTTTATCCCAACATAATTTCTGTCAATCTAATGTCAATCTAATTTTGATGGTTGTGATTCATCTTATGGTAGCCTTATGAGATAATAATAACTAATATTTATATAGCACTTATCATATATAAGATACTGTACTAAGTATACTTTACAAATATTATCTCATTTAATCCTCACAACAACTCTTGGAGGTAGTTGTTATTATTATCCCCATTTTACAGATGAAGTGAGTAAAATGAGTTTAAATGACTTGCCCAGGGTCCTAAACACAGTAAGTATATGTCTATGGCCTCATTTGAACTCAGGTATTCCTGCATTCACCTTGGAGTAAGTAGGTTGCGCAGTGAATAGAGAGACCTTAAGTCAGAAAGATTCATGTTCAATTTTAGTCTAACACTTATTAGCTGTGTTACCCTGGGCAAGTCTCTTCACCCTTTTTAGCTGAGTTTTCTTATCTATAAGAAGAACTGGAAAAGAAAATGGCAAATCATTCCAGTATCTTCGTCCAAAAGACTCCAGAAGTTGTCATAAAGAGTTGTACAGAATTAAAAATGACTGAACAACAAATTCCTGACTCCAGGTCCTACATTCTATCCACTGGACCACCAACTGCCTCTGAAACAACTTCATTGGGGGCATCAGGGTAGCTCAGTGGATTGAGAGCCAGGCTTAGAGATGGGAGGTCCTAGGTTCAAATCTGGCCTCAGACACTTCCCAGTTGTGTGACCATGGACAAGTCACTGGACTCCCATTGTCTACCCTTACCACTCTTCTGTCTTGGAAACAATACTTAGTATTGACTCCAAGATGGAAGGTAAGGGTTTAAAAAAAACTTTATCTCAATCTCCTATGTGATTATTTGCAGTGCTGCTTTTTGGAAAATTTATAAAAACACTATTTTTCCTCCCGACCAAACTGATACTTCAAGCATCTTTTTATTTGTAAATGATTCTATTCAAAATATGTTGTAGCCATTTATAACTTAGGTGATAAGTTTGAAAAATTTTCCTATATCTTATTGATGTTAAGTGGTTTGCCCATGATCATGTAGCTAGTGACACAGGAAGAATTTGAACTGAAGACTTCCCAATTCAAAGTTAAACACTCAATTTTCTATGTTCCTCCAAAGGTTACAAAGAGGTTTTGAAGTACCAAAAATAAATTATTGTGACTAGAGTATTAAGAATCTGTGATTTTTAGTCCCCTCCAACACTGATAGCATCACTATAAAACCAAAAGGTTTCACAGGGCCAAGGGATCACTATTATTTGTCTGGGATTCACAGATTCTGATGGCAAAAACTTCATTAAACAACTTGAAGGACAACTTGATACTTTCATAGAACAATGGCTCTGAAAGAGAAGACGTGGATTCAAATATTCCTCTAAAATAACTGTCAATTAGACACATTGGGCATGTCACATAAATTGTCTAGGTAACAGTTTTCTCATCTCTAAAATGATGGGTAATGATTAGATGGCCTCTGAATTCTTTTCTTTTTCTGGATCTGGGATTCTGAGTTCTCATATGCCAACACTGAGACTCTGTAAACTTTATCAAGCTTCTGTGTGGGCATTAGACATAGTCTGTGACAGGGCTATACTCCACTGACTTTCAAGAACCCAGACTCACCTGCATGCCATGAGGAGATATGAGTCTTTTTTCCCCTGAAAAGTATCTCCTGGGAAATGTTTAGTAAAGAATGTCAGGTGACTCTGCATGATTTTTTAATTACTATTTTTTTTGTTTTTTTAGGAAGGAAATCTAAGAGCTCTATCTATGGTGGATATGTACATGACTCTTTGAACAATAACCAAAAAAAAGTCTTAGGTTGTATTTTGCTTAATATGGCAGAGCTTTTAAATTTAGCAAGATATAGATCTATAAATATATAAGCTGATGTTACTTCTCAATGTTATTGATATTCTCACAAGGAAGGCTTTGGAGTTTGGGGTAATTTTTAATAAGATGGAATGTTAGGTATGTTTTCCTTTGATGGATTAGAGATAGAAACACAAATCTTGGGTGATGGAAGAGAAAGCTAGAGACGAAGAATGAATTACGAGGGAAAGAAGGCATTCTTTTTTAATTTATTTTTTCATTTTTGTCCATGATTACATGATTCTTCTTGTCTCCCTTCTCTTTTCCCTCCTCCCTCCCAGAGTTAACAAGCAACTTAACTGGGTTATACATATATTATCACTCAAATCCTATTTCCGTACTATTCATTTTTGTAATAGAGTAATCTTTTAAAACCAAAACCCCGAATCATATACACATATAAACAAGTAATAAATCATATGTTTCTTCTGGATTTCTACTCCCACAGTTCTTTTTCTATATATAGATGGCATTCTTTCTCATTAGTTCTGGATCACTGCATTGCTTTTAGTAGCAAAGTCAATTACATTTGATCACCCCAAAATGTTTCAATTACTGTGTACAATGTTCCCCTGGTTCTGCTTATTTCACTCCACATCAGTTAATGTAGGTCTTTCCATTTCTTAAAGAAATCAAGTAGTTCCATCATTCCTTATAGCAAAATAGTATTCCATTACTGTCATATTCCACAATTTGCTCAGCCATTCCCTAATCAAGGGAAATCCCCTCATTTTCCAATTTTTTTGCTACCACAAAAAGCACAGCTATAAATATTTTTCTACAAATAGAACCTTTCTTTTTTATCTCTTTGGGATACAAACCCAGTAATGATATTGCTAGATCAAAGGATATGCATTCTTTTAAAGCCCTTTGAGCATAATTCCAAATTGCTTTCAAGGCTTCTAGAATAGTTAAATCAATTCACAATTCCATGAACAATGCATTAGTGTCCCAATTTTGTGATATCCCTTCCAATATTTATTGTTTTCATTTACTGTCATATTTACCACTCTACTAGGTATAAGGTGGCACTTCAGAGTTGTTTTGATTTTCATTTCTCTAATCAGGAGGGATTTAGAACATTTTTGATATGATTATTGATAGTTTGAATTTCTTTATCTGAAAACTGCCTATTCATATCCCTTGACCATTTGTCGAGTGGGGAATGTTTTGATTCCTTATAAATTTGACTTAGTTCTTTGTTACAACTATGACGACAATGACAACAATAACTTTTATAGTACAATCAATTAACTATCCATGCTATGAAAGGGAGGATGGAGGTGGTAAGGGAAATGGTAAAGGATAAAGGTACCACCAAGGATGATTCATGAAGGGAATTAATTCTATGTACCCTGGGACAATTTCAGTAACTGTGATGACCTGTAAGAGACTCTGAAACACTGGCTAATCTGAATCCGGCAAAATCATTGATTTGGTAAGTACTTCAGTCAATGTGATGTAACTATTTCTACATGTTAAAGAAAGAGATTTTCTATTTCTTTAGTGACTAAAGCACTATAGCACTACAGAATGTTCTTCCTTGAGGCTGTCCTGAACAACAGTTTGATATAGAGTGTAAAGGACTATATAGTAATCCATATTCTGGTACCCAAAATAGGCAAAATAGAAGAAATATAAGATAGCAATACTTAAACATTTTGAAAATGTTTTATTGCAGATGGTAATGACCAGTATTGGATACAAACCACCAGTGAACAAGATGGGAATTAGATATTAATACTTTGATTTGGCACCAGTTCTAGATCATAACAAAAGTAGAAACAGGTCTTACTGGTTATAGGCAAAGCTTTAATTTTGCTTTTTGGCAATGGCATACCCAACACCAAGTCAAAGAATAATTTTTCCAATCAGTCCAGGGAATTATAAAATAATTTTGTCTTTAAGTCTAGGCTTGATGAAGTAAAAGATGAAACTGAGTTATTAAATTATGAAGGAGGAAAAGTTGAAGAACCTAAAGAAATTGAAAATCTGGGAGACATAATGGTACAATGAATAAAGCATTGCCTCCGGCCCTAAAGTATCCAGGTTCAAATCCCTACTTGGACCTTGGACAAATTACTTAACATCTCTGGGCTCAAGTTTCCTCATCTATAAAGTTAGAGTTTAATTAAATAAGAGGTCCTTAGCTATTTTTGGCTTATCTACCCTTTTGTCAGTCTGGTAAATCTGATGCATCCCCTTACCAAGAATGGCTTGTTGTCTGAATGTATAATGTAAATTCAGTAAGCAATTAGTGAAAATCAAGATATAATTGTTTTCTATCCCAGTTTGTCAAATAATCTATTCATGAACTACAGGCAGAAAATCCTGTAGCTAGTTAACTTCTGAAATCCCTTCTAACTCTAGAGTTCTGGCTCCTATAACACTTGAAATTCTGATCTTCCTTCAATGTAAACTCCAAAAATTGCATTTAAAAAAAGTTATGGAATTAAAAAAATAGCCAACTCAAAATATTTGAAAAAGGAAATTGACATATTTAGTAGCCTGGAATTTTTAAAGGCTTTCTTAAAGTTTAGCAACATGAATTCATCCAATATATTCACTTTATCAAAACAGAATAATTCAAGAAACAGTATTTTCTATAATGATCAGTAATCATATACTCCTGAAATATTTGTAAAAAAAATATATGCTGTCCTCCAATAGTGAACACAACAGCTCATTGGACAAGAATTTTCCCAATAAGAGGCATGAAAGGAAAATTAGAATTATCAGGCAACACTTTTAATGATAGGCATCAAACATCATTATGGCAAATGCAACTTAAGAGAGTTATAGAAGATCAATGGAACCATATTAGAGGATTGCATCAGTATAGAACTGGTATGCTCCATAGAATACTTGATTGCCTAATTAAAGGCAACAAAGAAGAAATGTGTGGAATGCAATCAAGAGAATACAAATATGTCAGTAATTTCAGAATCCCTTAATCAGCAATTGAAAGCAAAAGTCAAAAGATTAAGGTGATGCAAAGAGTTAAAAGCAGTGCATTTAAAAGTTGGTGTACACATCATAATTCAACATAAATTGCAAAGTTTAAAGAAGAGTTTTGAGAAGCAAAGAAATGAAAGAACAAAGAGAACATAATGAAAATTAAGGTGAATATAATGAGAAGTAGCTTGCATGCTGTGAATATAATGAATGATAAATGATCACATCAAGAAAGGTGACTGAAATTCTATTTTCTCTGCAAAACTGGAAAATGACAAATGCAAAAAGAATTCATTATTTAGTTTCAGGAAAAAAGTAGTACTTTACTGTGTTATATGTGTTATTATAAATGTATGTATCACCTTCTCTGATAAAATTCTCATTGAGTCTATTTTTTTTCAACTGCAATGCCTTCCAATAATAATGCTATGAATAAATTTCATGAAACCATCATGTTTCTTAAAAGCAAATTTGCAAAGATCAACTCCAAGTCATTTAGCTGAGAACAAGTGTCATCTATTTGAGGACTAAAGATAACCCTTGGAAAAAAAGTCATCCTTTCATCTATTACACAGGGAAAGACCCATTTATACTCAATATCCTGTATGAAATAAAAATCAGTATAAGATATTTTATAGTCCTCAAATATATTTAAATCTAAAAATATTAACAAATTATATGTATATATATATATACACATATGCATATACATATATGTAATAGAACAAACACCATAGGAAAATAAGGAAGGGAAAGAAAAGATGGTTTAAAATCTACGTTGAAGAGAAAAGGCACCAGAAAAGTCACAGAATTTTTCATGTGCCTTGCTCAACATACATATACCATATATGTCCAAAATAAATGTTCTTCTATGGATCTTAAACTTGATTTTGAACATCTGCTATTGCTACTGTGCTCCAAGTTATTCCATCCTTACTAAGTACCAAACCTCCATATTCAGACTTACCTTCAGATTAACATGTACATTTTGATTTTTTAAAAAGTTCATGTTCTGCCCTCCATATCCACATTACAGGGTCTGGAACATAGTAATCACTGGGTAAATGCTTATTCTCATGGTTGTTACCTTGACCAATCCTACAAGTCCACTGGGATAAGAACTGACCCATTCTGCTGCTATTCAAGACCAATTCTTATCATCCTGTCAAACCTCCAAATATTCAGCTGAAGTTATTGTTTTTCTAAGGTCACTAATAATCTTTTTTTAATTTAAATATTTTATTTTTTTAGAAAAATTTTCCGTGATTACATGATTCTTGTTTTTACTTTCCCCTTCACCACCACCCCCATATCCAATGCACATTTCCACAGGTTTTAACATGTATAATCAATCAAGACTTATTTACATATTATTGATAGTTGCATTGGTTTAGTCATTTCAGGTCTACATCCCCAACCATGCCTGCATCATTCCATGTGTTCAAGCAGTTGTTTTTCTTCTGTTTCCACTCCTGCAGTTCTTCCTCTGAATGTGGGTAGTGTTCCTTAACATAAGTCCCTCAGAATTGTCCTGGGTCATTGCTTTGCTGCCAGTACAGAAGTTCATTATATTTGATTTTACAACAGTGTATCAGTCTCTGTGTACAATATTCTTCTGGCTCTGCTCCTTTCACTCTGCATCAATTCCTGGAGGTCGTTCCAGTTCATATGGAATTCCTCCAGTTTATTATTCCTTTGAGCACAATAGTATTCCATCACCAGCATATACCACAATTTATTCAGCCATACCCCAATTGAACAGCATACCCTTGTTTTCTAGTTTTTTGCCACCACAAATAGTGAGGCTATAAATATTTTTGTACAAATCTGCTTATCTATGATCTTTTTGGGGTACAAACCCAGCAATGCTATAGCTAGATCGAAGGGCAGGCAGTCCTTTTGAGCTTTTTGAGCATAGTTCCAAATAGCCATCCAAAATGGTTGGATCAGTCCACAACTCGACCAGCAATGCATTTATGTTCCAATTTTGCCACATCTGCTCCAACATCCATTACTCTCCCCTGCTATCATTTTATTCAATCTGCTAAGTGTGAGATGGTACCTCAGAGTTGTTTTCATTTGCATTTATCTAATTATTAGAGATTTAGAACACTTTCTCATGTGCTTATTGATAGTTTTGATGTCTTTATCTGAAAATTGCCTATTCATGTCCCTTGCCCATTTATCAGTTGGGAAATGGCTTGATTTTTGATACAAATGATTTAGGTCCTTGTATATTTGAGTAATTAGACCTCTGTCAGAGTTTTTTGTTATAAAGATTTCTTCCCAGTTTGTTGTTTCCCTTCTGATTTTGGTTGCATTGTTTTTGTTTGTACAAAAACTTTTCAATCTAATACAATAAAAATTATTTATTTTACATTTTGAAACTTTTTCTAACTCTTGCTTGGTTTTAAAATTTTCCCTTTCCCATAGATCTGAGAGATATACTATTCTATGTTCACCTAATTTTCTTATAGTTTCCTTCCTTATATTCAAGTCATTCACCCATTCTGAATTTATCTTGGTGCAGGGTGTGACATGTTGATCTAAACCTAATCTCCCCCATATTGTTTTCCAATTTTCCCAGCAGTTTTTGTCAAATAGTGGATTTTTGTCCCAAAACTTGGGCTCTTTGGGTTTCTCATACATTGTCTTGCTGACATCACTTACCCCAAGTCTATTCCACTGATCCTCCCTTCTGTCTCTTAGCCAGTACCATATTGTTTTGATGACCACTGCTTTATAGTATAGTTTAATATCTGGTACTAATAGGCCACCTTCCTTCACGTTTTTTTTTCATTATTTCCCTTGATATTTTTGATCTTTTGTTCTTCCAAATGAACTTTGTTATATTTTTTTTCTAATTTAGTAAAAAAGTTTTTTTGGTAGTTTGATAGATATGGCACTAAATAGGTAAATTAATTTGGGTAGAATGGTCATTTTTATTATGTTAGCTCATCCTACCCATTAGCAATCAATGTTTTTCCAATTGTTAAAATCTAGTTTTACTTTTTTGGAAAGTGTTTAGTAGTTGTGTTCATATAATTCCTGTGTTTGTTTTGGTAGATAGATTCTTAAGTAGTTTATATTGTCTAGGGTGATTTTAAATGGTGTTTCTCTTTCTACCTCTTGCTGCTGTGATGTATTGGAAATATATAGAAAGGCTGATGGTTTATGTGCATTTATTTTGTATCCTGCAACTTTACTAAAGTTGTTGATTATTTCTACTAGCATTTTAGTTGATTCTCTAGGATTTTTTAAGTAGACCCTCATATCATCAGAGTGATAGCTTAGTCTCCTCATTGCCTATTTTAATAGCCTCACTTTCTTTTTCTTCTCTAATTGCTATGACTAGTGTTTCTAGTACAATGTTAAATAATAGAGGCAATAGTGGGCATCCTTGTTTCATGCCTGATCTTATTGGGAAGGCTTCTAATTTATCCCAAATGCAGATGATGCTTGCTGATGGGTTTAGATATATACTGTTTGTTATTTTTAGGAAAGGCCCTTCTATTCCTATACTTTCTAGTGTTTTCAATAGGAATGAGTGTTGTATCTTGTCAAAGGCTTTTTCAGCATCTAGTGAAATAACCATGTGATTTTTGTTGGTGGGCTTGTTGATATGGTCAATTATGTGGATAGTTTTCATAATGTTGAACCATCCTTGCATTCCTGGTATAAATCCCACCTGATCATTATGGATAACCCTCTTGATCACATGCTGGAGTCTTTTTGCTAGTATTCTATTTAAGATTTTTTGCATCTATGTTCATTAAGGAGATTGGTCTGTAGTTTTCTTTCTCTGTTTTTGATCTACCTGGTTTTGGGATCAGTACCATATTTGTATCATATAAGGAGTTTGGTGGAACTCCTTCTTTGCTTATTATGTCAAATAGTTTGAATAGTATTGAAATTAGTTGTTCTTTGAAGGTTTGATAGAATTCACTTGTGAATCCATCTGGTCCTGGGGATTTTTTCTTAGGGAGTTCTTTGATGGCTTGTTCAATTTCTTTTTGTGATGTGGGATAATTTAAGTATTCTATTTCTTCTATAATTAATCTAGCCAATTTATATTTTTCTAATTATTTATCCATATCACCTAGATTGGTATATTTATTGCCATATAATTGGTCAAAATAGTTTTTAATGATTGCCTTGATTTCCTCTTCATTAAAGGTGAGGTCTCCCTTTTCATCTTTGATACTGATGATCTGGTTTCTTCTTTCCTTTTTTAAACTAGATTAATTAGTACTTTGCCATTTTTTTTGCCTTCTCAAAGTACCAGCTTGTAGTCTTATTTATTAATTCAGTAGTTCTTTTACTTTCAATTTTTTTCCCCTTTAATTTTTATAAGCTCTTATTTGGTCTTTAGCTGGAGATTTTTAATTTTTCCCTTTCTAGTTGTTTAATTAGCATGCCCAGTTCATTGATCTTTTCCCTCTCTAATTTGTTAATACATGCACTCAAGGATATAAATTTCCCCCTGAGTGCTGCCTTACACTTAACATTTCTCCATAGGAATACAAATAATTTGATCTTATTGAAGCCCTTAAAGAGGTAAATTTAAACATAAGAGTTTTCTTTTTTTCCCCTGTTTCTTATTTACCTTTTCATGTTTCTCTTGGTTTTTGTGGTTGGATATCAAACTTTCCATTTAGCCCTGGTCTTTTCTGTGCAACTACTTGGAAATCTTCTCTCTTGTTGAATGCCCATACTTTCCCCTGGAAGTATATACTCAGTTTTAATGGGTAGGTGATCCTTGATTGTAGAACCAGTTCTCTTGACTTTCTGAATACCATATTCCAAGCCTAGCAGTCTCTTAGTGTGGAGGCTTCCAGATCCTGTGTGATGCTGATTGGTGCTCCTTGATATCTGAATTGTCTCTTTCTGGTTTCTTGTAAATTTTTTTCTTTTACTTGGAAGCTCTTGAATTTGGCTATTATATTCCTAGGGGTTGTCTTTTCAGGGTTTAGTGTAGAGGGTGATCTATGGATCCTCTGAATGTCTATATAGCCCTCTTGTTGTAGTACTTCAGGGAAGTTTTGCTGAATAATTTCTTTTAGTAGGGAGTACAATTTCTTTTAATTTATGTTTTTCAGGAAGACCAATGATTCTCAAATTGTCTCTTCTACACCTGTTTTCTTGATCTGTCAGTTTCTCATTATGATCTTTCATGTTTCCTTCTATTTTATCAGTCTTTTAACTTTGCTTTTTTTGTTCTTGCTGTCTTGAGAGATCATTGGCTTCTACTTGCCTGTTTTCTGCTATATTCTTTTGATTTTCCTTTTTGATTTGGTCAGTCCTGTTTTCCAGCTGTTTGGTTTTGGTCTCCAATTTGCTTATCAATTCTTTTGATTTGGGGGCATCTTTCTCCAATTGGGAGTTTCTGTCTTTTAACCTGTTAATTTCCTTTTGAGCTATTTCCCACTTCTCTCGCCAAATCTCTTCCATATTTCTCATGATCTCAGATTTGAACTCTTCAAGAGCTTGTAACCAATTTTCATTATTTGGGGAAGGTTTGA
Organism: Gracilinanus agilis; assembly: GCF_016433145.1. Classification (NCBI taxonomy): domain Eukaryota; kingdom Metazoa; phylum Chordata; class Mammalia; order Didelphimorphia; family Didelphidae; genus Gracilinanus; species Gracilinanus agilis. Next base: position 82,168,546 of record NC_058130.1, on the reverse strand, counting down.
ATATGATTACTTGTTTGTTCCCCTCTGCTGTTTACTCTGTTGTCTGGATTTTTTTCTGTGTAAAAGTTGTCAAGTGTTAAAGATTTCTTCTTGATCTTTCTCTTTTGGCGTTCTTGTGAATGGCTTGCCATTGTTAGCCGGGCACCCTCTCAGCTTTATCCCCATGCCCAGCGTCTGTCTGAGCTCTTTAGTCTTCTGAGGTCTCAGGTCTAGTTGTTCTCAGGATCAAGCCTCCTGGTGGTCCCCTTGCTTATTCCTCTGCCTGAAGCTCCTTTAACAGTCTGAGGGTGCTGCTTCCACAGTCATGCACCCCTCTGCACTGGGTCCCCACCCAAGGTTCATGCCTGAGCTCAAGGTTTGTGTTCTAAGTCTGGTTCTTTAGTCTCTTGGGGTCTTAAGTCTTGCTGCTCACAGAAGCAGGCCCTGCTAAGCTGCCAAGAACTTAATGAATACCCCACACTTGCTCTAACTCTTGTGAGCTGGCTTTGGCACTGTAGGTGGTGTGTGGGGGAGGGGGTTGTTCAGCTTGCTTTTTAGTGAGAGCTATTTCACCCCTTTATAGCAATGAAATGCCCCGATCCCACATACCTTCAACACCACGCCCTGTTGTGGGTCCCTTCATTTGTCTGGATTTGTTTTTATGTCCTCTTGAGGAGACCTGTATGTGTGGGTTAGGAGAACTTAAGCAGCTGCTTTTTACTCTACCACCATCTTAACTCCACTAATAATCTTTTAACTGATAAATCCAGTGGCCTTTTCTCAGTTTTTATTTCCCAGTAACTTCTGACATTGTTCACCATTCCCTCCTCCTAGATTTTCTCTCTCCTCACCCAAATTGTATGACATTATTGCCCTAATTCTCTTCTCAATTGCCTGACCACTCTTTCAGATACTTTTGTTGGATCATCATTCATCTCTCATCTTCTACATTTTTGTACTGAGCCCTTTCTCTCTCTACACCATCCCCCCATAAGTTTATCAGCTACCATTGACTCAATTACCATCTCTACATAGCAAAATCCCAAACCTATATCTCAATACACATTTTTTCCTGAAATTTAGATCCTACTTCACTACTTCCTGCCATATTTATTGATGTAAATGTTGCTGATGTCTTATAAGTTTCACAATCTCAACACCACTCCTCTAAGTTTCCTTATTTCCTTCATAGACATTTTCTGGTATCTTCTCTAGCAACTTAGGTTTATAGCCTTGAACTCATCATTAAATATACCTTCTTTCTCATCTCCACATCTAGTCATTTGCAGAGATATCCAGTTTGCCAATCATTTGTCACATATGCCTCCATTGCAGCTGCCACATGTTCCCTTTTCCCCACACTATGATGATCACCTTAATTTAGACCCTTATTGGCCCTCATCTGGATTATTCCCATAACATCTTTTTTCTAATCATTACCTTCTGTTTAAGAATCAACACCAAGTATCAGTTCCAAGGCAGAAAAAATAATAAGGGCTAAGCAATTAGGGTTAAGTGACTTGCTCTGGATCAAACAACAAGGAAGTTTCTGAGGCCATATTTGAACCCAGGGATTCCTGTCTGAGTCACCTAGTTGTCTAGCTATAACCTCTTTTTTTAATTTTGAAATTTTTAATTAATTAATTAAGAACATTTTTTCCATGGTTACAGGATTCATGTTCTACCCCTCCAATCCCCCCACCCCCTATCATAGCTGACACACAATTCCACTGGGTTTTACATGTGTCATCGATCAAGACCTATTTCCATATTATATAACCTCTTAATTATTCTTGCTGGTCCTGATCTCACTTCTCTCCAAACCCATTTTTTCTAAGGGGTGGGTCCCATAATGTCATTCTCACATTCAATTTCTTTAGTGAATCTCCATTGCCTCTAAGACAAAATATACAAAACTTCTCCACCTGGGAATTTAACAGCTTTACATTATAATTTCAGTCATCATTTCCATATATTTTATTCTCCTTCATGCACATATTCTGACAAAATTACTCAATATTCTTCATACTTGACATTCCATCTCCAGCCTCTGAATTTGCAAAATGCATCACTAATGTCTGTGATTCTACACCTTCCTGGCTCAGCAGCCTGACTTCCTTTAGATCAGTGGTTCCCATAGTTTTTTGGCCTACCTCTCCCTTTCTGGAAAAAAATATTACTTAGAGCCCCCTGGAAATTATGAAACTATTTATTGAACTCAGAATATAAAGTAATACAAAAAAAATTGTGGCTATCACCACCCCTCTGGATTGCTGCAGCACCCACCAGGGGGCAGTGGTGCCCACTTTGGGAATCACTGCTTTAGATCAATAAGAGTCAACTCAGATGTCTCCACCTTTTCTAATTAAACTATATCTACCTTTCCAAGTTGAGAGTAATCTATCCATAGTCCATTAGCTTATATATTTACCTGTCCATATATTAAAAGACCAACAGGTTGTAAGTTGCCTTGACATATAAACTGCTCACTTATTACCTTCCTTTATTTCTTTCTCTAGGTCTCAACATTATCAATTGTCAAATGAGAGTGCTAGACCAAAATGGTCCATTACATCTCCAAATCTACAGTCATATCCTTCTAGTTATTTAGTCATTTCAATTGTGTCTGAATCCTTAAGATTCCATTTTGGATTTTTTTGACAAAGATATGAGAATTGCTTGTCATTTCCTTCTCCTGAATATGTTCCAGATGAAGAAACTGAGAAAAACAGAGTTAAGTGACTTGCCCAGGAAGTGTTTGAAACCAGATTGATCTGAGGTCTTATTGATTCATGGCTCTATCCACTTCTTCACCTAGTTGGCCCAATGGACCTATCTAGTAGATACTAAATATTTGTTGAAATGAGCAAAATGTAGAGAAGCCCAGAAGTCATCACTCTGTCCCAGTTACAAAGTGCAAGATCATATCTTTCTTTCCAGCATAACTCATAGCTTCCTAAAACAGTCCTGCATAAGGAGAACACTGGGGACCAGGACTTTGTGTTTGTAGACAGTCTTTATTAGATAGGCTCAAAACATATTTGCCTGTCTTATGCCAACATTCATTCCCCCCAAAAACCATTGAATCACTTTCGTACTGAACTCAATCATTAATTCTGTTGCTATATAGTTCTCCAAGAATTCACCCCACTCGGTATCAAACCTGGCTCTCCTTCACCCTGGAGCCATGTTGGTACCTATGACACACATGCTAAAGGGGGCTGCTCCCCTCCCCTTCTCCACCATGCCTGAAGACATTTCTCACATCACCTACCCCTATGTCCAGCAGCCTCCTTCCAAAATTTCTTTCCTCCTGTGTCTGGGATAAGGGGGCACCTCACATGTGGGATGAAGGTTGCAGTTTGGGCACTTAATCTCTAAAAGTTTTGCCATCACTGCCCTAGAGGCTCAATTCCTGGTCTCTCAGGCTTCTGTCAAGCAATATCAGCTGTGAGCCTGTTTCAAGTCCTTCCTGGGCTAAAGCTTCACAAGCACCTGATTACTTAACCCTCTGGCCCTAGCAAACTCTTAGAATCTCCACATTGACCTTTAGAATAGGAATGTTTAATCTGAGTCCAAGACATTTTAAAGCATCCTATTAATGTGTTCCAATCTAATTGGTTTCCTTTGTAATTACATGTATTTTATTTTATTCATCTGATGGATGAAATTCATTTTATTTTAAAAGCCTTATTCTTAAAATGGATCCATAAGCCTCATATGACTGCCAAAGTGGTCCATAAGACTCCCCCAATAATAAAGCCCTCATTTATTAGGGATAATGTTGTAGATTATAAAAACCTTAATTTTAAAAAGTCAGAAGACTTGATATGGGGGTGTGACTCTGCCTCTTATTGGCTGCACTAATTTGAGAAAGCCATAACTCCCATTGACCCTCAGGGTTCTCATCTCTAAAGTAGGAGGAATAATATCTGTAATAGCTAACTCAATGAATTTATTATAATAATAACATCAGATAATGTATAACAAAATAATTTGTATATCATAAAATTCCGTACAAATGTCCAAAATTACTCTTCTAAAACACCCATTTTGCCCACCAAAAGTTGTAAGAATGATGTCACAGATAATAGATTTGGAGTTGGAAAGCACCTCAGAGTACATTGAGAGCAATGCCTTCATTTTACCCTTAAGGAAACAGAAGGACACAGAGATTGAGTTTATTTCCCAGAATCACAGTGGTAGGATGTGACTGAAGTGAAGTTTGAACTTTTCTTCCTTAATCTAAATGGAATTCCCAATCTACTCTGCCATACTGTCTCAAATTAGTTTGTCTTTCCTTTTAAACTAGGAGTTATTGGTCATATTTATAGAATTGAAGGCATCCTTGAATTTGGAGAGTTAAAAAATAATTATTTAGGGGCAGCTGGGTAGCTCAGTGGATTGAGAGTCAGGCCTAGAGACGGGAGGTCCTAGGTTCAAATCCGGCCTCAGACACTTCCCAGCTGAGTGACCCTGGGCAAGTCACTTGACCCCCATTGCCCACCCTTACAACTCTTCCACCTATGAGCCAATACACAGAAGTTAAGGGTTTAAAAATGAAAAAAAAAATTAATTATTTATCTTAACTAGCCTATATCTGAAATTTGGCATTTATTTCAATGATGAATATAAGTGAGATAATATTCTGAGAAATCCATAGGATTAGCCAGAATTCAATGGGATCCATGACACACAAAAAAAAGATGAATAATATTTGCTTTATGCATAATTCCCTTCTACTCCCATCAGGAGTCTATAGAATTCTAGTTTGAATATATACATATCCACATATGCACATACTCACATGTATATATAGAGATAAACATATATATAGTTATACATTTCCCTACACAAATATGAACACAGGTATGTGTATATACATATATAGATACTTGAAATTGCTTTTCTTTTTTAATCCTATAATTCTTGCTTATAAATTACCTATAATAATTATAAATACCTTAAATCACTTGTGTTCAAATTTTGTCCAGATCACTAAACTTTTCATGGCTTTCCCACAAAATTAAAAACATCTTATCATTAAAAAACAAAACATACAAAGAAATCCAAAAAGTGACCATCAGCTAGGATATAGAATTGCTTTAATCTCTATGAAACTCCAAAGCTTTATTCAGACTACTTCCCAGATTCTCTTCTACACACAACTTTCTCAAATTAAAGCAAGGTTTAGAGTGTATAACATTTCTCACTTGATTTTCACTAATGGTCTGTCTACTGCAATTGAGTAATGCTTTTTGGATCAGGCCCCTGCTTGTCCACTCATGCAGTCCCTCTTCACCACCTGGTAATGGCATGCAGCTCCCTCTGTCTCCACCCTTGTACCCCTGAGGGTGTGAAAGCCTTAGTCTCAAAAATTTCTCTTTCTTAATTACTAATTATTTCCCACAGATTCTGAAATGGGGCCTCCCTGTCTCAGTTTCATAGTTGCTTCAAAGGAAAGAAAAATTTAACAGAGACCTGAAATAGTATTTTAAGAGTGGTGTGTTCCCTTTGGAATTTCTCCCCAGGATGGAGACTTGATATCTTGAATGAATTGCAATTTTGTTGATTTCATAAAGACACAACTAGAAAGAAGACACCCAGTCTTTGCAATAAGAGAAGGCAGAATTAATCAGTTGTTAATGGGTGAGATATATAATTATTTTCAACATTTAAAATATAATTAGTTTATATTGCCAAATAAAATATAAATAGTTTACATATATTAGGGCTTCCAAGTTTACAAAGTGTATTTATATATATAATTTATTTTCATTTTCATAACAGCACTGTAAAAAAAGCTACTTTAATGTTTTTAGTCCCATTTTTATAGATGAGGGAATTGAGAGTCAAAGAAATGAAATATTTCATCTAGGTCACATGGGTAGTAAATGGACAAGTCAAGATTCTAACCCTGGTCTATTGACTCTAAATTCTACATTCTTTCTTCTTTTTTACTTTTTCACTTTCCTCTTTCTACTTTTTCCCAGAGCCAAACAATATTTGCACTATTCATCTATTTAGTCATTTGAATAGTAACACATAGGCATATATTTTATTTTTATCTTTCCATTTAATTTATTTGTATTCTCATCATGCTCTCACCCTACCAGCACATGGCTTCAAGACATATATGAGAACTCTGAAGAGAGGCCTAATGATCAGGAAAAAGTGAATCACTTCTGAATAGCAATATGAGTAGTGACAATAATCAATATAGGGATGTCAAGGATTCCAAAAGTAGAATTGAAATTTATATGTGATGAGAAAGTGGGAAGATGGCTTAATTGAGGTAACATAGAAGAGGAACTGAGAGAACTGATGATTAAGAAAAGAGGGAAAATGGCTCATAAAAAAGCCTATGATACATCAGATCATATGATACCCGAAGAGGGAGGACTAGACATTGTTTGTGATCACCTTGATCTCACAAATTTATCAAAAAGAAAGAAAGAAAGGAAGGAAGGAAGGAAGGAAGGAAGGAAGGAAGGAAGGAAGGAAGGAAGGAAGGAAGGAAGAAAGAATATTATTCACAAAGATAAAGAAACTTCAACTGTCTCCATGTTTTAAGACACCTAAAATTCAAAAGAATATGAAAAGAATCAAATGATCATATAAATCATGGTCTACGCTAAACTCCTTCTTCACTCCTCTCACATATCTCATGCAAACTGACAAATATGCTACCTACCCACACCTGCTCATAACAAACCCAATGGTTTACCACAGTCTCTCCTTCTTTCCAGTGCTTTGGAAATCTTGGTTTCAGACAACAGAAATCTGCTTAGGCCAGGATAGATAGCCAGCATGACTCCATCAATGGAGACACACAGTCAGTAACAAGGCAGACTAGACCATTGTGTGTTATGAAAAATCTCTGCAGGAGAGTGAAGAAGAAGGGGAAAGAGATAGGACATATGTATGGGCTTAAAGTGGTATTCAACACATCACATTCCATCCAACTTCTTCTCCCCAACACTTAAGAGATATCAATTTACAAATCAACCTCAATGCATCTTTACTCCTCTCTGAACTGCAATTTCAAGCTAGAGAACTGAGGAACCAAATGAGCAGGCATGACCCTGAAGAAGAATGTAATGTGTAGGGAGATATATGGCATTCCACTAAGCCTGACAGAAAGTACTCAGTATCCAGCTGAGGCCAGTCCTGTGCAACTTAAAGTTACTTGGGGTAGAGAACATTGCTGGTGTATTATGAATTACCTATGAGGAAAGAGGTTTAGAGTTTATAGATTTAGGTTGCAAAGACACTACCATTAGAAGGAAGGCATTCAGTCAAAAAAGTGAGAAGTATGGGAAGAAAGGGGTGGGATGAATTAACACAAATGTTGAAAACTCAAAAACTTCAAATATAAGCAGATAACTCAACCTGGAAAACATTAACAGCAAAAATGAATATGGCTTCCAGATCTAATAAAGAAGCTTAGTCATCCATGAATAAATACTGCAAAACAAAGGGAAATGATCCAATACTTGATAAAAGAAAAAATTATATTGAATGTGAGAATATGTGCTGCTCCTGAGTACTTTAAAAGAGAAATGAGAATTAGGAGAAAATAATTTGTAACAGAATGTACTATGTACAGTAAAAACAATGGACAATATAGAAAAATTGGAATCTGCAATGACAAGTCTCACCAAAGAAGTAAAAGAAGAAGCAATATATTTAGCATGCACATGAAGGAAGGTAGCTTAGCAGTACCAGATATTAAGCTATACTATAAAGCAGTGGTCATCAAAACAGTATGGTACTGGCTAAGAGACATAAGGGAGGATCAGTGTAATAAACTTGGGGTAAGTGACGTCAGTGAGACAGTCTATGATAAACCCAAAGAGCCCAACTTTTGGGACAAAAATCCACTACTTGACAAAAACTGCTGGAAAAATTGGAAAACAATATGGAAGAGATTAGGTTTAGATCAACATCTCATACCCTACACCAAGATAAATTCAGAATGGGTGAAAAACTTGAATATAAAGAAGGAAACTGTAAGTAAATTAAGTGAACACAGAAGAGTATACTTGTCAGATCTCTGGGAAAGGAAAGATTTTAAAACCAAGCAAGTGTTAGAAAAAATTACAAAATGTAAAATAATAATTCTGAGGGATTTATGAAAAATAACACTGCCCACATTCAGAGGAAAAACTACAGGAGAGAAAACACAGAAGAAAAACAACTGCTTGAACACTTGGGTTGATGAGGACATGATTGGGGATGTAGACCTGAAAGGACCACACCAATGTAACTATCAATAATATGTAAATAAGTCTTGACTGACCACACATGTTAAAACCAGTGGAAATGCGAGTTAGCAATGGGGGAGAGGGGAACTTGAGGGAGTGAAGGGTAAAGTAAAAACATGAATTATGTAACCATGGAAAATTTTTCTAAAAATAAAAAATTAATCAAAAGAAGAATGCAAATACTGTAGACAAAAGTAAAGAACAATCTAGAGGATGATAAAAAATCATAACATTAAAATATAATATTCTCATAATGGAAATAAAACACACTGAACTAGAAGACAGGATAGAGAAACAACCCAAGGATTATAGGTCTCCCAGAAAAAAAATGACAAGACAAAAACCCTAAACAGGAAATCTAATACAGGAAAAATAGAAAAGAAATGTTAGAACTTCTGAAGAAATAAAAAGAAATACCAATGGAAAGAATTTATAGATCACTTTTGGAAGAAAAAAAGCCACAAATCCAAAACACAAACTGATTAAATTTAACAATTAATCTCAGAAAAAAAATTTCTATAGTCGAGAAGGAGAATATTCTGTCAAATACAAAGGAAAGGAAATTCAAATATCACAAGATTATTCTGAACTCACCAGAAAATCTAGGAGGGAATAGAATGATGGTTTCTAAAGAATAATGGAACTGATAATGAAGCCCAGGGTAACTTGCCCTGCAAATCTGAGCCTGATCATAAATGAGAAGGAAAAAAAGATTAAATTCAATAATAAAGAGGTATTTGAAACATTCTTAGAAAGAAAACCACACTGAAAGGATTTTTTTTTCTTCTCAGATACCCCTCAAATAAAAGGTACAAACGTAGCAGCCAAGGATACCAAAGAGGCTAGAAAGATCCTTCTTTCTAAATGTACACAAAGAGATGGGAATGAAGATGGACATCAGAAGGAAGTAACAATGAAAAAGTTGGTCAGCAGCAGTATGGATAGAATCAGGTAACACTCTGCTTTGGGGAGAATAAGTGATTTTGTGGGATTATATTTCAAAATAGGAGGGTAAATTAAAGAGGAGGAAGGGTACAGGAGGAAAGAAGGGAGTATATGAATTACATTGGTCAAATACATGATTGGCAGTGAGGGGAAGATGAGGAGCTTGCAGGCTAATGAGTAAAGAAGAGAGAAGTATTAAAAAGAGAGAAAGGAAAGAGGAAGTTCCTTCCTCAAGTGATGGAATAGGGGTTACACTGATGAGTGCCCTTATGAGTAAAGAAAGATGTCCTATGAAGGGAGAGGGTGATGTGCTTGGTTTGGCTTGCAAGGATTTCGTACTTTAAAAGACTACTTGTCTTACACTGGAAGGGAGTTGAATATTCTAGGGAAAATTAGAATCTGGAAGGTTGGGAAGTCAAGGACCCAGGGAGGAGATGCCAAGACAAATGAATAAAAGAAATTAAACAAGGGAAGGGTATAGATCAATGGTGGGCTGCGTAATCAACAACATTTGGAGGGAGTGCTTTCTACCATAAAGCAGTATCTCTTTTGCAATCTGCAAGAATTGACATTGTCCTAGTAATGGAAGGCACAGTAGAAAAAGGAAATGACAAAAATAGCACTGACTGGAAAAATAAGAATGTATAATTTGGAAGTTATGATTCTATGATGATTAGAGAAAAGAGGAAGAGATTTGATGATAGAAGCCATGAACCAGAAAATAAATGCAGAAAAAAATGAGAGAAATCCCCTTTGGAAAAAGTTCAAAAAATAAAATTTTTAAAACCCAACAGTTCTAGTAGAAAGGGAAATTTTCTTGACTAAAGGATGACAAATAAATCCAAAGCATTAAATAAGCAGATAAAAACATGAAAGAAAAAGGAACAAATAAAACTCAAAAGGTTGAAGCCAAACTAATAGGAAAAGGGAATGAAGGTGAGGGTAAAAGAGGCTTTGAGAATAGAGTCACTCTTAAGAAAAATCAACTAAAATTATTGAAGTAATATAATGCCATATTTGCATCAGACGAAAGGAAAAGTATAATTTTAAAAAATCAACTTTGGAGGCAAATGGAGGAAAGTATATAACAAAATAGAACGGAAAATGTGAATGGACTAACCCAGCAATGGGCAAACTTTTTAAAGAGGGGGCCAAAGGAAAGGAAATGCTCATCTGTCAGTCTGTTTCTAAGGCAACTCTTTCGAAGTTTCATTGTATTGTATCCTACTTATTGTATTCATCAGATTAGGAATAATGTCCCTCAGCTAACCAGATACAACATTTCAGGGGGAACACATCTGTACTGCCAGCCATAGTTTGCCCATCACGGGGCTAAACAATTCAATAAAACAAAATGGGATAAATTTGATAAGTAAACAAAATCCTATATTCTATTGCTTAAAGGAAACACATTTTAAAACATAGATATGATGGTCAGCTAAGTGGCTTAGTAGATAGAGAGCCAGGAATAGGGATGGGTTGTAAGTATAAGCATAAATCACCAAAGGGAAAAATAAACTCCTTATTTGATTAAAAAATGAATGGATAAACTGGAAAGCAGTCTCTCAGAAATTTGATTTAAGTCAATATCTTAAACCAGTGATGGGCAAACTGCAGCCTATGGGCCACATGTGGCCCCCTGAAATGTTCTATCCAGCCACATGACATTATTCCTAATGTGATGAATACAATGAGTAGGATACAATAGAATGAAACTTCAAAAGAGTTGCCTTAGAAACAGACTGACAGATGAGCATTTCCTTTCCTTTGATCCTCTCTTTAAAAAGTTTGCCCATCACTGTCTTAAACCATATTGCAGAATACATTCTAAAGGGATACCCAACTTTAATATTAAAGATGATATTATTAAAATGTAGAAAGCAGGATAGTTCAGTGTCTCAGTGGAGCTAGGCCTAGAGATAGTAAATCCCAAATTCAAATGTGACCTCAAATACTTCCTAACTAACCCTGGGAAAGACACTTAGCCCCATTGCCTTGCCCTTACTGTTCTTCTGCCTTAGAACTGATATACAGTATTGATTCAAAGATGGAAGGGAAAGCTCTTTATCTTTTTGTAAGTAGAAAAGAAACAGATCACATACATCTCACAGCTATGGGTGGAGATGTATTCTTAAAGGAACAAAAGATAAAGGCAATTATAAAAGACGAAATAGATAAGCTTTGATTACCTGAAACTGATAAACTTCTTCAGAGACAAAATTAATAAGTATGGAAGTGGTCAAATGGGAAAAAATGTTTTTTTTTTATTTAATGAATTTGGTATCTTATATATATATATATATATGATATTAAATATTGATATGTAAAGCAACTCTCCAATAGATAAGTGAGAGATATACAAATATGTCTTTTGATATAACATTCTCAAAAGAACTACAAAGTATTTACAACTATATGAAAGAATGTTCCATATCATTAATAACAGGAATCAAATTTTTAAAAAAAGGACTAAAAATATAAACAATACAAAGCAACCCTGAGGTTTTAGCTCGGACTGTGAAAACAGGCACAGAAAACAAAAAGTGGCAATATTCAGTGTCATGGAAAACTGCATACATTTTTGATGGAGCTGTGAAAAAGAAATTTAGAATTATGCAAATAAAGTAACTAAGATGCCCATGTCCTTTGAACCAGAGACTCTAAATAGTTGGTTTATTCCCAAGAAAGTAATCAATAAGCAAAAATTACACATATACTCCAAAGCATTTGTACCAGCACTTTTTGTGATATTTAAGAATTGGAAACAAAATATATCTCCTTCAATTGGATAATGACTGAAGAAACGATGATGCATGAATATATTGGAATACTATTGGGTTTTGAAATGATATCTATGGATGCCAGGAAGCATGGAAAGATTTTTATAAATCAATGAAGGATGAAGTAAGCAGAGCCAAGAAAACAATATACATACTAACTACAACAATATAAATAGAAAGAACAAAGACAAACTAAAAGAATCAAAAGTAAAAGTAAAAAAATTATAAAAATCAAGAGGATGCAAATGGAAAGATACAAAGAGACAACTCCAACCTACCCCTTGGTAGAGTTGTAGGTCAACAGTGTTATATTTTTTCACATGTTTCTGGTCTTTCTCAATGTATGGATCAGTTATGCTGATCCACTTTTTTCCTCTCTGAAAATTAAAAAAAAAAACACTATTTGTCATATGGGATGCCTCTCAAGAAGTGAGAGGAGGAGGAATACATGGGATATTAGGGTGATGAAAACAAGCACAAACATCAATCATAATTATTTATTTCTAAAAAGTAAAAGATACCGGTAACCTAAGTATAATCATGTTGGGTTGATATAATAAAGGTTTTTTTGTTTGTTTGTTTGTTTATTCCAGAAAAGAGACTTTACCATCTTTTAATATTAAACTAATAATAATAATTAAGATTTCAAACTCGGAACTACTTTACATGGTCAGTCTTTCCTTTCTAGTTTCTTATTTCTAACTGAAGACACATATTCTAGGAGCATGGGTATGGAGTTAATTTTGATGCTTAAGAGACAAGAGGTCCTAAGGGAAGGTAGAAAAGGACAGACCTTAGAACAGTGGTGGATCCATAATTTTATTTTGTGAGTACTACTGCAAACTCCTTTGTGCCTTCTCATTCTGAATAGTTCATAGGCATGTTTTCCCTTAACTCCACAAAAAATGAGCTATCCAATATGCTGGAGGCATATCTCTTGTTCTTTTAGTATCTTGGGGATTCCAATGTTCTATGTGGGCTATTGAACCATTGTTTCTCATTCTAACTAATAGAAATGTCAGCTAAGTAAAAATATGAATATACACATGCCCAAGCTGCCTGATCATAATTTATGTTTTGTGCTTAAAATTACACACAAGAGTCCCTCATAATAGAGACTGTTTTGTTGTTGTTTTTCCCAATAATATTATTGTTTTGATTCAAGCACCAAAGCCCAACATTTAGAAAAAATAAAAATATATTAACAATGCATAAACATGACTCATGGTGAAAAATCAGTGCCTTTGTTTTGTTTATTTTTTTGTCTTCATTAAGACACTTGAACTCAATTTTGTGGACTTTTAAGTTCAGCATATCTTCATATACAAACTAGAAAGTTTAGATAGCAGTAATGCTGAATTTTTAAAGAAATTTTTAAATGGTGTGTGTTAATAGATTTGAATTTAGTTGTCTAGGCACTTAAACAATAGCTATTTTGAGACATACTAGTTCCTAAGCATGATCATGGGATAGAGCATTTTTTATGGAGATAGAATGTGCTTGGATGAAGCTTCATTGAATGATATAGTAATGTACTAAATTGATTCAAACATTAAAATGAATTTTAGTATTATCAATTAATAAGGGTAAAGAACACAAATTAGAAAATAAACTTTTATAATAAGGTAAAGAAGTTTGACAATAGAAAAAGGGGAGGTTTTAAAATAATCATTTATTTGAAAGGAGAAAAAAAGGGTAAATGGAAGGAAAATAAAAGAAAAAATAAAGAATTGACCTAAAACTACATTGAAAAAACAGAAGTTAAGACTGTTATGGGGAAGATAGATTGTGAAAAGAAAAAGAGCTACATCAAAAAAGTTTAAATAAAACTAATCATAGGAGCAAGTATTAATTTTTAAAAGAATAAAGATTTTTAAACTTTTAATATCAGTGCAGAAAACGCAAAATATGAAACTACTAACCTAACTTTTATAATCAAATGTGAATATAATAAACAATCCAAAAATGAGAGTGGCAAAATGAATGTTGAAATTTTAAAAATCTCATATTAAACAAAAAACATCTAAAATCAGATACTGATAAAATAATGAGAGCCTGGAATGAAATGTGTTCTACATAAACTTAATTTTTTTAAAAAAATAGAGAGAAACCAAAAATAAGTTGCAATCATATTCTCTGAAAAATAAGAAAATAATAGTTTAGCATATCAATAGAAATAAACATAGTTATTACCAAATAGTGTTCTGGTAAATGCTTAAGAACCAGCTCTATAAAGAAAAACAACAACCACATATGACATTTTACAGTTTAATCTGCTTTATTAACATTTTTCCCACTCCTTCTAGTCTAAAAATAATAAACAACAAATGAAAGCCTGATTTTTAGTATTTGCTGACTCCCTAAGTGAACATCTTCATTGTGAAAATTTAACATTGATTCTCAATGTTCAGTTTGCACTGTCTTCCAAAAACTCTGAAATTACCTTATATTTAGAGAAGCCATCAAGGAAACAGTATCAACATTGTAGCTGTATGTACCAAAAGGCTTAGCACTTAAATTCATACAGAAAGTATTAACTTAATTGCAACAAGACATTGGTAGGAAGATAAAAATAGGAGACCATAATGTTCCTGAAATAGAACTGGACAAATCTAGCAGAAAGATATGTAGAGACGACCATATAGAATTTACATGACTGGCCCACCCATTTCACTTTCCAAATATACAAAATGCTGAAGAGTAATAGCAATAATTATGACGTATATTCACATAACACTTTATTTTTAAGTGCATTACATATAATAACAGGTTTACTCCTTATAATAAACATGTGAGGTAAGTACTATATCCATTTTACAAATGAGAAAACTAAGGCCCAGAGAGAGGTTAAAGTATTTGTCCATGATGACACTGCTATTAAGTGTCAAAGGTAGAATGATGAATTCAAGTCTTACCTGATAATTTCTAGGTTCAGCATTCTTTTTGCTGTAGTCCTTCGCCTCAGAGGAAAGTTTATAAGAACCTCTAATACACTTCTCTATGCTGCCAAGAGAGCACAATATGGGAATAAATATGAATGACTTGGAGCTTTTTAAAATTATAATTTTTACCTTATTCATATCAATTTCTAAAAATCTTAGGCATAGTTCAATTAAATAAATGTTTATTTCAGGACTGTTATACATAAAGACCATGTGGTAGGGGCAATGGATACAAAAATTAGCAAACAACAAAATTACTTTTTGCCATTCTAATAATTTACAACCTACATAGCTAACTGACATAATGGATAAAGTACTGGGCTTGGAGTGAGAAAGATCTGAGTTTAAATCTGGTCACAAATATTTATTAACTATATGACCCTGGGAAAATCATTTAAAGTGTGTGTTTCAATAACTTAACAGCAAATAAGGATAATAATAGCATTTAGTTCCTGGGATTCTTGTGAGGATCAAATAAGATAGTATTTGTAAAGCACTTAACACAGTGCTTAGCACATAGTAGGTATTTAATAAATACTTGTTTCCTTACTTGATTTGTTTTCTGTTTGCTACAATAAAATTCTCAAGTATTTCCACATATAAAAACAGAAATATTGTTGAAGAATGACTTATATATGTTCATCTCTAGATAAAGAACTGATATAAAAGAAATATAGCAAGATGCATTTTTATATGCATGTCTTTCTTCCTCTTTCTTTTCTTCCTTTCCTTTTTCCTTACTTTCTTCTTTCCTTCTTTCTTTGCTTCCTTCTTAACTTCAAGAAAACAAATCAGGATTTAAGAAAGACAAAGAGCTTCAGAAAACACAATCTGAAAACTTGAGGGAGACTATTCTTAGCTGGGAGGAGGAAGGGAATTCAGGATTGGTCCTAAAGGAAAAAAATAACAACTGATCTTAGCCTTGAAGATAAATTCCACAAATGGAGATGCAATCCAAGAATGTGGAATGGAGAACAGCATGCCAATATTTGGAAACAGCTAGTAGTTCAGCCTGGATAGAAAGTAAAGGTTAGAGCCAAATTGTGCAGGGTCTTAAAAAACCAAGTGTAACTTCATTAGGCTTTTTTACTTGAATGTGAGAATCATATTTTATTCATAGTAGTAGTCCCACCCTACTTATGCACTCTTTTTTTTGCAACCGAACTAGCTTCCTCTATGAGCTCTTTTCAACCTGGGACTTCCCACTAAATGACTTGGCAGATATGGGTGGAAAAACTCTTGAAGACTAAATCCTCTCTTACTATATTTACTGACACCCAACTTTGTCCTTAAATCATGATGAATCTAATAAATCGGCAAATCAAGACCCTACCATCGCAAGCTTTTCCACTGAATTAGTTGTAGCAACAGTTTCAGCTGAAAAAGACCCTCAAGGTCAGATATAAAATAATAAAAAGGAAAAGAGATAATGGAACATTAATAGCTTCACCAAATATGTTCGGTATTTGGAATTCTTCCCTAGGCAGAAAAGCACCAGTTTTTAGGAAGGTGTTAGCTAGAAAGGAAATATGAGAATTTTCACTGCATGGTTGACATTAGAATCCTGCCCTCCCCTCTTCTCCCACTCTTATAAAATGTGAAATAACCAACTAAATGGTGTAAAATTATCTGTGAAGAGATAACCCGGTACCACCTTTTCTTATTATCCAGAGCTTTAAAAAAAAATCATAATACTTCTAGGCCTCAGTAATAGTTTTAAGTAGGCTAGATTGCAAAGATAAAGGTATACAAACTTGCCTTTGTATCATATTCAAGTTTAAATCTGTTCAGATTACATAGAAGTCTGATGACAGAAGATAACTTTGCCATTTCACTTCTACTGCTTCTCTTCTAAAAGCAATTTAAACTGTCCAAAAGGCCTCCCCCCCTTCTTTATGCTAAAATGTTTGAGTTAAGTAAGAATTTGTGATATTGAGAGACTGGGAAAAAATCAGAGATTACATTCACCAGTGATTTAAGCACCCTTGCCAAAGCATCAGGTCACTAAGCCATCTAACTGATGGATCATGACTTTCACTCTTTTCTAGCTTTGAGAATGAGTAAAGAAATATCATCAAACTCATTTTTTTTACTTAAGGTTTTAGAACATATCTGACCCACCAAATTAAATGGAGGCTTCGATGTAATTCAGCTTTTGAGCATGACTGAGTTTCCAAATCACAAAGTGGTATTTCTTTTTTCCAAGAATACCCTTTGGCAAGAAAATATGAACAGGGGATCAACAGTACCTAAGATTCTGCATTGGAGCAAAATAAGAGGTAGTGTGAATAATCAACAGGATTCTGGTTCCTATGTTTTAGGACTTGACTCTGGTTACTTGCCTATATAACCTTTGAAACCTCTTTATATGTGGGTTTCAATTTCCTTATCTATAAAATGAGAGTCTTGAATTTAAATTGTTCTTTTCATATTCAAATCACAGATCTTGAAACACCCACACCCACACATGCAAAGATCATTTAGCAATTACAGAATTCCTGGATTCTAAAGTCTATTTCTATTTATACTGCCTCAAAATGTTAGTGATATATACATGTATGTATCATTTCATATTAAATTATATAATATCTCTGAATATATGTATGCATGATTGCATATATATGTGTGTATATATATATATACATATATGTATATAAAGTGACCAAAAGTCATAATGCACTTTAAGCTTTAAGAGCTCAAAGTAGTTTTGTCAGAATAACAATAACAACAACTATAATAATTATACAGAAAGTTGTGATTTAATTAGTGTAGATAAATCTTAATAAGCAAATAATCTCCACGAAGAGAGGTCATCAGCTGTTTCGCAAGTTCTTTTCTTCAAGACTTGACTTGAACATTGAGGAATGAAGTAACTGAACCAGGATCACATAGTCAATATGTGTCAGAGGGAAGACTACATATATGCATATATATTTGAATATTCAGTAACAAATTTGGATCTTAATAACGGACCTGAATGGAAAAATCTCAATATGCCAGATTATTTTTTGTAAAAAATCTAGATTTGAATTCTCAAACTGCTATTTGTTATTGGCCGAAATTAAGAAATTAAGAAAATAAGATCATTTTAATGTCCTTAGCCTAAGTCCCCACATCTACAAATTGGACCAATAATTGGCTTATCCCATAGGTTGTTGTGAAGATCAAATGAGAGAATGTGTGCAAAGTCTATTGTGCCCTTAAAACATAAACTACACAAATATGAGTTGTTATTTTATTTAGTTTCCAATAAAATGTCAAATCCTTGACGTATTTAATTCAAACAATATTGATTTTATTGTATTTGAGTAATTTTTTTAAATGTTTAGAGATATATAATTATATTTTGCTTCCTTTCCCATTGAATACATTTTGATCCCTGGGAATCTAGCAGATATAAGGGAACACCAGGCTTTTGCAGCAATAATGTCTATAAGTTTTTATATACGGTCCTGTCAGAGTCAGGGAGTTCTATAGTAGGGTAAAAAGTAATACATGCACATAGGTCCAGATACTTGGGCTCTGCTCCCAGTTTCCAATGTGACTCACCCAGTAATTCTGGGCACATATGGTCCCATGTCCCCCACTAATAAAATAAGCTTAGTATTTGCCATTTATATCCATCTCACAGGGAGTCCCAGAATTAATGAGATGCTCTATGAAAACCTCTTTCAGCAATTTCAGAATAAAGCGCTGTGAACTATTTTGAGGAATAAATTAAGAAAGCAACTCCACTCAAATCTTGCTCTAATGTTTCATTCAGAATTAGAAGTGGCCCTGCTTTTCACTAGCTGTACAAAAACAAATTCTGGTACATTCTAATAAGATAATTCTAATAACCATCTTTAAAGTCCAAAGAAAAAAATGTGCTTCTGTGTCAAATGAAGAATATAACATCAAGGACTTAGAGTAGGAAGGGACTTAGAAATCATCAAGCTCAGCTAACTCCTTTATTTTGCAGATGAGAAAACTGAAGCTGTCTCCCAGAGCCTCTCAGCCAGCATATGTCTCAGGTAGGATTTTAACTCAAGCCTTCTTGACTTGCAAGTTTAGCACTCTATTCAAATCTACTTCACCAATCTTACAACCTCCAGAATAGTTTATAACTAAGTGTTCAGACAACAATTGTTTAACATTTCATCTATGGGAATAAAATTCAAACGAGTTGCATTTGTGTCAGTGAAGGGAGTATACACAGTGAGAAAATCACAGGTTAGTTTTTTATGTTGTTGTTGTTGTTGTTGTTAATATAGATATTTAAAATTACCTTCTGATGGTGTTTCATTCTGTCATATGTGCTTAATAAATGATGAAGATACTGGCTGACTATTATTTTTGCTCAATCAGAGAACAATTCCCCACAAATATGCCATAAGAATGACTATAGGAGCTTAATATTTGGAACATGGTCCCGAGTTATTATGATTTCCTTTTCCTCAAAATTATCATGTGGTTGTACATTTCCTTTTGGTTAAAATGTGGGGTTGGCTTCTCTTAAAGTCTTAAGTTTATAATTCAAGGTATAAGTGAAAGAAATAATGCAGTTCCTTATGTTTTTAGCAGGTTATTAACTTCTAATTGAATTCAGTGGAATGAGATAGAGATCTGAATATCTAGTTCCTTTTTCAGCCTTAAAAGTAAAGACAGAGAAACACTTTGATATCATTCTGAAAGTTTTCCCAGGGAGAAGTAGAAGAGTTAAAGTGTACCAAAAAGAAAAGTTTTTCTTTTGTAAAACAGTAAGTGAAATTGGATAGGTAGGATAGGGAAGGGCACAAAAGCTCTTAAAAAAAAGAATGAGGTCACTCTTGGTGGTAGTCACCAAGGGTACTTCAGGGGGAAAAAAATTCTCAAGAAATCATATAGTACTGAAAGCAAGTTCTAGCATATTTGCAAATGTAAAAATTGAAGGTCATTGGACATTCAAATTAAAAATAAGCCTCAAAATTACATGCCTCATTACATTCCTCAACTTTTCTTTCTTTCTTTTTAAAGGGGAGTGGTGAGAAGGGAAAAGATGTTATGGAAGCAGAAAGTATAATGTATAAATCAAAAGATCGTAGATATAAAGGTGGAATGAACTTTAGAGGTTGTCCAATCCAATCCCTCATTTTATAAATGTATAAAAAATATTTCAGAAGGGAAAATTCCTTGGTCCAGGGTCACATGAGTAATGTATTAACTATATTATTTCCATTTTATCACATTTCCTTCTGTTTTTGGCTCCACAAATTTGGGTTCCAATCCAGCCTTTTGATAGTTATCAGCCAGATAATAAAAAACATGTATAATTTTTGTAAAGTTCAAGATTTAAAATTTTTTGAAAAAAATTTTTTTCAGGAAAAGAAGCTCTTTAACTCCTCAAATCAAGAAAATGAACTATGCAGAAAAAGTGCCATAAAGAAACCTGCACTGCATCAGAAGATGCAGAATGAACTTTGGGATGTAATTGATAGAACAGAATGGGGTTGAAAACATTTATTCTGAATGTAAACTCTTATGCCAAAGGGAACTCTCCCCCGCAATTAGCTTTTTGTCAATGTGCCTAGTAAACATTGGTTGTGCTCTCTCTCTTTTATTCCCTCTTATCTGCAACTGCTTTAGTTTCCTCTTAGAAAGAACAACATCATATGCACCTTTAGCTAGAAGATCTATAGAGGTATAAGCTGGTTATGTTAAATGATTCGCTGGGGAGACTAGTCTCCCAAAGAATCACAGGGGGGATTGTGAAGAATGAATCAAATTTTCTTTTTCTATCAATCAGCAATTTTTAAATTAATCAACCAAAACTATAAGAACTTCTACTTAACACTAAGTAAGAGAGTTTGCAAGTCACTTACTAAAGTGGGTGACAACTCCAGAGGCCACTGGGCAGTGCAATTATTTCCTATAAAGTGGAGGAAGGGACAGGAAGTAATGTGAGGAAAGGACTATAAAAAGTCCCAAACTTCCTGTCTAAGAGACCTTCAACCTTGGCTTTAGACTGCTTCTTGGAGGACTGCTCCTGGATCTTCTCATTCCTTTCCTGGCTTCTGGAGAAATTGGTTCCAGAGAGGCCTTCCTTTCTTGGAGGAGGCTGCATTGGTGCAACCTTTGCTGAAGACACCACCATTTCCTCTGGCTGAAGGTTACCAAGCCCTGCCAGGGCTGAGCCTGACACTGGAGTAACATTTAGGATGATAGGCTAGACCAGGGGTTGGCAAACTTTTTGTCCGTGAGAGCCATAAATGCCACATTTTTTAAAATGTAATTTCGTGAGAGCTGTACAGTCCTCACAGTGCGTGCTCCTGTAATAGCTCCTGAAAAAAAATTGACTTTATGGCTCCTGCAGAAAGAGCCATATCTGGCCCTCAAAAGAGCCAGATTTGGCTCAAGAGCCATACATTGTCGACCCCTGGGCTAGACATTTTCTCTACCCTCTTCTTACATTTCTTACTTTCACTCTTTCCACCTCTTTGGAAATAAAGCTACTAAAAGTCATTTTGACTTAAGCTATATTTTTAAATCAGTGGCCACAATATTACTTTAGAACTTTCATATTTAACATAAAACCTAAATTTAACTTCTTACAACCATTATAATAATAATAATGTAAACAATAATAATTTATATAGGGTTTAAAGTTTTAGAAAGTACTTTACATATAACGTTACTTCCTTAAACATCCTTTATTTTCCTTATGACACCAACAATGTGATTATCATAAGGTGATATATTAACATTGTGATGTATTATTATAACTATTTTAGAGTTATGAAATTGAGGCTAAAAGAGGTTAAATACTTGCCAAAGACAATCTGGCCTCATATTCATGAAAAGGTGGTGTTCATCATGATTAATTTGTGATTCAAAGGTAATAGTTATATGATCATTGGTTATTATCTAGCACACATTTAAAGAAGGCCAGCAATAACTGTTGGCTAGAAAACTTCCAGTATGGAAAACATTTTCTATAACATGGTACTCATCAGAAGTAAATTAATAAGAGACTGCAAAGAACCTACCATTCTAGTGTTTTACAATGTAAAGAAAAAAGGTATAGATATCCAAATTATGATTATTGAGAATACCAAGCAGAAACCCAGAAAAATCTCAGCAGCATTCAGACACAAAAGGTGGACAATATCTAAAATAAATTCAAAGATAAAGAAAGCTGTTAAATAAACTATGTTAAAGTTCTTCTGCTGAATTTTTATAGGTGATGAGTAAAAATAAAATAAGTTTAAAGATAAATTGAATAACATCTCATTATTTAAATGAAAAGGCAACAAGTTTTAAGAAATGGAAGTAATAAGTCATCTTTTTAGAATGAGAACTCTAACCATAAAATCACAGATGTCCCTGTAGATTCTCTGACTGTGTCATTTCACTATAATCTCAATTACCGATACTTTTATTTCTGAAATATATGAAATAAATTTTGTTAGTTAAATAAATAGCTTTAACTAACAAAAGCTACAACAAAAAAAGTGGTAGAGACCTTAACATGTATCAGAGTTAACACCCATCTTCTCCATTGTTCTCTCTTGTGGCCACATTCTAAGTCAAAATATGCCCTTTATGACCTACCTCTTAATAACCCCTGAGTCTATCCCCATAACCTCCACCTCAAAATTTTACTAGTTATAGTTCTACAGGGAAGTTAGTTGGAAGTCTTGAAGGTTATGCTAGCAGCATGGAAAGCCTTTATCACGGTTCTATTGATTGATAATATATCTCTTGTTCAACAATCAACCTAGCTAAATTTGAAGAGGCATGCTAGAATGTAGGCTACCAATGAAAATGATGATTTTTGTTAACAATAGATACTCATGAAACTATCTAGTAAAATGTGGAAGTATTCTGATCTGAGTATCCATTATCATGAAATCATGGATCTTTTGAAGTAACAAAGATCAACATTCTGAATTGAATTCATAGGGAAAAAACTCAAGGGAGAAAAAGTAGATTAAACCAAGTGTCACACCAGATCACAGAAAACAGAGATCATAAAATCATTCTACAGAATTCTTATTTGACCACACTGAGCATACTAGGTTAGTCTTTGGCATATGAGCACTGGAAAGATAAATGGCCTGGAATGAGTTCAAAGAAAGACCAGGAACAGAACGTTTGGCATACAAAGATGAAAAGGGATATGCAACATGACTTTGATGAATGAAAACTGGAGTTGGGACCATAGCAGCTCTATGGGATTAGCCTTACAGTGGAAATCACAATCTTCTATGGATGCCTTAAGGCTTGGAAAGCCAGGGAAAGAAGAAGGAAAATAGCCAAGAATACCATGTGGAAGTGCAAATGAAGGGGGTTCAGACTACATAGGGTGATATTAATAAAACCAACATTAAATTGGATCCACTTAGACCATGGCAAGATGGGGCCAAAGATGGGAGTGTGCCAGATGTGGGGAACAGAGTCTGCTCTGGTAAAAGGCAAACAGCTGGAAAAGTTAGTGTTTAGTACTACCCATCCCACTTTTATCACCCTTCTTTCCCACTGTCCTTGGCACTAGGCTTATATTCTCTACATCATGCTTTTCTTACAACTATAGTATAAACTATTTTTAATGTATGAGATGCAATTTTATAGAGGTAAAAAGCAAAAGGATGCATGAAATTCCATGAGGAAGAATCCCACTTGGGAAAGTCATAGCATCATAGATTTAGGCAGGAGGTATTTTAGAAGTCATTAAGTACATGCCCTTCCTTTTACAGATAAGGAAATAGAGGCCAAGCCAAAGGTAAGTGGTTTACCCAGTACTTTAATGAGGGTTTCAAGTAAGAGTTTCCATTTGCATTGAATTTTAAAGATTAGATAGGCAGAGGAGGGAAGCAAAGCATGAGTATTTAGGCAGAATAAAAGATAAGAAAGACCAGGAAAGGGGAGGGCAGAGAGTTGTCTAGTTTGGCTAGAATACAGAGTAAGTGAAGGGGAGAAGCTATATAACACTGGAAAAGCCAGTAGAATAAAATCTTGTGGTCCTTGGATACCAAGCAAAGGACTTCAGATTTTACTTGGAAGACAGTCAGGAACCACTGTAGATTTCTGAGTGGATGAGTTCTATGCAAGAGGAAATTTAGTTTGGCCATAACACAGAGGATGGCTTGAGAAAGGAGGTAGAAAAAGGAGGTAGAAAGCACTGTTAGGCTGTTCTTTTTAGTTATTTATTTTTTTTGGCTGATCTTATAACAGTAAGGATAAGTGATAATGAAGAGCTAGAGTAGAAGAGTAGCAAAGAGACTAGGGATTGGAAGGCAGATGTGAGAAATACTACAAATGTGGAGGATAGAGCAAATATTAATGGATATGATGTGAAAAGTAAGAGGTGAAGTGTAGGAAAGAATTAAAGGTAATGCCAAGATTTCAGTCATGGTGTAGGGGAGTGTTAGGTGAATGAGAGTGCCAAGGACACACAGAGTAGTTAAAGGGAATAAGTATAGGGAGAGATTTCATAAATAAAGATCCCTTTGGACAGATAAATAACTCATTCCCACTTAGCAAAAGCATTTTCTCCCAAGCCCTCTACAATTTTATCTACAACCTAAAAATAATTTATTTTTCTTTTCTGTTATTTTATACCTTTACCTACCATCTTAGATTCCAAGGCAGAAGAGCAGTAAAGGTTAAGCAATAGGGGTGAAGTGACTCACCCAGGGTCACACAGGTAGAACATGTCAAAGATCACATTTGAATCCAGAGCCTCCCATCCTGAGGCCTAGCTCTCAAACCACTGAGCAACCAGGTGTCCCTTTCTTTTCTTTTACTTATCAACATATTTCTAAACCAGAGATTAGTATGTCTTTTGAGTTAGGTTTGAAAAAAAAGACAAAAATTATGAAACTAATTGTTTTGTAGCCATTTTTGGTGGTATTTTCCTGTCATAGTCATGACCTAAATTCCGCAGAGTTAAATAAATCCCTGTCCACACTATATTCACTTTGGCAATCTCTCTCCAAAGAAAGAAATGGGCAGAAGAACTTAACCTCCCCTTTCTCTCACCTGGCATGAATGCTGAACACAAAATATTAGTTATGACAATTCATTCCTTTCCACCACTTCCTCCAAACCATGTTCCCCACAGGTGTCAACACTATGCTCCCACAGATTTATATTACCTATGTAGAAAGTATAATATCTACTGGCATAAGGCAGTCATAAAGAGTATATTGCTCAAATAGCTCTTCTTCTCCTTCAACAAAGAATACCTGATAGTGAGACAGAGCAGCTTTCTCCTATTCTTTACCTTTCTAGATAAAGAACCATAACAAGGACTATTCAGTGTGCTCTTAATAAGCAATCAATCAATAAAAAAACATTTATTAAACAACTAATATGTGCCACACATACTAGAGATGTCAGGACAAAATGTTATAGTCTGTCTTCATGGAGTTTACATTCCCTGTTAAAGTTCTAGAAGAGTGTACACTATATATATATATATATATATATATATATATAGTAAGCTACTAATATGTAGGAGAAGTGGATCTTCCATCTAGGGAGTTAGAGATCCTATAAGCTGACAGAGTGAGGAAAAGTTAAAAACAGGCATAGGAAATAGCCTATGCAGAGGCACAGAGATAAGAGTTGTATCATGTGCAAGGAGAAATAAGGAAAGTTTAATTGGAATTTGTAATTAAGGAATCTGGAAAAGAGATTGCACCAGACAAAGAAGAGATTTGAACAGCAATAAATGCTCTTATATACCTACTTTAAAAGTAGATATAAGAACAACATAATAAGGAATGAAAATTCCTGTACTTCTTTCTGGTTCCTCCATTTTGCAACTGCTGCACTGCCAGGTCTCAACTACAGGGAACAAAATATCAGCCTCAAGTTAAGCTCATCCTCACTAAACTCATTACCAGGCTGCAAACTTAAGCCTTGATTAGGACTGGAGGACAAGGTATCAAACTCTTTTTTCCCAGTGACTTCCTTTGAAGAGGGAAAAATTAGACTTGGCTCACTCTGTTTTGCTTCTGAAGCTCTATCTGGTTTCATGGTACCCCTCATTTCCAATACCCCATTTCCTGTCTCCTTTGGTTTATTGTCTTCCCCTTTAAATGGTAAAGGCCCTTCAGGACAAGAACTTTTTTTCTTTTCATTTTCATTAATTGTATAGCCAACATTTTGCATAGTGCTTGACACATAGTAGAAGTTTAATAAATGTTTATTGGATTGGATTATTGGATCGGTTCTGGCACTGATTATTTGGCTTGAAAAACTGCCAATAATCCATAGATTTCCCACTAATTGATCATGATTTCCTTGTCATTTTCAGGAGTACAACTATCATTTTGGATAGGAATGAGTACCTAATTTGTAATCATATTACCTTTAGAATAAGAGATCATTTCCCCCTTCTTTGCAGTTCCAATGCCTGGTCCCAGTAAGCTTAATAAATATTTATTGGTTGACTGACCAACATACTGACTCAGTGGTATGGGGGAGGGTAGCATAAACAGATGCTATAATAAACCCTAAACTATGGGTACACAGATTGACTCAGACAAAGAATCTGACCCCTATACTCTCATTAACTTGACTTCTGTTCCATTAACTTCCCATACCTTCCAGGAAGCTCTTTTTTTCAACTAATTTTCTGGTACCTCTTCAGAACCTTTAGTGCACTGAATTAACCTTATCCTACTCTTTTTGTTTATGATTACTTGGATTCCAAGTTGGCCATTATTATAGAATTTTAAAAATCTTTATTTACCTCTATTTACTTTTTGACATTAGGAAAGTCACTTCAGTAGTTTTCCTCATTTGTAAGATGAAGGATTTGAATTAAATGCTATTATAATTTCAAACTCCATACATAAAATCCTATGAATTTTATGTCTTGGTAACTGACAATTATCAAGTGCCTGACCTCCCTTCACTGACTCTTCTATCCTATCTTCTAGGAAGGGATAAGACAACTCCCTTAGAACTTAAGAGTTTATAGCAGGAAGCATGAATGGGAAAGGATAAAAGGAGAAAGGGGAGGGTGTGAGTATGCAGTAGCAAGTGATTGACTGGAAGTGGCTTCAATGGAGACAAAAAAGGCTGCTAGACCCAACATTCATTGACTAACCTATAAGCATCTCCTGCTGTGAATGCAGTCAATTAGAAGGCTTCAGATAAGGATTTCAGCAGTCCCTCAATACAAAAAGTTCAGAAATCTTCCATCTATCCTTTCAGGAGCGTGAGTTCTCCAGGGAAATTATAGAACTTCTATTTTCACTTTGTATTCTATAAATATAAAAGATAATTTTAATTTTCTAGAGAAAAGAAAAAAGAAGACTGAATGTGGCTACCATCCTTTTTATCCTATCTATTTGTTTTCAACAAGATTATCAATGGGGATCAAATTATGTAGCCTAAACTTGGAATCTCACATCTTGGTGAGCAAATAACCACAGAAGCAAGCCACCAAGCTCACCAAATTGGCTGGAACATATTTCTAATATGCTGCAGGATGTTCCTACTGACCTGTGTCACTAACAAAGAAAACACATTTCATATTTTTAGGACTGTTTGCCAAAGTGGTTTGGCTATGAAAATAATATCTTTTTATAAGCTAATTTGCTCTAAATTTAATTAGCTCATTATCCAATTGGCTATGATTAAAGTGCAACAGCAAGACAAATTTAAGCCTTAGAAAAATGTACCCAATTATAAACTCTACCACTAAATAAGCACTTGTGAATCAAGTTACAGTATTCCAGTTACTTCCTGAGTAATCTAATTCACCAGTTGAGGTTTAATACTTGAAATATGTAATTTTATTAGTTGAAAGAGTAAGCTGGTATGTAGAAATATGATCAGTCTTGACTTTAAAAAGGAGGAGAAAGAGGGATATCATCACCAATACATTTATGAGCTTCACATCAATACCTAGTAAAATACTCAAACACATTACCAAAACTGTGGCTGGATTTTGAGTGCTTAGAAAAGGAAGTGGTGATCATTATAAGCCAACATTGGTTCTAAGACAGCCTTAGCTTCTACTTTTCCCTGTGTATCTTTCAATACAATAAAAAGCTGAGGAGAAAATGTGCCCTGCTCCATGATGGTGAATAACACAGAAAATAACACCGAAGAGTGGGATGGAAGGTCTCCTAGAAAAGCTCAATGGCACTTTAACAAACTTGTTGAAGAAAGATTTCAATCTTTGGGATTACAGGAGCTGAGTTACAATGGTTAGCACATTGGGCTTTTAATCAGAAAGATATTCATTCAAAGCCAGTCTCAGACATTTGTAGGCTGTGTGATTCTGGACAAGAATATGACCTAATTTCCTCAACTGTAAAATGAGAATAATAATAATAATAATAATAATAATAATAATAATAATACCTACTTCCCAGAGTTGTTGTGAGAACTGAATGAGATAATATGTGTAGAGAACTTAGCACAGTCCTAGCACATAGTAGGTGCTTAACAAATGAATATTCCTTTCCTTTATTGTCCTGTATCAGCCTAAATAAGCTCTGAGGTCCTTTGTACCTTCTAGATTCCCTATTTATTTTTCCCTCCTGCAGTAGCATGTATTTATTGTGAAAGTCAAATGGATTTCTATTTGTAAAATTTATAGCGAATTATTCTTGCACCTAAACTTCTTCATTTCAAGGATTCAACAAATATTTATTAATACAGTTCCTATATTCAAGGTATTATGCTACATGTCAGGCATATGATATTTAGATTAAGAGTATCTGACCATACCCCCTACCCTCAAGGATATTATCAGAGGGAAATGATCCACAAAGTCAAGTACTAGATGATATAAGATATTGTGTTTTGGAGAAAAAAGAGAGACATAAAGAGTAGAAAAATTGGAACATAGAAACAGCATAATGTGGAAATGAAGTGGAAAGGAAGGAAGAGTTGAGGAGGATTAAGAAAAAATTAACATAGAATCTGGCATCTGAGTTAAGGAATTTTAAAGGGAGAGAAAGAAAAATAGATGAATATGAATAGAAAGGGTCTATTATAGGCATAGAGCCTGTGAACATACATATTTAGTCATAAAATGGCAGATGATATTTCATGAAGGTGGTGATATTTACAAAATGATCTTCATTCCACTGGGATAACCCATTCTAGGAGTAGTTTCATTCTAGGATAGAGATCAAGAATTGTTAAAAAAAAAAAAATATCCAGGTATTCATCAGTATAAGTATTCTTGGCACAAATATCACTTAATAAATGTTTCTTGACTGACTACTTCTTGATACATTCACAGACCAGAACTTCTCTGTTTATTAGTTGACAGTCTACAAAAGTTGCTGAACTCATACTCCCAAAAATAATCATTGCTAAATGATCAGTGTCTGGTCATGAACATCTATGAATTTAGTGAATCTGGTATAGAGACACTAGACACAGAGCCTACTATCAGATTT
The DNA here is from genome assembly GCF_016433145.1 of Gracilinanus agilis. Taxonomy (NCBI): domain Eukaryota; kingdom Metazoa; phylum Chordata; class Mammalia; order Didelphimorphia; family Didelphidae; genus Gracilinanus; species Gracilinanus agilis. Next base: position 82,139,240 of record NC_058130.1, on the reverse strand, counting down.
GTCTTAAAATTTTTCCAGCTTAATGGGATCTGCTCTAACTTGCCTTTAAGAATCCAGTCACTTCAAACTTAGTTTCATGAATGAAAAAAAAAAGATGTAAATACACTAATGCATTTAAAATTTGGGGATGTAGTCAGATGAGAGAGAAGGAAAAAAAACAGGAAAAGAAAGGGAAAGTGAGAAGTAAAAGAATTCTGGACATTTACTACTCTATTGGACTTTTCCATAAAAAAAAAAACCCTTTTTGTTTTTGCTAATAAATAACCATGAGGGTAGGGCCTTCTCACTTTTGCAATCTTTGTTATTATTATCCATAGTTCCAATTTTAATATAGTTCATTCTTAATTGTGAGTGCTTTTCAAATATTGCAAATGGCACCAAAGAGTGTTGATTTACCTCTTCCTTTGAAAGACATCTCTGGTTTAATGCCTAGAGGATGCTTCACAATAACATGTCTTCTTTCATTTTAAAATCTCATTTCATTCACATGATATACATAATAATTTTCCACCCACATGAAAACTTGATGCCTGTAATTTAAGGTATAGAACTCTTTTAGAGTTTTGAGGTATAGGTTATAAATCATTTATATAAGGTATAGATTATAGAACTCTTTGAGAGATTTGAAACATCCTCCCCCTGCCAAAATTAAAAAAATCCAACAATCATTCTTTCACCTTTTTCTGCTGACCAGTCTTGAAGTCTTTCTCAAGCACTCCAGGAAATCAGAATACTTCAAGGGAAATATTGAATCTGTACCATGAAGACCCAAACTCAAGTTGAGCTAGAACAGCTTACCAGGATTTCCATCTTGTTCTTCAATTTAACTCTTTGTTCCAATTCCATGAAAGAGATGGATAATATCACTATTTAGACAGATGCAATATAATAATATGTGCTTACAAATGTTTTGTCTCACTCTCTTGTTATGTGAAATCCAGTTGTCATTTGCCACTTCGATTTCACAAATTCAGTTTTATTCACTTGCACAAATATTAAATGCCTATTAGTCATAAATCACTGCTGGGCTCTGGGTATAAAAAGACAATATATGATTAAGTGGCTTGCTTCAAACTTTCAGAATCCTGGAAGGTGGGGGACCAATATGATCTAATCAGTATATCAAATGGGTATTCAAAGTAAATAAAATAGGCACCTAATAATTATTGGTAGATTGTTTAGGGAAAATATGTATATTACATGATTAGTGGTTATGATATGCACAGATAGGGAAAATATACACATACCAAATCACAAATTGGTGGATAAATAGATAAGAGATAATATGCTTCACTTGAAATCAGAAAGCCTGAATTTAAATCCTGCCTTAATCACTTACCAGATGAGCAAGCCACTTAACCTCTCCTTGGTTCTGTTTCAATTTTAAAATGAGGGAATTAGACTTGGCAACTTCTCTAGTTGCTTCCAGTTCTATATATAGGCCTCTATGGTCCTATGTTCATTTATTCCAAAGTACATGAAATGATCCAGAGCAAAAAGGTTTGTCATGTATATCCTTATATCTTTAGAGGAAGGAAGGAAAGAAGGAAGGAACACATGAATGAATGAAGGAACCAAAGAAGGAATGAAGGAATGAAGGAAGGATGGAAAGAAAGAGAGGGGAGAACAAAAGTGAGTACAAAAGTACAAAGAAGGAAGGACGGAAGAAAGAAGTTGATAGGTAGGTGAATAGATAGATTTCTAGATAGATAACACTTTTAAAATCTTTAACTTCTTTCCCCAGTTTCTGCTTATTCTGATCTCTAGCACTCCTAAATATGTAACAGGACCATGCCACACTGTTACAGTCATTCACTATACTTGACCTCGCTTTCATCTTTTGTACATCATTCTTTACAAGTGCCAACCATAGAAGCAATCTTTTTAAACATATTTTGTTTAGCAGAGAAAAAAAAAACAACTGTTTCCCATGTAGAGAATTATTTTTTAATTAAGTAAGAATTCATTAGGAAATAGAGTTCAATAGTATTGATAAGCTATATAAGAGAGAGAGAGTTATACATTGGGTTTCTTGAAATATGAATAGAATCTCAGAGATGGATTATGGGGAAAAGAGAATTTTCCCATGGTGCTTTGAGAGGCAATTAATCCAACAGACTACTGACTCTTTGGACTGACTCTATTCTGAAAGGAGTCCTAAAAGTTGCTCGGTGAGATTGGAAAAATCTCAGTTTTTCACATCTAAAATTAATCTATCAGGCTGGACAAGTGAAGGAGATTGTTGGGTGCAATACCAGTGCAAACCCAGTAAGATTGCTGTGTGAGTGGAGAAGGGCTGTGGAAATTCTAAGCTGTATTTTTCATGCAGACAACAAAGAAGAGAAACCTAATTTATTTCTCTCCATTATAAGTTTATAATTTAGGATAGAATAGTTAGATAAGTATTTTGGGGTTTTAGAGAAATTAGGAAGAGAGGATAACCTCAACTCTGAGGGAGGAGATGATTCCTGCGAATCAAATTTGGTTGGGTGGTTAGAATAATATTTATTAGTTTAGGGACTTATATATTATAAGAATTTCCTTTCAACCTGATTCCTTTCACTATCCCTTCCTTTAGTTGTTGTTTTTTTACCCATAATAAAATTATATTTTTCTATACTGGCCTGAGCCAGATTTCTTTGGATAGCCCCGAGAAGCCATCTTTCTCAAGAGTCAAACCAACAGCCTATCCACAGAGGACACTGGTATTGGTAATACCATACAATACCAATAATCTATAAGGGTTAGGAAACCCTTATAACACCCAGTTACAAAATGCAATCCTAAATCCAGTTCTGCAGGAATCAATAAACATTTATTAATTTCCCACTGTTGTGGGGAGCTTGAGGTGAACCCCTGGGGTTTAGGAAGGGTACCTTTTGCAAGAATGCAAGACTCCAAAACTTAGCTTAAAAATAAAAAGAGAAATTTATTAATTTAGAAGGTAATGTTGAATTCAGCCAAGAGGACAGCATAGATGGAAAACTGCCTCCCAAAGGATATCGCTTCTGGGGTCTTTATACTCTTTACAACAGGTGATACATGACTTGAGAAGGGTATGCACTCAGGCATTGGGGGGGTGGGGCCATCTGACCAGGTCAGCCTGAAGTCATTGGAGGTGACCTTCATAGTTTAGGGGACAGATAAATGTCTTCAATGCAACCTAATGATATTAAAGCACAGCCTGGAGGTGTATCTCTAGGTCCATCTCAAAATCTAGAGGAAGATCCAAGGAGAATAATAGTCTCAGGGGACTTTCCCTTTGATGTAGCAGGGTCTTAAATGGAGTTTTTAATGTTTTAGGTTTAGTAGTCACAAGCATGCAAGGAAGTAAAGGAATTTTCCTGCTTATAGTTTGGTCTGAAACACTTCTATAATTTGGGGGTACAACGTCCTATGTCACTGCTATGTGCCAGGTATAGTGTTAAGCACTGGGAATAAAGAAAAAACAAGATTGCCCTTACTTTTGAGGTCCTAACAATCTAATGTTTATAAAAATATTTCATGATTAAATATGCTTATATGCTACTTGATGTACCTTCACTCATTTGAACCTCCCAATGACTGTAAAATGAAAGAGATTAATAGTATACCCACTTTACAAATGAGGAAACAGAGCCCTGAAGTAGTTAAGCAACTTGTCCAAGCTAAATGTAAGGGTAGAACCTATTCTCAAACCCATGACTGCTGACTCCAGATAGCATTTCCCTCACACACACCTGAGTGCTTTACCCTATAGGTTTCATCTATTCAAGAAGGTCTAGACAGGTAAAAATGAGCTTTTTCTAAGTACTAAACAAAATAAAAATGCCTTCCAAAGGCCCACTGAAAACAAAGCAGTAACATTTTGAGGCATAAAAACATGTATTTTCCTGAATGAGCCTACTTTCTCCCTTGTATTTTTCCTGTCCTTGGATTTGAATATGGCCTACTTCATTTCCCCTAGAGTTTCTTGATAACAATAGGTCATTATGTTCTTTTGTGGCCTTTTTGTTTGTGTGTTTTTTTGGCCTGGAAGCCTCAGCTTATATTGTGTCTTCTTGTTTAGATTTTGAATTCATTTCTAGTCCCATTTGAGCTTCTTTTTTCCTCTTTTAATTTAGTTTAGTTTGGGTTTTTTTTAACACTATGTGTTTCCCTGTGGTTTGCCCTATGACCCTTCTCCCACAATCCTACTCCATCCACTTCAAATTATTTCCATTCTTCCGCACCCCAGCCTCATTTCTTCTTTTGCTGCCCAGTGAGACAAAGCCCAGCCTGCAGAAAATTGCCTTTTGTTTCCTTCCCTTGTCGTCCCAAATGCCCACCATTATCCCCCCAGTTACAATCATTCCTGCCCAGATTCACAGTTTTCCCCATCTCTTCTGTGAACTACAAAATTTCCTCATCATTCTTTCCAGATGCCACACTTCTCACCCCTACCCGAGCTTCCTCAGATAATTACCTCCAGCCAGTTAGGCATTGTTAATCACAGATTCAGTAACAATTCTTTGCTTGCATCAGTTTGAAAGCATTCAGCAAATGTTATTCCATTCAACAATAACAACACAGCACTTAGATTATTATTTGTACACTTTTTTTCAGAGAGTGAAAATGATCCCCAGATTTATTATAAATAACATCTTTCTACAAAGCCTTGTTGTGGGGTGTAAGGAAACAAAGGAATTTCTCTGCTTGTGGTTTACCTGAGTTTTGGGGGTACAATGCCCATGCCAGCCTTATTTGAAAACTTCTTTATTTTAAAGAGGTGATCTTATGTTCTCAAAGACTATGCCAGTGGAATGCAATTTCTGTCTGCATATGTCATACTGGAAAGGATTTTAGTATGGTCTCTGCAATAGGCTATGTCTACTTTCTAAGCAAAGTTTGGGACACACTTGATGATGACCTTTTTTGGTCATTTGTCACCCTTTAAAGTAACTTTCAAACTTATAGAAAATTTAACATTAATTAATTTAAAATTAGAATTTCTCCCCAAAGTTAATAAAATATAAAAATACCATTATATATTATGCCACTTGGCATAGATCACTTAAAAATCTAGAGAAAACAATTAAAATGCAAAAGTATCCAAAATATATTAAAAGTCTCAAAGAAAAGTTTAGAAGATGGGAGTATGGAAAACACTACCTATATCACCATCATCATCATTCTTAGGACTTCATACCCCAAGAACTTTATCAAGATCACATCAGTCCTAGAACTCCCATTTCATTAGTATTCTCTGCTTCTGCAGTCCTTCTGATTGGAGGAAGGAGATCCAGTATATCCATCTCTTTCTCTCCCATCTGGCAGAGTAAACAATAAGTAAATGTCTATCAATTGCCTGGGTACTAATAGAATTTATATAGTACTTGAAGATTTGCAAAGAATTTTACAAATTTTATCCCATTTTATCTTCATAACAAACCCAGGATGTGGTGTTATCCCCGTTTTGCAAATGAAGAAACTGAGGCTGATGAAAGGTAAGGGACTTATCTGAGCATCTGAAACAATATTAAAACTTAGGTCTTTCACACTCTGGGCTCAGCCCTCTATCTCCTGTATCACCTAGAATGTGAGGTCATCAGGAAAGGCTTTATTTGGAAGAGAGTGAACTTTGAAGGAAATCAAGAATTCTGGGAGATGTATGTAAAATGTCAATACACTCCAGGCAAAAACAGAAATGGAAGATGGAATTCCATCTGTGAAAAATAGCAAATGGGCCAATTTGGCTGGCCTGTTGAGCGTATCAATCAATCAGCATTTGTTAATTATGTAATGTGTGCCAGGCACTGTGCTATTGAGACAAAGACAACATTGAAACTGTCTGGAAAGACAAGAGTGCAGTAGTGGATGGAGAAGAGGCTTCCAAGCTAAGAAGGATTCAGATACTGACTCAGACTTAAAACTAACTCTGCCACCCTGGACAATTGGCTTAACCTCTCAATGAGCTAGACATCTAGCTAAGAATACAGCTGCTGATGAAGTGCTGATCTACAATGATACCCTGAATTTCTTCATTCAAGAATTTCCCTGTACACATGAAATTTCGAGTCCAATTCCTATTCATATAGATTAACACCATATCTGGCATACAGTAGGGGCTTAGTATGTTCATATTGATGTTGTTGTTTTATTTCTCTTGCTATTATTACTATCACAAATAATATTCAAATGCTAATGGGATTATATTTTCTTTTCTCAAGCTATCATTATTTTGTATTAAAGGTAATATTATACAATGTACATGCATTTTTGCTGTGCTGGTTATAATTAAATATTTATAATGGGCTAATTGGAGAAAAAATTGCAAAATGTATTCATTGTAACTGGCTGAATATTATTATACCAGTTTATTTTTTATTTTATAAGGAAGGAAATGTGTAGGCTTTCTCTCCCACTTGTATACTGGAAAAATACTCTATAAAAAAAGGATGGCTTTGGGGCTATTAGATTTCTTTTAAATTATTTGAGGGAAGGCATTTTGTCATTTAATCATCTTTGTTTCCTGGTGCTTTGCATAGATTAACATTTATTAAATTGAATTGAATTCCTTTTTTGATTGTTTTGTTCTAGATGTTGTTTAGTTTGACAGTTTCTCTATTAAAAAATGTAATAACATAAACTAATATTTATTTTAGGTATATGTCCACAGGTGAAATGAACATTTTCTGGGGCAGCTGGGTGGCTCAGTGGATTGAGAGTCAGGCCTAGAGACTGGAGGTCCTAGGTTCAAATTCGGCCTCAGACACTACCCAGCTGTGTGACCCTGGGCAAGTCACTTGACCCCCAGTGCCCACCCTTACCATTCTTCCACCTATGAGCCAATTCCACAGATGTTAAGAGTTTAAAACAAAAAGAAATGAACATTTTCAAATCTTTGTGAAGAATCATAATAGAAATGAGAGACAAGGTTGTATGGCAGGCAAAGTCCTAAAACTGAACTCTGAAGACATGAGTTCAAATCCTGGCTCAACCATTAAAAAAAACTCTGTAAGTCACTCCATTTCCCAGGGTTTTACTTTACTCAAGCGTAAAAATGAAGGTCTTGGATTGGATAACCTAGGTGCCTTCTAATTCTATGGTGCTTTGATTTATTGGACATGGTTGAGGTGGGCATGGAGTAGCTTCATAATTAAGTGGACGTAAGTACTCCACCCTACAAATAAGTGTGCTAAAAACTTGCCCCTTCCATTATGTGTATATTTTTAGACAAGTTACTTCCTCTCTGGGACCCAGTTTCTTCATTTATAAAATGAAAGATAGCTAATGTCTCCTCCAGAGATAAAATTCTGATGCAATTGTCCACTGCCTGCCTCAAACTTAAGAAAAACTAATATGTAAATTTCATACTACTTTGCAGTGATATCTCATTTGATCCTCATAATCTATTAGTTACGTAACACAGATTATATTATACAGAGAAGACAACCAGGGTTTACAGAAGTTAAGTAACTTACCCAGTCTCTCTCTCTCCCTCTACCTCCTTTCTTCCCAATACATACCTATCTCTCATTTCCTAGCAGCACATTGTATACTGTACGCACAGTTGTCATTGTTTTCAAATTTAAAATTGGCACTTTTGAATCTAAACTAGTTGCTATTTATGTGGGCATAACTCAACAATTTTATATATCATACATATGAAGATTATGATCGAGTTGGCAGCTATTGTCATTACTGTTGCCAGCCATCTCAGTGATTGTGGCATGATATCTCATTGTTGGTAGGAAGTGTATTTATTGGGTCAGTTCTTCCTTTTTCTATTCAATCTTCCACATGGCAACCAAGAAATATTCAAATATTAGAACCTCAAACATTAGAAATAATCCCTGTTTTCAAGAAGCTTACTATCCACTTGGGAAGAGTAGCTATATATTTTTTTTAATTTTTATTTTTTAGAAAAATTTTCCATGGTTACATGATTCATGTTCTTACTCTCTCTGCCACCTCCCAGCCTCCACCCTACACCCCCCCCCAGCCAATGTGCATTTCCACTGGTTTTAACATGTGTCATTTTCCAGTTTTTGGCCACCACAAAGAGCGCAGCTATAAATATTTTTGTACATGTCTTTTTTCCCTATGATCTCTTTGGGCTACAAACCCAACAAAGGTATTGCTGGATCAAAGAGCAGGCAGTCTTTTATCGCTCCTTGGGCATAGTTCCAAATTGCCATCCAGAATGGTTGGATCAGTTCACAACTCCACCAGCAATGCATTAATGTCCCAATTTTGCCACATCCCCTCCAACATTCATTATACTCCCCTGCTGTCATTTTAGCCAATCTTCTAGGTAAAAGGTGATACTTCAGAGTTGTTTGATATGCATTTCTCTAATCATTAGAGATTTAGAACACTTTTTCATGTGCTTATTGATACTTTTGATTTCTTTATCTGAAAATTGCCTATTCATGTCCCCTGCCCATTTATCAATTGGGGAATGGCTTGATTTTTTTTTTGTACAATTGATTTAGCTCCTTGTATATTTGAGTAATTAAACCTCTGTCAGAGTTTTTTATTATAAAGATTTTTCCCAGTTTGCTGTTTCTCTTCTGATTTTGATTGCATTGTTTTTGTTTGTATAAAACCTTTTTAATTTAATGTAATCAAAATTATTTATTTTATATTTTGTAATTTTTTCTAACTCTTGCTTGGTTCCTTTCCCAGAGATCTGACAAATATACTATTCTGTGTTCACCTAATTTACTAAGAGTTTCCTTCTTTATAATCAAGTCATTCGCCCATTATGAATTTATCTTTATGTAGGGTGTGAGATGTTGATCTAAACCTATTCTCTCCCATATTGTTTTCCAATTTTCCCAGCAGTTTTTGTCAAACAGTGGATTTTTGTCCCAAAAGTTGGGGTCTTTGGGTTTATCATAGACTGTCTTGCTGAGGTCACTTACCCCAAGTCTTTTCCACTGATGCCCCCTTCTGTCTCTTACCCAGTACCATATTTTTTGATGACTACTGGGTTATAGTACAGCTTAATATCTGATACTGCTAGGCCATCTTCCTTCACATTTTTTTCATCATTTTCCTTGATATTCTTGATCTTTTGTTCTTTCCAAATGAACTTTGTTATAGTTTTTTCTAATTCAGTAAAAAAGTTTCTTGGTAGTATGATAGGTATGGCACTTATTAAATCAATTTGGGTAGAATGGTCATTTTTATTATGTTAGCTTATCCTACCAATGAGCAATCAGTGTTTTTCCAATTGTTTAGATCTAGTTTTAATTGTTTGGAAAGCATTTTGTAGTTGTGTTCATATAATTCCTGTGTTTGTTTTTGTAGATAGATTCCTAAGTATTATATGTTGTCTAGGGTAATTTTAAATGGTGTTTCCCTTTCTAACTCTTGCTGTTGAGATGTGTTGGAAATATATAGATATGCTGATGATTTATGTGCATTTATTTTGTATCCTGCAACTTTGCTAAAGCTGATTATTTCCACTAGCTTTTTAGTTGATTCGCTAGGATTTTTTAAGTATACTATCATATTATCTGCAAAGAGTGATAGCTTAGTCTCCTCATTGCCTATTTTGATACCTTCAATTTCTTTTTCTTCTCTAATTGCTACTGCTAGTGTTTCTAGTACAATGTTAAATGTTTATATATGTATATATATTGTATATATTTTAAATTACAAGGAAGTTAAATAGGATCAAAGATTTAGGGCTCTGTGGGACCTTAAAGGTCACCCAGTCTAAACCCTACATGATTAATTGGCAAATGAGTTGTACAGATGCTGAAAGAGGGTCAGTGAACTGACACAGCCCAGGAAGATTTCACTAAGAAAGATCAATTTGAGCTGAGTTTTAAAAGAAATATGAAGTGTGGATAGACAGAGGAATGAAGGGTGAAGATGGGACACATAGAAACAGGAAAGTGAAATGTATGTTCAGGCAGAACAACTTAGTTGGAATGGGCGGTTTGTTTAGGAGAGTGTTAAAAAGATTCTACAAAGAACATGGCATGCCAAGCCGAAGAGTAAGTGTCTTGACCTAAATTCAGAGAGGAATGATTGAGAATTTTCGTAGGGTTTTATGAATATAAATCAATATTATAAGAAAATAAATTTGTCAGTATGAAGGATGGATTTAATTCAATTAAACTCAAATCAACAAGCTTTTACTAAGTGTATATTACATACCAGGTATTATGTTAGGTGCTGGGATACAAAACAAAAAAATATAATAATTTGGTGAGGACACAAATAAATGGGTGAATAAGGAAGGGGCATTTAATGGAGGTAACATTTGAGTAAATTCTTGAAGAGACTCAAAGATTCCAAGAGGCAGAATAAGAAAAGAGGTAGGAAATTGGATGAGAAGAGGGGAGAGGAAGGGAAAGGAGGGAAGGGCAGAAAGAAATTGGAGGCAAAGAGACCATTTAATAAATCATAGTATTGTTCTAATGATGATATAAGAGTAAGGAAAGGAGGGATTCAAAGGTTGTTAGAATTTGATCATAGACAGGTTGTGGGCGAATGGTGGAAGTGCAGAGGGGTGACATGGTATCATGGATTCTAGTCTGTCCTGTGGCCGTGGACAAGTATATTAACTTCTCTTTGCTTGTTTTTTTCATCTTGACAATGAGTGCATCGGACCAAAGAGTCTCAACTGCCTTTTTCAATGATTAAATTAAAAAAAAAACTTCAACAACAAATTGATAGGAATAGTTATATTGCTTTCCTCTAAGATTGCTATAAAAAATCAAAGTAATGAATGTATGCATACAATCTATAAGACAAGAGATTTCTCTCAAAGGTTCTCAATCCTACTACTTTGAAAATTAATGGCAATGAAAATTTCAGTTTATCTAAAATGTGTTTCAGTTCAGTAAAATTCAATTTGCTTAAAGTTTCATGAAAAGAATTGATCATTAAATCTGGAGTCATAAGGCATGGGTTCAAATCTTATCCTATAGCTTTTTATATGAGTAATCATAATGAGCTAATTTCACCTCTGAGCCTCAGTGTCCTCATATATGAAATGAAAGAACTTCACTGAATAATCTGGAATGTGCACATTGAGTGCTACTGCCCTGTAGAGGCAGTATGGCATAGTGAATTAGATTTAAAAATCAGGAAAACATGGTTTTGAATCCTACCACAGATACTTCTTGTGTGACTCTGAGCCATTTCACCTCCTGAAGGTTTGTTTTCTCAATCTCTAGAAAGCAGACTCTACCTTTAAGCTCCTTTAAGACCATAAACCTGTGATCCTATGACTCTGTCATTCAAGACCCAACATCTTACTGATATATATCTTTGGTAAATGGGAAGATGTAAGACTCCAAGGTATCAAATACTCAAGATCTGCTAGGAGAGGCAGTAGATAGAACACTGGGACTGGAAACAGGAAGACCTGAGTTCAAATCACACTTAAGACATGTCCTAGCCAAGTCACCCTGGGCAAGTCACCTAATCTCATTTGCCTCAGTTTCCTCGTCTGTAAAATGAGAAGACATGGAAATAGAAAATGTTCCAGTGTCTTTGCCAAGAAAACCCCCAGTTGGATCACAAAGAGTCGGGCATGACTGAAACAGCTGAAAAAGGCTGCCAAAAGAATTATAGGTGACATTGGTGACCAAATAATCTATTTTCTTTTGGGGAGAAAGAGGGAAGGATGACACACAATTGTTATCCTTTCATTTTTCCAACATTGTAGATATATCACCTAGTTTTTAAAGAATATATTTCATATAATGTTACAAAATAATATAGTCATTTGGAAAAATTAGTTGCAAGCCCCATCAATGAGGCCCTCATCATTCCATCATCACCTGATAAGTCATTTCTGTTGATGGATGGCTAGCTCTGCCCAGTAGTAGAGAAATAGAAGTTAACTAGCCTAATCAAATGCACATTCTACTTTCCCTAGAGTAATTCTGTAGGTAAAGCTTCTTTATTCAGAAGCAAAAGAAGTAATTTTTGTAGACAAGACAACAAAAGAGAAAGGATATAAAATGACCTCTCATTTGTTATGCCAAACTCAAGAGAGACATTTCCTATTACTTAAAAACCTCCAGAGAGAACAACCTTTATTGTTTTAAATAAAGAAACATCCAGATTAATTTAAAAGAAAAAAAATCCCTTTCTTAAACTAAAAGCATTCATTCATTGAGACTGACTACTTCATTAGAACTCCCATGATAAATGCCTTTGGTAGGGAGTTTGCATACCAAGGCAGGCAGCTTTGGGCTAACCACCTGTCCTTCAGCTACTTTCAGGCTCTACTAGCCACCTAGCCTTAGCCTTCAAATTCCCCAAGGCTGCAGCAACCCCTGCTGCTCTAATTTGGGGTAACCCCTAGACTTCAAAATGAATGCTCCATCCCAGAGCCTCAGTTTCATCATATTTAAAATCTAGATGGTCTTTAGGGCCATTCTAATCATAAAATTCGATCAGGAATTTCTCCTGGTCACCAGATTGCTATGAAAATCAAACAAAATGATACATGCATGAATTCATTAGGTAGCTCAGAATAAGAAAAAAGGTCATTTATAAAATACTAAGAACACTTTAGAAAACACTACGAAATGACGACAAATAAATTAAGTTTTACTTGAAAGGTCCTCAAGTGATGAGCACTATTCATTTCTTTTTCTTTTTTTTTTTTTCCTTTTTTACATATTTTGACATTTTTTTTTGCAGGGATTGTCAAATGGAGTATTTAAATATAGACTTTTGCGAGTATGCTACTCGCAGGCCCTCCCGAGACCCTTTTTATTTTTTGGAGTGTCAAGCTCAGATCAGATAAGGGACATCTGTTCATACACATGTGTTTACACAGAAATCCTACCCCTGAGAACGTCTATTAAGTTTCCCATTAAAATGTAATCTCAGCATTTGGCTGCATTAAGCATTAAAAAAAAAAAAAAAAAAAGACAGGCTTGATGTTCTACAGGTACCCTGTTTAAATAAAGTTTGGCAGAGAAATCGATCTCTCATGTGACTCTTCTCCTACATGCTGCCGAGCACAAGCCCCCAACAATGGCCTCATTCTTTTTTGTATGTGTGTGCATCTGAGTGCAGACAAATCTGCCTGGAGTTGCTTGTGGGTTCAGGTGGCCCATTGGAAAAAAAAATCTAGGCAAGAACCTTATACCCCATAAAACTGGGGATGCGGCACCCCCCCTGCCCTGGGGCCAAGGATTAAATGAGTTAAGTTTAGTCACGTTCTACTCTAGAAAGCCCAGAGTTCTTTAAGCTTTGTTTGTTGTCCATTGGAGAGGAGAGGAGTGTTATTGCCTGCCCCTTCCTAAAGCACGGCAAACTCACCCCCCTCCCCACACACCACCACCACCACTACTTCTCCTTGCCTTGAGATAGCTATTTTCAAAGTTGTTAGGTTAATAAAAATGTCTATTCAGAAAACCCATTGAAAGGGCATGAACAATTAAGCCTTATTCATGACATTACAAAGAAAACATTACAAGCACTGTTGGCCTTAACCATATGCATGCTAATAATAGCATTCAACAAAGGTGGACGCTTAGGTAAAGAAAAATGACATCACCAAGACAGAAAGCAAGGAGGGATAAGGAAAATACACACATTCCCAACGGCTGATTAGCCATTAAAAGGGCTTGAGAAAATATGGCTTGGAAGAAATGCTGAGCAGTCAGGTTTGCAAATTCAACTTCTTTTCATCCGTCTTTCAACAGAGGCAGAGGGAGTTATGGGGATGAGGGGGGGCACGAAGTTGGGGGTGGGGGAAAGGCTGCATTCAATTTCACCCTAATTAAAAGTCATGAGGCAACTGTTGAGTAGGGCTTACTCATGGGCAGAAGATCTATAAAACAGATTACTAGTGTTGTCATTGGAGACCCGAACTCCCCTATAAGATTTACATTCTCTTATGAAAGGAGAACAGTGGATACAGTCTGCAGAAAACAGATCTGTCCTATTTTGGTTGCATCTCTACACGCTGGACTGCCCTTCCAGGACTTCCAAAGAGTCTAAACTGAGGTCTCCGTTTTGAGAAATAGGGAGTTGGGAAAACCGGACTGTCTCTGTAAAAAGATTTGTTTTCATTCTTCACCCCAATTATGCCAGCAGGTTTCAAAACCCATTTGGAAAATGGCTGCTGGGACCATTTCTATTTTTCTTCTAGAATACTTCTAGAAGTGAGTTTGAAATGGGATTTTTTAAATTCATTGGTCTTTAGGGCAAAAGATTAGGCTACACTATCAAGTGTCAGAAGCAGCTGATGATTAAAGAACTTGGAGAGTCTTGTAAAAAAAATGTCTTTCCCACACCTCACATCCCTCAAAGATTGCCATACCTATTTTCAGTGTTTCCCAAATTGGAGAAGGTGGGACCTTGTTGTTCGTTCTAATCACTCAATTAATAACTCAAAGAGGCAGTGTAATGAATGTATTGAGGTGAAGTGCTTGGCATAGAGATAGGAGGCATGGGTTCAAATCCTGCCTCTGATGAGCAGGTAACTTTGAGCCTTAGCTTTTTCATCAAATGAGGGGGCTGTACTCTGAGATTTCTAAGGTCTCTTATAGTTCTGAAATTACGAACTGTTAGTGCCTTTTTTAGCATCAGAATGGTTTCTCCCTGCTCCCCAGCTCGTGGGGGCCCAAGATCCACCCCACCCTCCACACACTAGTCTTTAAATAAAAAGGAAAAAAATGAATCAAACACTAACCATCAGAGGGTTACATTATTATAAGCTGGGTTTGGCAAGTCTTGACTCTATTTAAATTATTGTGTCAATCTGCATATAATTTTTGTCCTACTCTCTTATCAGTTTATATATCTTCCCATGGTCCTCTGAATTTCTCCTATTTCTTTCTTTCTGTCAATCCCATGGAACACGATGGCATGCATATATATTTGGTATTATTTGTATACAAAGTGACTAGGCTTTCAGGAAAATATATAGTTACCATTTATCCATCTAAAATGTTAAATATGAAAATTTTCATTTATAATATATACATTATTTGTTACAAAATACATCTACCACATTGACATTTGAAAAAAGACTTGATTTCAAATACATTGCTATAAAATTTCACCAGTGTCTTCTTTATACAATGAAAATTCATTGTCTTCCCTGACCTATATTTAGAGGTTCTGTCGATAAATCAAACCTTTTTCCAATGCCCTTCTCAGATAACAATTTCAGAAAACTGCCTTCTGGCTAAGAATTGTACTTTGCTGTTTCAGATTGAACAAGGAGTGTTTTTGTTTTCTTTTTTTAAAGTCATCTTTGCTTTATTACCTGATCAAAAAATGAGAAGTAATTGGCAGCTAATAGTTAACCTATTTTCATTGAGTTTTAAGTCATTCTAAAGCTTCACTATATTAGTTTGTTTTCATGTGTTAAGGCCAAAGTGATTTGAGAGAAGGGTAAAGACAGTAGTACAATTGAGGGAAGGGGCAGTGGGTCAGAAGAGGAATTTTACTTTCACATGGCTTTCAAGGAAAATAAAAGGATGATTTGAAAGGGGGAACTCTGTGCCCTGACTGAAACAAAGTCATCTAGATGATTATTTTAAACAAACAAACAAACAAAACTGTCAGAACAGCATTCCAAGAAAGATATAAAGCATTATTTTTGGTAAAGGCTTCTCAGATTCTATCCTAACAAGAGATGTTTAAAGCCAATCCATTTCCAAAAAAAACGGATACATTTCTTATAAAGAGAAATACAATGCCATTTTGAGTTAGGGGCTGGAATAAGATCTTAGGTTCCAGGAGTGGGGGAGGGGAAGATCTCCACAATCTATTCTGCTTTGGTGTCTAATATCACTTGAATAGCACAATAGACTTGCAACCCCATAATTCACAGTTGCCTGTTACTTTTAACGTGGACAGTGTGCTTTCTTTCCTGGATTTATGGCACCATCTTACAAATCCTTTACGTGAAGAAAACACATCCAGCGATTTCCTTACCAGCTTTTCTCTCCTGATTTACACAGCCCTCCTCTTCTTCCAGGTGGAGGCAACAGGAGGTGCTTAAGGAATATATGCCACTTGTAGCAATCTGGGAAGACATTTATGGTCCAGATGTTAGAAAGTAGTACACATCACCTCCTTGCAGCTGTTTCAGACAAAAGGAATAACTACTCATTGATTGGCAGAAAGAGATAAGAGGAAAGGAAAATAAACTAGGGTCATCCATTCACAGTTATTCCCAAATTTAAAAAAAAAAAGAATATTGGAAAATCACAGAGTGGGAGAAGGAAAAGAAGAATTTCTAAAAATTATAGAAAATGGAGTAATAACCAATTTGTTTACAAATATGAACTATGCCTCTATAAACAATACATCTAATTTATGTTATATAAATCTGCATTCAAATTTCTTCTGTACCTTTCTGTCTGTGTGACCTTGGGTAAGTCCTGTTAAGTGCTCTGGGCCTCAGATCCCTCCTCAGTAAAATGGGGAAACTGGAATAGATCATCTCTATATACCTTTTCAGATCTATATCAATGACTCTATGAATATTCAAAGACATTTCATTTAACTTTCAGATATTTACAATTACTGTTTTCTTTTATTTTATTTTCCTATTGATATGAAGATGAAATATGACTCTTTATAACTTCCACCGATCACTATAATTTCTGCCTTTTGGAGCCAAATCAGAGTCTTATTTCTTTTCAACCAAGACTTATATGTTATGAACAGCAGTCCTTTCACCTTTTTTATGGCATGACTATCATCCACTGGATGGTACTCCAGTTTATTTTAGTGTCCTTCCTAAGTATGTAGAACTAGGTGTGCCTTGATCAGAGAAAATTACAATAAAATGATCTCTAACTTTTCCAATTACTTTCTAATAAAGCAGTTCAGCTGCATTAGCATCATGAAATCATAAGATCATGGGATCATAGATTAAGGGTTATAGGGACCAAAGGGTCATCTAGTCAAACCTTCACATTTTATAGCTGAGACCAGTGAGGTCTGTAACCTCTCACCTGGGCCATAATCTTAAATGTTCTCTCTTGATCGATTCTTTTTCCTTTGCAATTCATGTTCCACACACCTGGGGAAAAATTGTGAGACACATGTCTGACCCTTGGAGAGAGGAAGTAATAAAAGGAAGCTAGTAAATTTCACGGTTAAAAAGGAAAATCAAGGCAGGGGGAGTATCCTCCCAGTCAAATCATTAATATCCTTATCTAGGAATTCTTAAATATAAGGGAAACTACTCTTTAAGCCTGCATTTAGAAATGATTCAATTCAAACTAGCAATATTTATTAAGCACCAACTGTGTTCCAGGAAAATAGTGAAAATTGCCTTATATAAATTCAGTTCCTGACAAAGATTTATCCTAAATGCTTTCAGGATTACTAGAAACCTACATTTTGATGAGCCATTGCCAAGAATACTGAGATTTAAAATGATAAATGAGATTCCAGTGAGCCAATGGATTTGATCCAACAGAAGGATATATGCAGCTGATTCTTTTTGTTTTATTAGCCACAACATCTGCAGACAAATTTAGAGAGGAAACACAATGTTAAATATACTATAATCCAGGGAATAAGAGAGAGCAGGAAAGAACAACTACTGCTAAGGAAATCAGATGATGAACTGTGCACACCAGTTTGGCAATTTTTAAAATGATGCTGAATTAAAAGTCTGAATGAATTCCTGATAAGACCATAGGTATTCCATATAGAGGCAGATATGGCAATAAATATCTATTCTGATATTGTTAATATTGGAGAGAGTAGAACTATAAACATTTAGAAAAGTTGCCTGAAACGTTGAGCTCATATTCGGTGAGCAAGAATATATGACTGTAATTGAAGGAAAAAGGACAAATGCATGATAGTGACTAAATCTTAAATCTGGTGATTGGGGAAATGTGGGTAACAATAAAGCATATAAAAAATCCAGGGTCATGATGGTTTTGCAAAAAAAGAAGTTAACTTTTAGAAATGCTCAGTTTGAGGTGGCAGGAAAAAATTTGAGAGAAAGAATTAGAGCTGAGAAACCAGGGCTGGAGGTGAGGTTTGAGATGTCATCTGAAAAGGAGTATGGAATCATAATAAACTCTGAGGCCTAAACATGGTAGAATTGTAAACACACTTGATTTGGAGTCAACACACTTATGTTCTTTTCCTAGCTTTTATTTCTAACTACCTGTATAACTGGCCCCTTTGAGTTTCAGTATCCATTTCTAAAAATGAAGAAATTAGACTTCAGTCCCTTTTAGCAACCCATTACAAGGTCATTTCAAGTCAATAAATTCTACTCTTGTGATCATTAAGAGTTCAAATTCTTGAAGAACTGCAGTTCAGATTCAGCCTCTTACATTTCTAATTGTGCTACTCTAGCATGATTCTTAACCTTTCTCAGTTTCCCCAAAAGTAAAATGGGGACATTAATGTCACCCATAAGTATCAAATAAGATATTTGTAAAGCCTGTAGGATAGTTCCTGGAAAATTGCATGTGCTTAAAATACTTATTGCCTTCCCATCCCTTTCCAATAGTCAAAAAGGAATAGAACTTAGCTTGCTACTTATGCTTTCTGAATTCTACCCACCAAAATGTCTTCTTTTTTGATGAGATTTACTCTGTTACCAACATGGACTAAGGAAAAGAAAGTGGGTCCCTGTTCCCTGAAAAATCATCTTTAAGGTATTTTAAGAGTAATGCTATTAAATTTTTTGTTGTATGTGTTTATGTTTATGTTGTATGCGAGAAGGAAAAAAGAGTAAAAGTGCATCATTCTTTTTAAGTCAACTATTTTTGGAAATTGCTGCTCATTGTTGGATAGTATTTAATTCCCAGAAATTTGAGAAGATACATAGCACAATAAAAGATTATTTGAACAGGAATCTGAGGTTCTGGATTCAAATCTCACCTCCAATGCTTAAATCCTTATTATTAAGGGCAACTCATATATCCTTCCTACATTTCCGTTTTCTCATTTATGAAATGAAGCAGCTATATCATATCACCATTGAGATAAAACATTGAATTTATCATCCTATTTTTGGTCAGCAATGGATGCCTCTTATGTCTTTTTCTTGTTCTTCTGACCCCTCTATTGTCAGCCTTATGATTCATTTAAGAACATAATCCTCCTCCTCTTCTACTTAAAAGCAATTACTACTTGAGGAGAAAAGAAAGAATAATTGCTTCCCCATCCTAAAAAATGGAGAATATGAAAATATCATGAAGGCTGGGGTCTTTTGAAAAATACTAAGAAGATTTCTATGATAGAAGATTGTCTGAAATAGGCAATGGCAGCTCTTTTTGATTAATGTTTGGAACTTGTATCGAAATGTTTCTCAGGGTCAAAAGCTTACTCTGGACATTTTAAAGCTTAAAAAAATCTTTGAAACCAAATTCCACCAGACCACCTTCAAAGTGTACATGGAATCAAAAAATAAGAGAGATAAGGAAAGTATATTAGAAGAGAATAGTTCTAAATGAATGGCTGATGGAGGCAGATTCCCATTTATTGAGGAAACGAAATGTGAGGTTGTCGTTTTTGTGAACAAGAGAATCTATGTGTTTCCCCTAGATTTCAGTGTAGGGTAATGCTGAGAACTAAAGCTTGTTTTATTGAAACACCAACAATTTCTACCATGAAGCCTTAATGAGCTGTTTCAGGCCATGCAAAACAGAACAAACCAGAGTTGCACATGACTGAAACATGCCCCTTTTTCATCTACAATGGGCATTATGTTAAAGTACCTCTCAGTTCGAGGATATGACAATGGACACCAGGGGATTAAGAATGGATGAAAATATGGCCCCATATAAATAAAGTCTCAAGAGGGGCAGGTGTTCACACTTGAGAACAGCTCTATAACCCTTGGCCCCTCATGCATTGAACAGAAGCAAGCAGTAAAAATTCCTTGGGAGGTTGGGGGTGGGGTGGAGCCACCATCTACTTCATTCATCTTGCTATGTCTTTAAAGTTTGTAAATGAACAATGTTGAAGAGAAATTTGTTAGAATGCCAATGTTTCTTTGAGTAATCCTCTTCCCTCCAATCCCAGTGCCCATGGAATAAGCATGGCATTAGCTGAATGCTCATCAATAAACAATACAGAGAGTCACAAAAGCTTCAATGAAGTTTTTAGCTGTTAAAAAAAACAGTATGAAGATGCTTGGAACATGCTTTAAAAGTTTATGATGTAGAGCCATATTTCATTATCCTATCTAATAAACAAAGAGCATCAACAAAATTAAAAATTAGGACACTCCCAAATGATTAATGTTCATCTTTAAAATATATTATATGATTAAGTCTCCCTACCTCAAAAAAATTCTACCATCTTATGCTTACCTTAGGCTACTTTAAATTTCACCTGTTTTCCCTAAGTACAGACTCAGTGGTGAAAGAAGGAAGGCTGGAAGAGTGTTTTAGGTGATAGGTAGAAAGTTAAGTATGGATAATATATACATATATATATACATATACATATTTAAGATAACCACCCAAGTGAAATTTGAAAAATTCAGATCCTTGAAAAATGGATTTAACTGGACAAAAATCTAAAAGGCAAGATTTAGTAATATAAAATGACTCTGGTATAGATTTTTAAATGACTAGCTCTAACATACTATAAAGTTTTAATTGAAAAATGTGTTTTACCTATTACTGCTCCAAAACTATATAACTCAAAGCATTAAGGAGCCACAGTAAAGAGAGATCATAGTCATGGATGGGATCCCTGTTTGATTCAGGTCATCAATTGATGGTGATCAGGATAATAAAGGGTCTTGTCACTATGCCATATGCAAGGATGAAAAAAAAACTGATAATGCCAAGTCTAGAAAAAACCTGGGGTAGGAGAAAGAAGGAAGTATGGATCAATGATATTTTAGTATCTGAAGAATATACGAGTTCTGTCTTATTGGGCAGATGATACAGTGGATAGAACACTGTACATGAAATTTGGAAGACCTGAGTTCAAATCTGGCCTCATTCACTTAATAGCTATGTGGGAAAGTTACTTAACCTCTGCTTGACTCAACTGTACAATGATGATAATATCAGCTGCCTTCCAGAATCGTTGTAAGGATTAAATGAGGTATATTTTAAAAAGTGCTTAACTCAGTCTCTTGTACATACAAGATGATATATAAATGTTTATTCCATTCTCTTTCAACCCTCTTTATGATCATCTGATCCTCATACACAGAGTGGTAATTTATGGAGCCTCCAAATTTAAGAGTTAAAAGGGATCATTAGTGACATTTAGTCCAATTCATACATAAAAGGAATCCTTACTTTATTGTCTAGATTTTGCTTGAAGACCTCGAAGGAGTGGAAACTTGCTATTTCATTGGTATCTCATTCTCTAGTATGATACCATTAATTGTAGAATTTTCTTCCTTATATCAAGATTAAATTTGACCCTTTCCAACCCATTTAATTTTGTGTCTTACCCTCTAGGCCCAAAAAGTGCAAGTCTACTCTGTCTTCATGACAGCCATTCAAATCCTTAAAGACTCCCTTACATCTAAGAGCATTTTATCATTTCTATTCACTCAACCATACAACTTCCTTCCAGTGGACAATTCATTAAAATGACCACAACATGTCACACAAATACATTGATGCTTTGATGAATTTCTGATCTTATCCATGCCCATATCCTACCTGTGCTTATCCCAACCCCAGGCACATCTTCTCACACTATTCAATTCTTGTCCATATATTTCTCTAAATCCTCCATGGAATATCCAACATAATGGAAGCCTTTTTCTGGTCCTTTTCATATTCTATAAGTATAGTTAATAAAATGCATATTGCCTTTAAAGAAAATATAAACAATATCCAAAATATAGTGTGACACAAAAACTTCATGGTAGTCTAAATGTTGCCATGAGTATTCTTTAGTTATATGTAAAAGGTTAATTCAAAGATAGCTCACCTTCCAATCTGAATGTTAGGTATTGCTCATTCGTAGTTTGGAATAGTTTCTCTACCAAATCCATGTCACTGCCTGGTATTAGTAGAGATTTTTTTTCTGGTTTTGTTACTTACATATTATCTGAAATATGGATATAATCTGTTGTTTTTCAATTCTGGTTCTTCTGGTACTACTGATATATCATGAACTTATTAAGCACTTACCTTGTGTAGAGCATTGTACTAGAGAGATAGACATATTTCCAGAACAGATTATCTTTCTGAAGGGTTTTGGAATTTCTCCTGAATCAATCACATAGGATTGCATACTTTCAGTAAAAATATTTCCCACTCTTTGGCAGGAATGCTGCCAGTAGTCATCCTGAAAATTATATTGATAGTTATGCTTCCATACACAGAACTCAGTAATACTAGTTATCATGTCTATGTGCCTGTCTTCTCTGTTAGGGCTCTTGCTGTCATTTGCAGAAAATTCATGCTCATTAGCTCCAAATTCAGGGTAAGTAAAACCTTGCCATATTTCTATTATACTTCTAACCCTCGTTTTCTTAGTCATAGAAGGGCTGGCAAGTTGCCCTTCTCCAATTGTTTTCAAGTTTACTAGAATTTGGAACTGGGCAGGTTAGGGCAAACTGCCTCACTACATATGCTGGCCACTAGCCCATCTTAGCTGAAATGTCATTTTAAGCAAATCCCTAGGTATGCATGCCCTGGAGGCCTGTCCTCAATTTTCTAAGTGTGGGTAGTTCAGTTGGTCAGAGCTCAAAATTATTGTTCTCAACTGAAGTTAAACTTAGTTTAAAGTTAGGTGATTTTTTTCCCCTGGAAGATGTTCATATATTTCCCCCTCTTATTATGTTATAATCTGAATAACATCTAATTGCTTGGAAATATTAGTATTTTCATTAAGAAAATGTATTTTCATCAGCAAAGCCAAATAAAGATAAACTATTTGCTTGAAATGGTTATTTTAATTAGTTAAGGAAATGACATGAGTGAGATCCTTATTTAGACCCCTATATTTCTTTCATTTCTAATTTTAAAAAATTATTTTCAGTTTCTCTTCCAAGTCCCTCGTCCCTGCACATCATTCCTTTCTTAGAATTTCTCCATGATTGAATTACAAGAATAAAGAATAACTCATATTAATCTATATTTTGGAAAAAAATAAACATGGGGAATGTCAGCTCATAGTTTTACAAGTTATCTTTCACTAGGGAATGAGTCATTGGATAATGAAGGTCAAAGCCAGAAAAAGCCAGGGAGTCTTCTGAGAATCAGAGTAACAAGAACCAAAAGTAAACATTGGAATAGTGTATTATTATAAGAAAGCTAATTTTCAATCATTTTATTAAATAATTTAGTAATACTAAAGAGAAATTATGAAGACTTCTTGCTTTCGCATCTTTCCTGAGACCTCATAATCCATTGTGATAACCTTGGCAAGCAATTTAGTCTCACAGTTCTTTGAACTCTTCAATTCTACTCCCATTTTAACTTTATTCTGTTTCAGCTAGCACCAGTAGGGTAGCCAAACAATAAATCTCAGAAGCACTCAAAATCATTCCAAATTTAAATATTGAAATTTCAAACTCTGCCCATGATCCTTTGATCTATGACACTCCTTCACTCCTTGGATCTCATTTTCTTTCTCCTCATGGCCTTCATTATATCAGTCCATCAATATTGTCTCAGTTCACCATATTTTGGCTTCACACTCTTCTCTAACCAGTTACAGTCCTCTAATGATCTATTTCAATAAATCTTTTCCAGTAGTTTTGAATCTCTTGGATCTGGAACTTCGATCATTATTGCTCTGCAAAGTCTTAACTTCAAGAGACAACATCAGTTTTCTCTTCTCCTGAGGATTCAAATACTGCTAGAGAAAATCATGAAACTTTGATGTCTAAATCCCCTAAAAAGTTATGGAAACTAAATTCACCTGAAATTTTATTGCTGTGAGGCAATACACTTAAACATCTATTTTTTGTTCCATATCACATTTTCCACAGAGATGTCCTATTTCTTCTCAAATTTCTTGAATTCCTCAATTCCATCCTCTTATTTCTCACCCTCAGCAGATGACCTGGTCTCCTATTAAAGAGACTGAAGCCATTTTACAACTTCTCCTCATTGTCCATCTTCCTACTCCTTTAAAACTCAATAATTACCCTACTTCTATAGTTTCAGAAGAGATGACTCCCATCTATTGTGTATCTATTCCTCCTGCTCCATACCTTATACTCAATATTTTAAAAAATTAACTCCTTATATTCTCCCTAAATGAAGTAGTGAAAGAACATTGGAAAGAATACTTTCTCTAAAGTAACACAACCTGGCTACAAATACGACCTCTAGTGCTTAATTTTACATGATGATGGTTAAATTACTTAACAATCCTGAGATTCAATTACCTCATCTATTAAGAAGGTTGGACAAGGTGGCCTTTGAATTTTCTTCTAGAGATAAATATATATTATGACTTTCCATCCCTATAATTTCTCTATTTCTTGTGATCAGGCCCTGATTTTCACAAACATCCAATTTGGTGATTTGGCCATCATCTATATTCTTTTTCATTTAACATAGTCAGAAGGGTATTAGATTAAGGATGAGAAGATATGAGCTTTAATCCAATGTGATCTCACATGTAGTTTCTTCATCTGTCAATAGATGGTAGGCAATAAAAAGGGCAGGCTATATGATACGAAAGATTCCCACCATCCCTAAAGTCTAATAATCTTGAACATTTATACTCAGAGCAAAGATACTAAAAAGAAGCCACTAAGCAAAATAACTCCTCACTTAAGACATCATTGTAGTGTTTTTAGAATCACGTAAAAAAAGAAATCTTACCTTTTTTGTAAGAAAGATTTATTTTCATTTCCTAATAATCTTCAGATCAAGAATTGTACTCTAGGGTCTCCTTGGAATCCTATATGATATATGGGAAGTTTGATGCCAATATTATTCAACAACAATAACCTAGTTTTGCAGAAATCTTTTATTTTTGAAGTGCTTTTATATACATTTTCTCAAAAAGTGGATATTCTAAGTATCCAAATGACTTTCTCCTGGTTATAGGACTATTTAACTATCAATGGCAGGATTAGAAACAGGACTTCTAAACCTTTGTCCACTACCCTTTCATGAGAATACAATAAATAGGAGAAAGGGAACAAAAAGCCCTTGCAAAATGAGAATTCCAAGAAACTTCAAAAATAAGAAAACCAGAAATATTAGTTCAAGACACATTACATAAGTAATCAATATTTCTAAGCAGATCAAAATCTATTTCATAAGGCCTCTAAATAGGTCAGTCTTATCTAGACAACAAAAGACCAAGAGATCTATTTCTTTAGAGTAGGTTAAGCTTAAGACTTATACAGAGAAATTCACAGGGTAAACAGAGGAGTAAATCAAGTCAAGTTCTCCCTAACCACCTTCCAATTCACATAATTCTTCCACTTGTTTAATATGTATGTATGCCTTTTTTTTTCCTTTGGGAAAAATTTACATGAAAATTAACACTAATAAGTATGATGTTTCCTCAGGAATACAAGAATGAATGACAATAGACAAGAGATACCTCTAGTCACCTTGGAGATTTTACCCTTAGCTTTGTTCTTCCTGACTGTCCATTGAGGGGCAGAATTAATCTTTTAAAGATCCCTTAAAGGAGCCAGTTGGTTTTCTGGGCCACCCAACCCTTAACCATTCTAAACTACTGAGGTGGGAGGACTCTTGGGGTAGGGAAGGGGACACTCTGTCTGGACAACATGGCACCCCCTAAATTATAGGCCAAGGTGTTTTTTTTTTAGTCCTGTTTTAAACACTGTGCTCCTGAAAGCCATATGACTTGCCTCTTGTTTGTAATTACCAATGACCTTTGGAGATACTTTATTGAGCTTTAAAGTGCCATTTAGCTAACTATTGCTAATAATATAAGGTTTCCTGAAATGAGAGTAATTGGCTGTGTTATATTCAGGATGGAAATCACTAGACCTCTCAGCATACCTACTAAAACCTGTAATTAGATTGTCAAGTATGGGCAGTGGGTTTTTTAAAAAGTAGCAATTTCTAGAGGAGTTATAAAATTAATTTGAAGAAAGAATTTTACTTAATATAAGCATAATAATAACATTATGGAATCAATTTGATGAGAGAACTGAACTCTAAAACAGACAACTTTCCTGAGAACTTATTATCCCCAATTATTCAAGTAAACATCTAATTTTAAAAAAAAAGAATAATTGCACACATTGCTCTAGAACACATAAACCATAGATTTTTAATAACCTTTTTCTTAATTGAGAAATTTTATGTTTCCTAAATAAAATAGTATGAGGTTTAAACTGGCAACCAGAGAAATAAAACTAGAAGAGAAAAAGTGATGAAGAAAAGAGTCTTAGACAGCGCTTGGTTTGGATCAGGGTTAGACCTTAATGGGGTTTAGAAAGAGCCTTGCTAATTTCTGTTTTTTTAGGAATGTAGAATCTCATTATCTTCCTGAGTATTTTAAAGGCACTGTTATAGAGCAATAAGAGCACTGGCTTTGAATTCAATGGACTTATGTTGAGACCCTTCTCTTATCACTTGGAAGGAAGGAAGAAAAGGAAGGATAAAGGAGGGAAAGAAGAAAAGAAATGAAAAATTACGGAGAGAAAAAAGATGAAATGAAAGAGAAAAAAGAAAGAAAGGAAGGATAAAAAAGAAAGAAAGAAAGGGAAAAAGGAAGGAAGAAAAAAGAAAGAAAGGAAAAAAGGAAGGAAGGAAGAAAGAAAAAAGAAAGGAAGGAAGGAAGGAAGGAAGGAAGGAAGGAAGGAAGGAAGGAAGGAAGGAAGGAAGGAAAAAAGAAAGAAACAAAGT
>NC_058130.1:81955630-82072626 GCF_016433145.1 Gracilinanus agilis | reverse complement strand
AGGAATGAAGGAAGGAAAGAAGGAAGGAAGGAAGGGAGGAAGGAAGGAAGGAAGGAAGGAAGGAAGGAAGGAAGGAAGGAAGGAAGGGAAGGGAAATCATAGGAGTAGCTGGGAGCTCAGAGGTCAACTAGGTGACTCAGTGGATAGAGAAAGGCCTGGAGACAGGAGTTCCTGGATTCAAATATGGCCTCAGATACTTATTAGCTATATGAGCTTGGACATACTTAACCCCAGTTACCTAGACCTTGTCATTCTTCTGCCTAAGAATCAATATTGATTCTAAGACAAAAAGTAAGGGTTTAAAAAAAATGAAATAAAATGAAATCAGTTAATTCATCTGTGAATCATCTAAGAATGTCATAGATTTGTGATAGTGTTTTTGGAAACATATTCTTCTTCCACTAGACGTAACCTAGAAGCTCACCTGAATTCTCTAAACATATTTCAAGTAGAATATAAGCTCTGACAGGTCCTAGCAAGCTAAAATGACTGAATACAGCTTAACTAGAAGCCTGTTTTCCAAGGAGCAGACTGGCTCAACACTAAGACAGATAGTCATCATTAGGTTGGCTATAGGATGATGTGTTTTGGCCACAGCAATTCATGAAGGCCATCTTCTAAGTTATAAATTAGAATTCCTTGAAGAATTGAACTAATAGCTTTATATCATCCTATTTTAAATAATAAATCTTTATCTTTATTTTTCTTGAGGCAATATTATATTTGAATAGGGATTCTATATACACAGAAACACAAATGTATTTTTACAATACCAAAAATATAGTTGAAAATAGAATAATTTACTCAGTTGTCCAGATAATTAGAAATGTCATTTATATATTTTAAGTTAAAATCAATGATTCTGAAAATTGAAGGGTAATTGAACCTAGCCAAACACCCCCTCCATAAAATCTTCTCATTGTCCTTATCAAAAAGTAATTTTTTTACCTCTCATCTGAATTACTATAATAATTTGTGCTTCTAATATAGTAAGATATTACAATGTATCATATTACATCATATTAGGTTATATTATATAATATTCATATTATATCACAACATTTCATATTATGATATGCTAATACATTACTATTAATTTATTATATTCATTTGCCTTGTGATGTAATATTATGTTATATAACCTATTACATTTTTCATTCTATTTAATTGCAATTATATGATTGTATATTGTTTTGCTTTATCATAATATGATCATCATATTCTAGTGGAATGCTATATTCTATTAGAGTACATTCTATCATATTATATTTGTTTTTCATTGCATTATAATTGTTTGTGGGGGATGTCTTCAATTTGCTGTGGTGCACTGACTACAGGCTACTTAAAACATTGACTACATGTCTATCTACTCCTAACTTAAACTCAGTAAATAAATATTTGCTATAAGAATGACTAAGTTGTATGTCTTCTGAGATTAGGAAACCAATTTTTCAACTTAAGCAATCTTGCTAATGTTCAATTCATAGTAGTTAAATGTTTCTAACCACATGAATACATAAAGTAAAAATATTTAGAGACTTTCTCATTGTACAATTATGAAACAGAACTAATAGCACTGGTTTTGATGTCAGAAAATGTATTTTTTAATTTCTACTCTGCTACTAGCACAACCTATTTGATCTTGGACAATTTGGTACTCTTTGAAGGGGGCATAATAGATGTATTCAAGAATATGAGGAACCTTCATTTGAATAAAGCTTGTTCAGGATGATGCCAACAAATAAAATAGAAATAATGGGAAAAGGTTGCAGTAAAGGTAAATTTAGGGTTGAAGTTAAGGAACAACTTCTTAATAATTTAGTTATCTAAAAGGAATGAGTTTCTTTGGGAGATAATGGATTTCTCCTTACTAGAAGTCTTCAAAAAAAGCCTAGCAGACCACTTGTCAATTAGTTTAAAGAGGAAGAGGGTTTTGCTTTTGGTTTTGTTTTCCAGTTCCAGTTCTGACTTCACTGAAGTCATTGATGCATCTTCCAACTCTGAAATTCAATAATTCTCTGAGCCTCAGTTTTCTCATTTATAAATTGAGGGAACTGAACTAAATGATCTCGCAATACTTTCTAGCTCTGAAAGTCCAGACACTGTAATTTAGGTTAATTTGGCCATGTGTAAAAGGACTAGTGTCATGCATTTGTTTTCAACACTGAACCACCAGGTGGCATTATAATTGGCAAAAATTAAAAAAAAATTTTTAAAAAAAGAATGACCCACTGTGACCGGAAACAACTAGATCTGCTTTGATGTGAAATAGAGAAGGCTTGGAAGGGAACACAGTGAATGCTAAGTTCATGTGAAGGGAATGCAAGTAAAGATTGCCAAGTCTGCTCACACTAACTGAACATGCCATGAATGAAGACAGACAAGGAATTTTTCCTGCTGAAGAGATGCTTGGGGATTAAAAAAAAGAATGGAAAAAGTTTGGCAAGTTGATATGTTAGCAACAAAACTAAGTGGAAAAAAAACATTTCTAGCAAATATACTGTCAGATATAAAAGTGAGTATATGAAAGGAAAAAAATGAGGTTCACCAAATAAAAGTGGTTAGGGGCATCTAGGTGGCACAGCGGATAGAGTGCCAGACCTGGACTTGGAAGAACTTGGCTTCAAATTTGGCCTCAGACATTCCTAGTTCTGTGTTCTTGGGGATGTCACTTAACCTCACTTAACCCTTGCTCTTTTTAGAGTTGCTACTAAGAGAGACATTAAGGGTGTTTTTGGTTTGTTTGTTTTTTAAGTAAAGGTAGTTCCTAGAAAATTTGAAATCTCAATGAATTGGAAATTAAATAGAAAAGATTTCATGAAATTTGAGCTTCAAATGTATCTTTACTTTTCCCCCAAAATTGGTTCCTCCAATTAACCCTCAGATGGAGAGAGAGAATCTCTATGTCTGAGAACCTGTTATAATATCTCTTGACAGGTTTCCAGATTTACATTGGTTATGTAGTCTCTCTGATCTTTTCTGGACGGACATCTTTGTTGAAAGACGGGTGTTATGACTAGAATCTCAGGCTTGCTGTCAATAAAAACTGGGTTCAAACACATGACAAAACTAGTGGAAACGCGCATCGGCCAAGGGTGGGGGGGTGCGGGGGGGGGGTGAAGGGGAAAGGTGGAGCATGAATCATGTAACCATGTTAAAAATGAATATTAATAAATGTTAAAAAAAAAAAAAAACTGGGTTCAAATCCTACTCCAACATTAACTAGCTTTGTGGCCCTGCCTATATCACTAACTTTATATGAATTAAACAATTTCCTAGGATTTTTCAGCTAAGCCATGAAGAGGCTATGCTAAATATCCTCATGGGTAGCTAGCTACATAGATGGAAATGAGACCCTTCATGTACTCCACAAACCTATCAAACTTCTTCTATGTGGCCCCTAATAGAGAAGCAGAATGATTTGTCCAGGGTCATTCAGTCAATATGTGTTAGAGGTAAGACTTGAACCCAAGTTTCCTTATGCTAAGACCATCTCTTTACTCACTGTGGCATGATCTACCTTGCTTTCACTTACTATAAATTTTGTATTGAATTGTCTGTGAATATGTTACTTGCTCTCAGTAGAATGTGAGGTCTTTCAGGGCAAGAACCACCATAATTTTTGTCTTCTCATCCTCAGCATAGGATATATAGTAGACATTTTATAAATGTTTATTGAAATGAACTAAAATTAATTGAATAATTGTAAGGGAATCCTATTGAGGCCTATTGAAGAAATTATGACTAAAATGATCACAAAAAATTCTGGAAAGATTTATATGAAGTGATGCAGTGAAGTGAGCAGAACCAGGAGAACACTGTAAATGGTAACACCACTAATATAAATGGTAAACTGTGAATAACTTGAGTATTATCAGCAATGCAAGGATCTAGGACAACTCCAAAGGATTCATCACAAAAAAAGGGTATCCTCTGCCATAGAAGGAACTGATGAAGAATGAATAAAGATGGAAGCATGGCATTCTTCACTTTATTTCCTCCATGAATTTTTCTCTAGTGTGAAAAATATGTGTCTTCTTTAAAAACACTGTGACGATGGAAATATGTATTATATGGTAACATATGCATGACCTATATCATATGACATGCTCTTTTGGAAAGGGTTAAGGGGTGGAAGGGTGGGAAAGATCATGAATTGCAAAATGTAAGAAAATAATTATTAGAAATTATATCGACATAAAAAAAAATAATTGAATTACCAATGCTGTACTTCTGCACTATCAAATTTAAGCATACCCATGTGTAAGTTGTAGTCAGGGTGCCTACTGCTTCAGTAATAGAAAATTTTTAAAAAGAAGAAGAAAAGAAGTTCATTAGGGTCTTTAAAAATAAGGGTCAGGTACGTGAGGAAAAACACATTACTAGCTCCTCCCTGGGCTACTTGAACACAGCCGAGTTGTTCCCATCTGGCAGGGGAAGAATGACCTTTGTTGTGAATAACTTCCATATGGAGTGGAATTTCCAAAGATGTTGGCTTAATGTGGAGCCTTGATAGCTGGAAATTTTTAGGTGATAATGACTGTTTATTCTGGTTTTATATATGCTTTTAACAAAAACACATGTTCTGACATTGCATTAAGAAAACTTGGAGGAGTGGGGGCACTGCCACAGTGATGTATTAATGATGCTATAATGTTTTCTGAGGCAAAGGACCCTATGAATTGAAATCGGGTGATATATTAGGGGAGATCACATGGGCCACTGAAATGCAAGGAAAGCTGGGAGGCTGAACCTTTTTAATCACACTGTTTCCATTGTCTAAACTGCATTTCAAGGCTCTAAATTTGTTATTCTGTCATGTTAGGTAAGTGGCACTGGGTAAGCCAAAGGTTTCTATTTATGTTAATTAAAACATTTTAAGAATAATTTTTCAATGGTCTTTGGTCACTTATAAGACATTTTAAATGAGTTTTTCCCTTCTTACATATATTTCTGTGCTACATCCATAGCTAATTCAGATAATATATACATACTATTTATATGTAAACCATATAATTATATGATCAGTATGTACATATGACCCCCTACATAAAATAATAGCGTTTTAGGTATGGGTACTAAATTTAGTACTTTTTAATTTTTTTTTCTTTTTAAATTTCATTCCAAACAAGAAAGGAGTTAGGTACAGGGTGAAGGTAGGGGCTCATGCAAGGAGAGTCATTTTAAAAAATTCCGAATGCTTGTTTGGGGATATTCATATCGCTTCTGATTATCAAAAGGTCAGAAAAAAAGTTAGTGAGTCATTTGGGTACACTGCATTTGGAGTCAGGAGGAGTCGAATTTAAATCTTGCCTCAGAAACTTACAGGCTAGTGTGACCTTCACAATTCATTTAACCTCTCCTGGCCTCAGTTCCTTATTGGAAAAAAATGTATGTTGATCTACTTGGCCTCCGACATCCCTTCCAACTCTGAAAATAGGACTGTATGATCCTAAAATTGTATCCTTTAAAGCGACCAAGGTGCCAGATGTCACTGGCACACACTATTTCATACAGTTTGGGATTCAGTTAGAGTCAACTAGACCCTGAACAATTCTCAGGATCACCATGCGGTTAAAAAGAACTCTTCCATCAAAATGGACAGACTTGCACTTACTATAGTTACTTATTATCTGTGAAATGACAATTGAATCGCTAAAGCTTTAATCATCTTGACATCCACCTACACAGAACTGGCCTTTTAACAGTGGAATGTAGGAAGGCAATGACTGGTCTTATATAATAGTATTTACATTTAAATGTCAATTTAATATTTCTCTCTCATGCATTTGTGACTTTCCTTTCTGCCAATTTGATATATGAGGCTGGTCTCTTAATTTCACTGGAAAGCAGATGGGAATACCAACTGAGACAGAGACCCAGTTAAAGAGCCTTTAATTGATTTTGCTTTCCCCTTTGATTTTATCTATCCCCATTTGTGCACTAGTATTAGACCCTAAATATTGCTATGTGGTTCAGCACAGGCATAATAACTTCATGAACTTTGAACCATCCACATTGCCCCTGACTGTCCAACCAACCTAACTTTTATTGGTCACAGATTTTTTTTTTGGCTTCATGAGCTAGACTTGAGAGTTAGGAATGCTTTTGTTCTCTAAATTCACAAGTCCTCCTCCCAAACTTATAACTGACATCTAATGCAATGCAAAGTACTCAAAGCACTTCATATACTCATCTCATTGGTGCTTCACAACAAATACATGATTCAGATATTCAGAATACTCTCACCCCCATTTTATAAATAAGGAATCTAAAGTTCAAGGAATAGGGAACAGCGGGAAAAGTAGTAGATTTGAAGTCAGAGGAACCGGGTTTGAATTCCAAGTCTTCTCTTCGCCTCTCTGTTACTTCCTAGCTGACACTAAATCCCTACAGGGCAATGCTGTGCTGGTGATTTTTTTAAATCCCTTACCTTCAGATTTAGAATCTGGTTCAAAAGCAGAAGAAAAGTAAGGGGTAGGCAATTGGGATTAAATGACTTGCCTAGGGTCACATAGCTAGAAAGTGTCTGGAGTGGTAAAGGTTTATTTACCAACTTTCTGGGGGGGGAAAAAAGAAGCCACAATACACTTTTAAATTTAATTCCATTATTAACAATTTTCTCCATCATTTTCCTAAACCTAGACCAGAGGTGTCCAACAAAAGGTCAATTCATGGATCTTATAAACAACACTCCCACGTATCACCTGAATAAAGGCTAAATGAAATTGGGAAATATTAACAAAATAAAAATACAGTAAAACAGAGGTAATACTACATTTTAAAATTAAGTTGACATACAGCCAAAGAGATCCTTATGTATGGATTACTGGCCCCTATTACTCTGTAAGTTCGATACTACTGCTCTAATAGACATTTAGTAAAACACTATATCAATCACCCTGATTACAAACTTTTTATGAGACATATAAATGTTCACATTGAAAAAAAGTTCACTTTGAGCTTTGCCAACTTTAGCAAACTCTAGCACTTGTGAACTTTATGGCCTTCAACAAATCCTTTCACTCTCAGAAACTGAGTTTTCCCTGTCTTTGAAATAGGGTTCCACACACTATCTACTACACAGATTGGTTGTGAGGAACAAATATAAGATAATATCTATAAAGTGCTTTCTAAAGTTTTCTACATCTTAAAGTATCATATAAATATAAAATTTATTATTATAATATCAACAGTGCTAACAGAGTGCTACTTTGACCTGCTCAAAAGAGCTAAGAAAAGTTTAAAATAGTATTAGAATAATAAAATGTTAAGAGCTAGAAGAGATATTAAACATGACCTATTCCAATGATTCTCAAACTCTTTGGCCTCAGGATCCCTTTAACTCCTAAAAATATTGAGAAACTGTGGTTTACATGAGTTATACCTATTAATATTGATAGCATTAGAAATTAAGATATTTTAGTATTATCATACAAATAATTTTGACTCGTAGACCTGAAAGATTCCTAGGGACCACACATTGGCAAAAGTCAAAGAATTTAACTTGGAATTCATGGATTTAAAAGGTGCCTGAGCCAAATGGGAGGAAAAATACATCTTCATTTAAACTAAACATCTAAAATTTACCATTTCTCTTAACAGTGTATTAAAAAAACAACAACTTTCCTTCTGTCTTTGAATCAATACTGGATATTGGTTACAGGGCAAAAGAGCTGTAAAAGCTAGGAAAATGGAGGTTAAGTGACCTGCCTATGATCACACAGCTAAGAAGTGCCTGAAGCCAGATTTGAACATAGAAACTATTATCTCTAGTTCTGACTCTCAATCCACTGAGCCATCTAGAAGCCCTGAGTAATTTCCATTATCTTGACAGTTCTCTCTGTTTTTTAAAAATTCTTACCTTCTAGCTTAGTAGCAATTCTAAAATAGAAAAGTGATAAGGGCTAGGCAGTTGGGGTTAAATGACTTACCCAGGCTCAAACAACTAGGGCAAATCTGAGGCCAAATTTGAACCTAGGTCCTCTC
This sequence comes from Gracilinanus agilis, assembly GCF_016433145.1. Lineage (NCBI taxonomy): Eukaryota > Metazoa > Chordata > Mammalia > Didelphimorphia > Didelphidae > Gracilinanus > Gracilinanus agilis. Next base: position 82,064,637 of record NC_058130.1, on the reverse strand, counting down.
AACTCCAGACCTGACTCTATCCACTGTGAATTTTTTAATAAATGGATTCTAGAAGGGGTTCAGATGCTTCCACAGTTGGGGGAAAAAAAAAGGTTAATAAAAAACTATCTAGTCCAATTCTGTTTTATGGATAAGTAAACCACGACTTAGAGAATATAAGGGACTGTCCTATGGGATTAGGAGTCCAAGGACATGAGTTCAAATTTCAGGTCTACTTCTTAATAGTAGAAGTAGTAGTGATAGCTAGAACACTAGCGTTAAAGACAGGAAGATCTGACTTTGAATCCTGCTCCAGGCAGGTGATTTTCATACCAGTTATCTTAATTTTCTCATCTATAAAATGAGTAGGGTTAGACCAGATGATTTTTATAGTCTCTTCTGACTCTCAACCCAATAACTTGCCTGAAGTCACATAGCTAATTATTATTTCCCTTAAACTTTTTAATTATGCAGAATAAACCTTTTTTTCAAACAGTGTATTAGAATCAACAATTCTAACATCTTGATGCCCAGTGTATATCAGTTAGTTTATATATAGAGAGCAAGTGACTTTAGTTTTCAAATAGGGAATATTTTATTGTAAGGAATAAATCATTTATCAAAATCCTGTATTAAGTTTTGGACTAAGTGCTCATGTCATCCATACTCTGTGGTATCTGTTCTGATAGTGCTAAACCCTGGACTTGCAAATCTTGAAATTCTCCAAAAAGATCATGGAGCATTTGTGAGGGAAATGCTCAAAAAATGGATTGCTGTCATCTTTGCAAAGAGTTCTTGACTATTAAAGGGGCATAACTATCTGCCACCTCACAGCTGACATTTCTACAGCTCATTGGTGAGTCTAAGTAGAGGAAAAGGCAATGGAGGGAGAAAGAAAAGACTTGTTCTTATCGTTGACAATGCTTCAGGGTCAACTGCCAAAAACCTATTTGCTGAGATACTTCTGAAGTAATATCTTGGCTTGTTCAACACCAAGCAAGTACAGAACTTTTCACAACTGCCAGAGGGGATCTCTGAGGATGGTGTCCTTCTCCTCAGCATCAAAATGATCAAAAAGGTGCCTTGAGAAGCTGGCTAATTTGTCAGTACAAGTACAAAAGAAATATCTAACATTTTCTAACAATCAGAGCTATTCCGAAAAGTAATGTGGTGTCTCCAGAGTTGGCATGTTGCTTTTCACTGAAGGTCATCAAGAAAAGGGTGGATAACTACTTGTCAAGTACAGTGCAGTAGATATCCTATTTCAGAGAGAGGTTGGGAAATGAGTCAAATTCATAAGAATAAAAGTTATTCCCCAACTGATAAATGGTCAAAGGATATGAACATGTAGTTCTCAAATGAAGAAACTAAAACTATCTTTAGTCATATGAAAAAAATGTTCCAAATCAGTATTAATTACAGAAATGAAGACCAGGGAGAGGATAGACAAAAGAGATGATAAAGTTCCTTCCAGTTCTAAAATTTGTTCTGTGATTCTCTAAAATATTGAATCTTCATCAGTACTTCCTTTAATTATTTTAATACTTTGAGATAGTTAGGTGATATAGTGGAAGAATGGAACTGGAATCATGAAAATGTGAGTTCAAAGCCAGCCTTAGACAATTACTAGCTATTTGACCCTGGGAAAGACATTTAACATTTTTCTTTCTTAAAGCCATGTCTCCAAAATGCAGGAAATGATAGCATTTATCTCAGAGGGTTGTTATGAGAGTGAAATAAGATAATACAGGTACCATGCTTTGCAAACCTTAAAGAACTATATAGATACAAATTGTAATTATTATCACAATTGTTATGATGATTGTTGTTATCATTATCATTATTTGATTCCAATTTTATTCCCATTCTCTAACCTTGCCCATCTGGTCTTAGAAGAACATTTAGTTCTAGGAAGAATAGTAGCTAGAAAGAATTGCAAAACCTCTAGATCTCTGGTGAGGAGGGAGGAGGGAGGGAGGGTGGACAGTAGAGAAATGTCCAAGACACCTTTCTGGACATAAGCAAAATAGTACTGGAAATCACATTTCAAATTAAAATGTGAGAGGAAAAAGTAGCCAGTCAGGTGTCAGCAAAATATGTCCCAAGGCAGATATTGCTGAAAGGAAGTTGAAACAACTGAGACTCTCTGGCCAAGGTAAAACCTGGGCATCAAAATTATTTCACAAAACAAAATATTTCCCAAGATTGTTTAAGTGCAGAGAGAACATCTGAGATATTTTGTTGCCAACTCGTCTGCTTTGATTTGAAATAATTAGGAATGATTATTGTACAAATGAATGTTTGTGCATTAATTCCATGATGAAAATTTTGGTGTTTAGGCCAGTACAACACAAAGTATCTAGAGAATTAGAAACATTCAAATGATTTTATTACTACTTGCCTTTCCAGATGTTGGGGGTCATAGAGACACAGAATAGTTTTTGATGTTGCAGAGATAAGACTTCAAGGAAATAGTTGAATCTGTTCATTCTCAAAAAGCATTTAGAAATGGGTTGTCAATGAAATGTATTGATTAATACATTTAGCCCCACTAAAACAAAATCCATCAATCTATTTATATGTAGTTAGGTAAATACAAAAATACACAGATTTTCTTTTCTTTTTTTCTCCATAAGTTTTTTTTCTGCTAATGGAGAGAGATATTAGAGGCACAATTGTGAACTCTTAGATTGCCCAGATATAAAACTCCTACAGTAACTCTACAAATCTCTACTCAACTGATATATTTTATTACACTTACTATGGTTGTTAAATACAAGTATAACGTATAATCATTATATGATATATAAGCCAGCCTTGCCTAGTCATACTTAGATCTCAATACGTGGAAGTGCTCAAAAATGCCTTTGGATCATGTCCAGATTGCCTAATATGGATGCCTTTATATGCCTTACCACATGAATGGATATAATAATCTCCTTGATGAACTCCCTACCTACATCTTTAAAACTATTGAGACCGAATTGAGTGCTTTATTTTTCTGTCACTTTTAGTTTCTTTGTCCTGCTTTGTCTAGGATGTAAAAGTCTTCATTTACCCACATGGCAAGTATCAGAACCGAATCAGTAAGAGAAGAAAAACTTCCTTGGTGTTGTTTCTCTTCTATTTAATTTCTCTTTCTCGGTTTCATGTGCCAGCAGTAATTCCCAGTGGATTGTGGAGTTTGAGCTAAGATGATAATTCTGGAAATAGTATTGCAGGCAGGATGGTGCAATAAATCTATGATAGACAGAAACAAGGGTGCCTGAGACTTGGGTCTGAAGAGGTTTTGAACTAGGAATTGAGACTGGGATCTAGAGGAACCAAGCTAAACTATAAATCTAATTCTCTTCCCCTCTCCAGAGACTGATGTGTTGCCCAAAACATGGGGAAATTAAACCTCCCAATTCTTAGGGGAATAAGTTTATGTATTTATTCTGAAGTAAATATTTCTGTGTAAAAGCTAGGGACTGTTAATGGCTAATAGACTTCGAAGTAGGACTTCACCTAGTCCAATTGAGGGCACAATCTTTGTGGGAACTGAAGCCACTTGCAGAGAGTCTGTATTCCTGTCAATACCCTTAGAAGTAACAAAGAATCCTGGAAACACAACATATCTGGAAGTGATTGCCAGGGTGACAATATTAGAAGAGAATAAAATAGAACTATTACATGACAGAAGTTAGTAGCCAACACTTATTAAAATCTGTCATTCCTTCTGACACTAAATGGTGGAAGGACTTCAAGTTCATACTATAAGAAGATCAGTGGAAAGATGCGGAAATAATTAGCCAGAAGAATAGAAAGGAAGAAAATGATGGCTACCTTCAAGGTTTTAAACATTTCTGTGGAAGAAGGTTCAGACTTGGTCTCATTGGCCCTAAAAGGCAGAATTGGGAGTAATGGGAAGGAGTTACAAAAAGATAAATAAGCTGGGTGTGAGGAAAAGTGCCTTAGTTAATGAAGCTGCCAATTCATGGAAAGAGCTCCCAAAGAACATCATATATTCACCCTTGCTTTAAGTCTTCAAGGGAAGACAAGACAGGTACCTGCCATAAATACTATAGAAAGGATTTGAATTCAGGTATTGGTAAGACTATGTGGCCACTAAAATTCTGTGACTCTGTAGCTGCTGTTTTCCTAACATATTACTACAGTAACCATGCATTGAAGCCTATACAATTTATTCTATTTATTCTTTATTATTCTATTTATTCTTTATTAACCTGTGTTATGTAGAGGATGGCAGCATGGAATCCCTGCAAAATACAGGGTCAGCCTCACCCAAAGTTCTCCAGGGGTAGTTTGGGTGAGGCTGACCCTGTATTTTGCAGGGATTCCATGCTGCCATCCTCTACATAACACCTGCATATTTCTGAGTTTATAAGTAAGGATGAAAAGTGTGTAAGTGAAGTGAATTTGAAGTTCTATGAGAGAACTTGCTTCAGTATTATTTCTCTGTCCTAGGGCCTTGTACAAAATAGGAACATGAAAAGTGGTTGCTTAATTGAATCAATATTACTTCAATTGAATCACAAAAGTCAAAATTATCCACTAAGAGTTGGGGAGAAGATAAACTAAGTTTGCAAGGTGCCTTTAAAAACAGATTTAAAAAATGTCAATCATTTAAATAATTTATATCATAACTTTTGCTATTTTCTAAAACAATGAAATNCTTCCTTCCTTCCTTCCTTCCTTCCTTCCTTCCTTCCTTCCTTCCTTCCTTCCTTCCTTCCTTCCTTCCTTTCTTTCTTTCTTTCTTTCTTTCTTTCTTTCTTTCTTTCTTTCTTTCTTTCTTTCTTTCTTCTTTCTTTTTCTTTCCCTGACACTGAGATAAGATGAAAAGACTGATAGACTTACATTCATAAAATTCAAGTGAATTTTGACCTTGAAGGTTTGCTAAGGTGGCACAGTGAAGAAAGGAATAAACCTTGAGTTCAAATTCTTTATCAAACACTTAGACCTTTATTACCATGGGCAATCAGATTATTCTCCATTCACCACACTTTCCTCTTCTATAAATGTATAAAAGTACTTACTTCCCATAGTTTTTTTTTTGAGAATCAAATAAGACGTGTATAAAATATTTATAGATAATATTTTTAAAACTTCAAGTGTGATATAAATGTTAGATATTATTAACATGATCTTCAAAAAGTCACTTCAACTTTTAACCCATTTTCTCAATTGTAAAACTGTAATAATCCCTTCATTCCCGAATTTTCCATTATTGTGAGGAAATAGTATGGGAAGGAACAAGCAGTAACAAAGTGTCTACTATTTCTAGGGCCCTCTACTAAGCACTTGAAAAATATCATATCAACCTTGACAGAAAAATGTTATTATTACTTGGATTTTTCAGTTAAGAAAATTGTGGCAGACTGAGGTTAAATGACATACCCAGGGTCACCCAGGTAGTAAATATCTGAGGCAAGATTACTAAACCTTAAAACATTATGTAAATCTGAACTATTATTAATAGAGAATTTTAATAATTAAGTTTAAAAATCCATCAATTTAGTAAAAATAATGACAATATGTGATTTTTAATTTCGTGTATCCTAAACAATGGCAATTTCCCCACTTTCTTAACTGTTGTGCCATGTCTTGGTGCGTGAAAAGGGCATGGCCACCCAGACTTTATAAAAACAACTGAACACATAGAAATTCAAATCTGTGTATCTGTGGAGTATTGCTTAATAAAGACAAATATTGGAATATGACACAAAACTCATAGTTGACATCCTGGACCAAAGATCTATCTTCTGAGAAACATTTCTAAACCAGAGCAAATAGGATTAAACAAGCTTAATCCCAGGTTTTTGTTGTTGTTGTTGTTATGACTGGAAGTTTGGATAAAGGTCATGGAATGGTTTAGAGTTTAATGATGAATTTCTCTACCCTATCCTTAAGACAACTTGGCATGGAAGACTGAGGGCTGGAGAAACTTGGATTTCACTTTTACTTCCACTTACTACTTACAGCTCTATAAGCAAGTCACTCAGAGGAATTTTCATTTGTGCCCATAAACACCATACTATTGAAATCATTGATCCTTGATACATTGACCTCCTCTTTCCTTCAAATTAGGAAACTGGGCCTAAAATGTCAAGTAAATACTTACGTTTATACTTTTCAGGATGAAACTTGAACTAGAACCTGGGCTGCCATACTATTTCTTTTTGTGTTTTGTCCTCCTTCCTTGACCCCAAATGAGTGATAATTGCTCTGTAATAATACTACTCCATGGCATATAAGGAACCAGAAAACACAAATTATTGACTCACTGACTGTTAGGGCAAAACAAGGAATGTTGAGACACAATAATCTCATTTTCCAATTTAGGAAACTGTGACCTAGGAAATAATAATCATCAACGGTGATCATGAGCCATGACTGGAAACCAAGTCTCTAATTTCAAATTCATCACCTGTTTCTGGACACTATAGTACTTTTCAAGATATAATTGTCATTCTTGTTTTCTGAAAGGCAAAAAAAAAAGTTGGTTCCCTATTCATACATTCTATATTCCAAACTAGCCCAGCTGGTTCACTGCCCATTTATCCCACCTCCTGTGCATCCACCACCTGGTACCATTTCTGAACCAAGTAGGCATATTAAAAGGTTGCCTTGAATTGAATTCAATGGAGCAAATATCTAGATATGATGCTACTCAGCCATTTACTTTGCATTCTCTGGAAATCATTGGCTGTGAAGCCAAAATACCTGGGTCTAAATCCTACCTCTGATGTTAATTATCTAATCAACTTTGAGCAAGAAACAACCTCATTCATTTTCTTCATGTGTAAAATGAAGGACTTTAGCTAGGTGACTTCCAAGGTCCCTTCCACCTCTAAAAATACATAATCCTATGACTTGGGATGTGTATAGACATGAAGCTTAAGTCATACTTTTAAAAAGCATACTTAAAATGAAGCTGGTTTAGTCAGGTAGCAAGACTGAGAGAAAAGAGATATGCAGTCTGGACTGAATGTTTCATGGGTCTCATAAAATTTCAAAAGATGATCAAGGATACTTCAAGCACATTGAATAGAGCTAAAATTAAACATTTGTAGAAGGATGTGGGCAAGAATCAGATAGGATGAAAAAGTATGGATGAGTTGTAATTAGCATTAGTGGAGAGATGAATGACATCGTGGATTTAGAGAAGTATTGAAATTTAAGAATTTCAAGGAAAAGAATTAAGAATTTCACAGGAAAACTGAAAACAAGACTTATATACATGGCAATAACCTAGAGTTTTTGAGGCTGGAACAAACTGAAGTGTGAAGTGAAAAGAAGTGAGAAGAGAAGCAAGAACTAGTTTTTAAATGACCACTAACCTTTTAAGGAAAAAAAATAGTTGAAAGAATTCAGATCTTTGATCAATACAATGAGCAAACATGACCCCGGAAGCATCTTCCACAACCTCTAAATGGATATGATACACTATACGTACAGAATGAAATATGTAGTTCCAGAAATGACTACTACAAGAAAACTTTATTTTATTTGATTATATTTTTGTTATAAAGGAAAATTTGTATTGAGGTAGGGGCAGAGGTATTGAGAGAGTGATAAGAAAAAAAGAAAAGAGCAATTAAACTTTAAAAAACCACAAATGGGACAACAGTGATGGAGTTAGAAATAAAGAAAAGCAGGACATTGTGGATACTATTGTTAAATTTAATGTATATTAAAGGAAACAAATTACATGTAGTGAATTAATGGTTCATGTAGAAATATCCATTTTTCAGACTTTTATGTATAGAAATGCCTCTCTGATAACTTTCTGTTTCATAATTTTAACAATTACAACAGGAGAAAAATAATTCAGAGCAGATATTAGAAAGTATCATTCAATAGAGAAACTAATTGAGAGTCAGGTTATCTGGGCTTGTATGTCACCTGTAATACAATCTGTTTGACCCTGGGTAAGGTCCTGTGACTTAGTTTCCTCATCTCTAAAATGAGAAGCAGGTATGGCTTAGTAGTTAAGAGCACTGGATATGAAGTCAGGAAGAAAGGAGTTCAAGTCCAGCCTCAGATATTTCCTAGATGTGTGACCTTGATCAAGTGACAACCTCTGATTGCCTGACTTCAGTCACTGGATCACTGGGGAAATTGCTCTAGTATTCTTGCCAAAAAATGCCCATAGATGGCTATGATCTATGGTGTCATGAAAAGTCAGATATGACTGAATGCCTGAATTAACAACTACAAAATGAGAGGGATGACTAGGTGCTCTCAAAGTTTCCTTCCTCCAAAAGTTAACATTAAATTAAAGACTCATTTATTGGGAGTCTAACATGTTCCAAGTGGCACAGTGGATAAGTGCCAGCCCTGAAATCAGAAGGACTCAAGTTCAAATCTGACTTCAGATAGATAGTAGCTGTGCCACCTGGGCAAGTTACTTTACCCTCTTTTTCTCAGTTTCCTCAACTGTAAAACAAATATAGAAGGAAATGGCAAACCACTCCAACACCTTTGCCAATGAAAACATGAAGAATCAGACAGAATGAAATGACCACAATATGTGGCAGGCACCAAGTCGAGGGGCTAAATAGACAGAATTAAAAGAGTCTTACTGTTTTATAAATTTCTTAAGTCCAATCACTGATATCTGGTCAGGAAAGAATTCTATGTGCTATAATATCTATTGTTATAATTTATACCCATTTCAGGGATTAAAAATTCTGCATAGCCATGCCCCTCAAGAATATAAATGTTCTTCCAAAAAGTCAGGGTGACAAACATGTTATTTCCATTAAGGCAATTTAAAATGAATTGCCAAGAAAAGCATGAGAATTGTCAATTGTGCCTCTATGAGCGATCATGTCCTTTGATTCCATCCGTTAAGTTGATATGTGGGAAATACTATGACTACCTAGAAAAGTTTTTAAAACATGATTTGCTCATTCCTCAAGGGCATAGGAGAGAGAGACACAGATGTAGGAGAAGTATCAAATGTAGTTGCCGTGACAAATGGCATCAAATCAGTTTGTTTATCAAGAATGCTTTATGTCATCTTCAAAGGCTAGGAAGACAGCTCTCTTCCTAATTTAAGTAATTAATAAATCCCAGTTTACTCTCAAATAAATATTTATAAAAAATTCTCTATTTTTGAAAGATGCTCAAAATAAGATTAGTTTACATCCATGTTTTTTAATCTGGGATCCACAGATATTTGAAATATTAATTTCCTTTCTAATTTTATATATTTTATTTTGTGCATTTAAAACCCTAAAAGATATTCAGAGGCTTCAGCAAACTGCCCCAAAGGTCCAGTACACACTAAAGATTAGGAACCCTACATTAAATAAACTATTTCACCAAGAATTTGAAAACAAGTTTTCCACATTATCTCTCCACCAGACTCTTAAACATTTTTTGGTTCCCAAATTTATTGGCTTTTAGCAAACTTCCTCATACACCCTACTTAAGTCAAGTCCACAAGCAAGCATGAGCAAGCACTTTCTTAAGCACTGTGGTGAGGGGAATATAAGCAGAAACAGTCCCTATCCTGAAAGAATTTAACATTCTAATGGGGGATGGAAAATAGAATTTGAAGGATGAAGGTATCCTGAGCTCAGATAAAATCAGGGGAAAGGAATGCAGCCTGGATAGAAATGAAGAAATGAGTATTCTAGTGATTCACCCTAAAATAGATGTTTTGATAGGGATCAGCCAATCAAAAGGAGGGGCCCCACAGAAGAGGCTACTTCTTGTGTAAAATGCAAGGCTGAGGGGAGACATCAATTCTAAAAGGAGTGAAGAAATATATTCTAGAATTTACTCTGCATGTGCATATAAGACATCAAAATATAATTAATTCTTCATATCCTTTTGCCAAACTTATTTTACCAATTGGAAGTATGCATACCCCACACTGGCATCTGAGGTCTGATAGCACTGTCACTTCTATACTTTTTCTTTTATTAATGCTTATGTTTTTGTTAGCCACTTCAGTCTTGTCCAACTCTTTATGGCCCCATTTTGTTTTTTCTTAAACTATTTTTTCATTTATTACCAATTGTATGTTATAACAAATCTCTACACAAGTTTTCCTAAGTTATAAGATTGAACTTATCTTCTCTCCTTTCACTTCCCCCTCCTGGTGCTAGCAGGCATTTCTATCTGGATTATCTATGTATTGTAATGTAAAAGATATTTCTATATTGTTCCTATTGATGAATGATCTTATAAAACCCAAACTCCAAAACACAAACCCAAATAAACAATTGAAAAATGATATGCTTTCATCTGAACTCTGACTTCAACAATTCTTCCTCTGGAGGTAGATAGCATTCTGTGTCTTAAGTCCCTCACAATTGTCCTGGAACATTGTATTGCTGATAATAGCCAAGTCTACCACAGTTCATTATTCCACAATATTGTTGCTACTGTGCACAATGTTTTCCTGGTTCTATTTATTTCACTCTGCATCCAATCACTTAGGTCTTATCAGTTCTTTCTGAAATAATTCTGTTCATCATTCTTTACAACACAATAGTATTCCATCACCAACTTATGCCAAAATTTGTTCATCTGTTCCCCAGTTGATGGACATCTCAATTTCCAATTCTTTGCCACCACAAAAAAGCAACTCTAAACATTTTCACAGAAGTAGGTCCTTTCCCACCTTTTAAAAAATATCTCTGGGATACAAACCTAGTAGTGATATTACTGGATTAAAGGAGATGCATTGTTTTATAGCCCTTTGGGCATAATTCTAAATTGTCCTACAGAATGATTGGATCAGTTCACAGTTCACAATACATTAATGTCCCAATTTTGCTACATCCCCTCCAACATTTATCATTTTTCTTTACTGTCATATTAGCCAGTCTTATGCATGTGTGAGGTGGTACCTCTAAGTTATTTTAATTTACATTTCTCTAATCAAGAGGGATTTATAACATTTTTCATATGATTATTGATAGCTATGATTTCTTCATCTGAAAACTCCCTATTCAGATCCTCTGACCATTTGTTAGCTGGGGAATGACTGGTAGTCTTATAAATTTAATTCTTTATATATTTGAGAAATGAGACCTTTATCAGAGAAATTTTTATAAAAATTTTCCTAGTTTGTTGTTTCCCTTCTAATTTTGGTTTGATTGGTTTTGTTTGTACAATTTTTTTTAATTTAATAGAGGGAAAATTATTCATTTTACATCTTGTAATGTTCTCTATCTCTTGTCTGGTCATAAATTCTTCCCTTCTCCATATATCCTATGGGTAAACTATTCTATATTCCACTAATTTATTTATAATATCAACTTTTATGTCTAAATCACATATGCATTTTTACCTTATCTTGGTGTGATTCAGATCTATGCCCAATTTTTGCCTTCGTGTTTTCAAATTCACCCAGAAGTTTTTGTCAAATAGTGAGTTTTTATCCCCAAATCTGAGATCATTGAATTTATCAAATATTAGATTACTAAAGTCATTTAGCCATTGGGGTTTTCTTGACAAAGATGCTAGAGTTGCTTATCATTTCCTTCTCTACTTCCCTTTACAGATGAGGAACTGAGGTAAACAGGGTTAAGTGACTTGCCCAAGGTCAGACAGCTAGTAAGGGTCTCAGGCCAGATTTAAACTCGGGAAGATGAGTCTTCTTGACTTCAGGTTAGGCATTCATAGCTTATGTCTAAAATGCCTTTTTCCCTTTACTTTTGTCACTAAAAATTTACCCAGCCATTAAAACTTGGCTCATTCCACTTCTGACACTAAACCGCTTTTTCTATCACAGTTAGCAACTGTGATGCTATATAAATGGAATTAGCTCACCCTCATTCATTCTTTAGACTTTAGCCACCAGGAATAATGTCACCCCACCCAACTTAGAATTAAGTGGGGAGGGTGGGGGGGTGGTCTGTGACCCACATGTGATAGTAAGCGACAAATCAAAAACAAGTGACTGCCCCCTGGGGAGTCCAAAACATTGTTGAGGCTGCCATTTGTCCACGTGAACCTGAAGGTGGACACAGGAAGTGAAGAAAACTGCTATCTTTTAAATATGATGGTAACTTCCTGTGTGGGGCTTTTGGCACTTTGAACTTGGTGTTGAAGGAGCTCCCGTGAGACCTCAGACTGCTTCCCTTTGAATTGTTATGTGGCTAAGTTAGGCTGACTCACTTTCTCTTCCCTTGGGGTTTTGGAGGCTCTAGCCTCAAGGAGGCCTCTCTTCTTAGAGAAGGCTTTGTGGCTAGAAGCCTTGTTTAATTAACCTCTGTGCCCCTCTGCTGGGGCCTCTGAATCCCTACCTGGTTCAGGCCTCTGGTCTGGGCCAGAGTTTCTCTCTCTCATTTTTCCTACCTTCAACCTTCCTAATTGTAAATAAACTACGATAAAAGTCATCCTGACTTGGGCCTCTTATTTGGAATCAAGTAATCAATCCCTGGCGACCAATTTTAATATCCAGTCCAACCATAATCTTTATAATTCCCATTTTTACCCCTTACAATGCTTATCAATACACTCTAATGTGTTTAACATGGATTTTTTTGTATTTTCCCCTAGCACCAAGCAGAGTTCTCTGTTCATATCTGATATATGGTACTTATAAAGTTTTTGTTGAGTCAGTTAAAGAATATCCAGTTTACAATCCACTTCTCAAGAACCCTTGCATTGTGTAATAGGAAGAACACATATAAAATGTGGTACAACTCATCTAATAAGACTATGTTAGGGGGTAGCTGGGTAGCTCAGTGGATTGAGAGCCAGACCTAGAGAAGGGAGGTCCTAGGTTCAAATCTGGCCTCAGACACTTCCCAGCTGGGTGACCCTGGGCAAGTCACTTGACCCCCATTGCCTACCCTTACCACACTTCTGCCTTGGAGCCAATACACAGGATTGACTCCAAGATGGAAGGTAAGGATTTAATTTAAAAAAAAAAAAACTGTTGCTCCATTACCAATAATTTAATATGGAAGATATTTGAGAGTTCATTGCTTTGGCAGCCAAATCTCAGTTCCTCATGAAAACTGTATAGAGTCTATGCTCTACCCATAGTTATATGCTTTGCATCGATGACTTCATGTTTGTTCAATCATTCGGTTACGTTTGACTTTTCTTAACCCTATAAACCATAATGACTAGAGTTTTCATGGCAAAGACTCTGCAGTGGTTTGTCATTTTTTCTCCAACAGGTTAAGTCAAAGAGGTTTAAGTGACTGCCCCAGAGTCATGCAGCTATTCAGCATCTGAGGCCAGATTTAGTCTTTCAACTTACAAGTCCATTGCTCTTTCCACTGAGCTACCTGGCTGCCTCCAAGGCAAGGAGAGGTTAAGGGACTTGCTCATAATCACAGAGCTAGTAAGCATCTATGGCTAGATTTGAAAATTCAGATCTTTTTAACTCCAGGACCAGCACTGTAACCACTGTGCCACCTTGTTGCCCCACCACGTCACCTAGGGATAGATTGTTATACTAATAACACTCAATCACCTAGCAAAACAGAAAAAGGAAAATAATTTTGGAGGGCACACGTGAAAAAATCAGGAAAATAATACATTGCTGGTGGAACTGTGAATTGATACAACCTTTATGGAGAGCAATCTGGCCATAAAACTGTTCATACCCTTTGACCCAGAGATACTATTAGTAAGTCTGTATCCCAAACAGATTAAAGAGAGGGAAAAAGAAACTCATATACAAAAATATTTATAGTAGATATTTTTGTGGTGGCAAAGAACTGGAAACTTAAAGAATGTCCATCAATTGCAAAATGGCTACTATTGTGGCATAAGAAATGACAAACAAAATGATAGCAAAAAACCTAGAAAGACTTATATGAATTGAGGCAAAGTGAAGTGAGCAGAATTGGGAGAATGTTGTACACAGTGACAGTGATAATATATGATTATCAACTGTGAATAACTTAACTGCTTCCAACAAGGCAAAGATCCAGGAAAATGCCAAGAGACTCATGGCAAAAAAAGGACATCCACCTTCATAAAAGGAGAATATGGAGTCCCAATACAAATTGAAATATACCATTCTTTAATTTATTTCCTCCATGAATTTTTCTCTAGTGTAATCAGTGTGTTTTTTATGATATGACAAACATGGAAATATGTATTAAAAATAATATATGTACAACTTCTTTTGTATTACCTTCCTTCTTGGGGAGGAGAGACGGGGAAGAGGGTGAGAGAAAGAACATGGATTGCAAAATATCAGAAAACAAATATTTAAAAATTGTAATGACTGAAAAACATTATTTTTAAAAATTTTCTATGAGTTATCCTGACTTTTCTCTTGCCACTGAACTTCAATGGCTCTTCAAGAGAAAATGAAACTGAAGATTTTGTGCAACTCTGTCTTACATTCAATTCTTGAACAAGTTACGCCATCACACCATGATGTCATTGATCCTTTTTAAAAATGAAGGACAAAGATAACGAACACTGTGCTCTGATTTAGGCTGAATACTAGGAATTCAATATTCACTTTGGAGAATGTAAACTCCTTCAAAGAAAAGATTATTATAACTTTATCTTTGAATACCTATTTTTGTAACCCAGTGCCTGGCACATAGTAAGTGCTAAATATTTATTGAATTGAATTCAATTTCTTTGCTCTGAAGAGTGGAATCTGAAGCAAATCTATATCAAAATGTTAGCCAGTTCTCAGACTGGGAGATCTATGTTGACTACCTTTGCCACTAGATGACTTGCGAAAAAAAAGCCAAGACAAACTTTTTTTTTTTTTAAAACCCTTGTACTTTTCGGTGTATTGTCTCATAGGTGGAAGAGTGGTAAGGGTGGGCAATGGGGGTCAAGTGACTTGCCCAGGGTCACACAGCTGGGAAGTGGCTGAGGTCGGGTTTGAACCTAGGACCTCCTGTCTCTAGGCCTGGCTCTCAATCCACTGAGCTACCCAGCTGCCCCTAAGACAAACTTTTAAAACAGTAGTCACGAAGAAGAAATACATGTAAAAGACATGAAGTTTTCCAGTAAGTGACAAAGTAATGTACAGTGACCTTCCGGTTAACATTAATTTCAAAATTAAAGTTCATTATCCCAGGCTGTTTGCTATGATATGGTCTTAAGACATGGTCTGTGTATCACCATAAAAATTGGAAGTGAAGACAAGTTTTTTTTTTAAATGTTATTGATTTTTTTTTTAAACCCTTGTACTTCGGTGTATTGTCTCATAGGTGGAAGAGTGGTAAGGGTGGGCAATGGGGGTCAAGTGACTTGCCCAGGGTCACACAGCTGGGAAGTGGCTGAGGTCGGGTTTGAACCTAGGACCTCCTGTCTCTAGGCCTGACTCTCAATCCACTGAGCTACCCAGCTGCCCCTAAGACAAACTTTTAAAACAGTAGTCACGAAGAAGAAATACATGTAAAAGACATGAAGTTTTCCAGTAAGTGACAAAGTAATGTACAGTGACCTTCCGGTTAACATTAATTTCAAAATTAAAGTTCATTATCCCAGGCTGTTTGCTATGATATGGTCTTAAGACATGGTCTGTGTATCACCATAAAAATTGGAAGTGAAGACAAGTTTTTTTTTTAAATGTTATTGATTTTTTTTTTAAACCCTTGTACTTCGGTGTATTGTCTCATAGGTGGAAGATTGGTAAGGGTGGGCAATGGGGGTCAAGTGACTTGCCCAGGGTCACACAGCTGGGAAGTGGCTGAGGCTGGGTTTGAACCTAGGACCTCCTGTCTCTAGGCCTGACTCTCACTCCACTGAGCTACCCAGCTGCCCCTTATTGATTTTTCTTTACAACAATAACTTCTAAATAAGGTTATATGCTATATAGTAAATCAGGAACTGATTTCCTAACCAGAAAGACTCATGTGTCAGACATGCTGTCAGTACAATCCTGAGTCAATTATTTAATCTCTCAGTGTTTTAGGTAGCACTCTCAGCCTACAACTATCAGAAAAAAGTGTTGTTCTATATTGCTTGAGGAAGTCCTTTCTATACCCATAAAATTACAAGACTGTATTTTAAAAAGAAGTCTCAATAACTCCTCTTTTATAGTACACTTTTGTATAAAACTCAAACACGTATATACACATAGAGGTAAACCTGACAGGGAACAGTGATCATAAATAACAAAGTATACAAAATTCCACAGCCCTCTCCTAACAGAAAGTATGTTCTGAAATCAGTCATATAAAATAAGTCATTACATTTAATGGAATACTTTTGTCTCATAGTATTCTGTAGTCATAGCAACTTAATAAATGTTGGTGAATTATTGAATTTCTTGTTTTGAAAAAGTATTTCATTTCATTCATATACTAAAATTCATTGAGCTGTTTTCTAATTGATAAGCCTTTACTTTGTCTCCAGTTTCATTTTTCAACTATAAAAAGTGTTGTTATGAAAAAAAATTGTACATATGAGATTTTTCTTTTTGTTAATGATGTTGATGGAATATATGACAAGTAATGGGATACTCTGAGTTAAAATACATAGATAGGTAGATATAGATATAAAAATAGAAACAGACATATGACAAGCCTGGAAACATAGATTTTTATTGGACATATTTAATTGCAATGATTTTTTTTACCCAACTAATAACAGGAATCTGAAACAAGTTTCACATGAGTTTCATAACTGGGGTACCAAATATGCACCAAATGGCAAGTCAGGGTCCAGGAAAAGCAGTGGCCTACACAGAGATAATCAATGAAATGAAAAGCAAGTGCACAGACACCACAAGATTCTTCCATCTCTAGAGTCTTTAGTGGTTAGAATTTAAGCTTTTGCCTCTTCACTAATGTTCTTTAGAGGAAAAACTTAAAATTAGTTTAATCAATAATACAATTTTGCCATTATTATTTTATTTAAAGAAGAAGAGGTCTAATTTCTAATCTCCCAATTCCTGAATTTCTAACTGTCTTTATTTTCCATATAGATCTATTTGAAGCAGTCTAACCCAGTTCAGCAACAAAAGGACATCATAATGGGCCATTCCTCATGGGGGAGATTTAGCTAAAATAGTCAATCACAGAAATTCATCTTTAAAAAGGGGATTCAATGATCAACTGATCCAGTCCAAAACAAGACAAATTCCCTCTATAGAATATCCACCAGGAGGTCATTCAGACTTTTAAAAAAGACTTCAAATGAGAAGGATCCACCACCTTAATCAACTCCTGTTCTATCACATAGAGCCATTGTCACTAAGAAGCAAGTTGTCAAAAATTAGAAAAAATACAGTGTCTAAAATATTTTAATGCAATTTCAATATGTAAATGATTATACTCTCTTCACCAAAATTCTGCCTATTAAGGTCGTGGATGCTTCTCATTTGAAGTCTTATTTTAAAAGTCTGAATGAGCTCTTGGTGGATATTCTGGATCAGTTGATCACTGAGTCCCCTTTTTAAAGATGAATTTCTGTGATTCTGCAAATTGTTTTTTGTAGATAGAGAAGGAAGGAAGCATTTACTTTATTAAGCTCTTGCTATATGCTGAGCACTGCGCTATATGCTAAGGATTCATATTGAAAAATGAGATAGTACCTGTTCTCAAGGAACTAATTTACATAAAATATTTCAGTTATAGAGAAAAATGAAAAGTGTCACAAGTTCTTAGGGGGCAAAGGATGATTGGTAAGTGGAAATACAGATATTAAAGTCTGGAAAACTTTAGAACCCAAGAACAAAGCAGATGGTAAGGCCTAGTGGTCCTTCATCTCACTGAAATGTTTGTAATTGGTGACTCCCAGCCCAACAAAGAGGTGAAACAGTGATGTCAGTCTTCACACTTGGCTGCCCCAGTGGTTTTAAGGTGATGGAGGCAAAAAAGGTAAGCTCCTGTTCTGGATTTTATCTGAGTAAACTGGTGGTTGATTATGGTGGGATGTATTTACTCATTACTCTGAAAGGCTGGAACACTGAAGAATACCTCTGTGCCTCTGCTGCCTAGTGACATCTTTGCAAAATCAGATTGTGTATGGCTGAGATAAGATAGTTAGCATTTCAGATATCTTGTTGCCATGTGCAAAGAATCATAGTTTCCCAAATCTGGGATTTATTCATTGCAATTTATGGGATAAATTGGTCACATGATGGCATATTTTTCATTAATTTGAACCATATCTAAAACTGTGCATATTCTCAGATGTGACATTTTGATTCCTCAGAACTCTCCTGTGAGATATACCTAATAATGTGAGAGCTATCTAATAAAACAAAATAGATCTCTAGTTCCACACATCATAATTTACACAAAAAAAGATTGAAGAAAATTACAGCAAATGAGTGGGGAATTCTTGGAAGAGACATATTAGAGGAATGAAGTTCATCAAGAAGAATAAAATCATCATCTTACTGAAAGCTTGAATATTCCAGGCATGATAACACTCACTTTGTTATTGGTTAATGGCAAAAACCTAATATGTTCATGACACAACAACTATAAGCATCAGGATGGGTGGTATGAGGTATTGGAAATAGGAATGGAAATCATATTCCCTGGGTTGAAATTCTAGATCTGATAATTACCTCCTCTCTGAGCACAGTATCATGAGATTCAGAGTGGTTGATTTGGAGTCAGGAACACCTGAATACAAATTCCACCTCAGGCATTTATTAGCTATATGACTTTGAGTACCTTGATTAATTCTTCTATTCCTCTTCATCTATAAAAATAGAAGTTGGACTCAACAGCTTTTATGGTCCCTTTCTGCTTTAAATCTTAAATGCTATGATCATTCACACTAAATCAAATCCCCTTATATTACATCATACATTACAGGAGGTTTATAGAGAAGTACAAACATTTTCACAAAGACAGTCTCTATATAAATACTCATTCACAGTAGTATTCAAAAAGAGGGCTTAGAATTCAAGAAGAATTTGATATGGATAGTAATTATGACAAATTTAGAAATATTATTAAGAGGCAGCATGAAGCAAAGTTCTACGTGAAGAGACAAAAACACAAATCAATTATAGATCAAGAAAAGAGATAGAAGAAAAGGTGGGAGTGGATGGGGTGGGGTTGAAGTACATAAGGAATTTGTGAAAAGAAACTGCATTCTCATTTTTTATCCGAGTACTTAACCATTATAGTAAGAGACAGGGGAACCTTGGAACTTTGCCTGATTCTCAGATAAGTGCCTAATTAACTTAGTCTGGAGCTAGCTCTCATTAGTAGCTATTACTCCTAACAATCTAAGGGCTGAGGCTTGATCTTCCTGTCATCAGCGATAAATTTGCACTTTCTCACCACTCCCATCTTCTCTCTCTCTCTCTGTCTCTCTCACTCCTTCTCTATCTGTCTGTCTCTTTCTCTGTTGGAATCATCCCCTATCTGAAAACATAAGAACAGGATAACTTTCCTTAACACAAAGAGTAAATTAGAAAATAAATCCCAGACATGGTTAAGAATGAGCTCACATAGACTGCAATAAACAAAAACAAGAGCTGGTCAAGACCCTCCATAGTTGTTGTCTCCCTAAATGTCTGATATTGTCCTCCCATTTTAATATCTGGCAGTGGTTTATTAGAGGCTGGAGGTGGAAGGAGATTAATGAAAGACAAGATCCAAAGAAGCCATTGCAAATGAGATTGCTTCAGTCTTTTGCTTTTCATTCTCAAGGCCATCCATGTTGTATATATTTGAATCTGTGGACCAGATTGAATTTCATAATGTGGCCCAGTTTTTCACCAAAAGACTTGGTTTGACCCTCCCCTTGAGCTATGCTTCCAGTATCTGACTTTTGGCAGCAATAAGAATCTGTATGATTGACTTTGCAGAAAATTAAAATAAATATCTAAAAACATGAGTAGACATGTTGAAGGAACTTGTAAAAATCCCAGGATGGAAGTTAGTCTTCTGTTATACCATATCTTACATGTTTGGGTTTGAACTGAATAAACCTGAAGAAAGTAAAAACTAAATGCTTATTTTTAAAGTATTGCTTTGTGAGAGAAATGGTGTGATGAAAAGTCTGAGGAACATGAAGTAATCTTCCCTCAGTTCAATTCTATTTCTGCCACCAGTACCTGTGTGACTTTAGGTAAGTCACTTCATTTGTCTTAGTCTCACTTTTTAAAAAAATATAAATAAAATAAGAGTACTGGCTTACATGACCCTAAAGTTTGCTTCTATCTCTAGGCCTATGTTTCAGATTGCATTTAGGAATTCAAGAGGGTAAATGAATTACCAGACATTAAGAAATGAGCACTGACTAACATGTAACCAGATTCTATAAATACTTGCCTAAGGGTGGAAAATGAACACAAAGAACAATGAGAAATTAATTTAATAAGAGCTTGCTACTTGTACAGATCACTGTGCTAAACGCTGAGTCCATGCCTACCTCAAAGTCTACTAAGAAGATATGATAACATAGTAGAAAACGACTGTATAACATACATCAGATGACAAGTGTATTAGAAGGTCATCAGAGATAAAAAAAAAAAAAGATGCAAAAAGGAGGGAAAGACCTCACGAGTATAAAAATTTTTTATAATAACTCTCTTTACAAAAGTCCCAAACTAGAAACTAAGGAGATACTCCCCTATTAGGGAATGATTAAACAAATTATTGTATATAAATGTAATGGAATATTAAATAATTAAATATATAATATCATAAGAAACTGGAAAGACCTCCATGAACTCACATAGACTGAAGTGAGGAAGAATTTGATCAATGACAATAACATTTCTGTAGAGAAAAACAACTTTGAACAAATTAAGAATCAGATTTCTTTTTGATAATTGATGTTATTGATATTGATAAATTAATTTCCAATTAATACAATAATAAACCAAAGGTCTAGCAGACTGAAGGTGTTACATACAATTCCTCTTCTGCCACAGATGTGATGAGCCCAATTTTTAGAATTAGGTATGAAGTTTGGGTCATGGTTTACATGGGAATTTGTTTTGTGAGGCAGCTCATATTTCTTCTAAGGGTTTTTTTTTTCATTTTTTTAAGTGCTTACTCATGAAGTCCAACCATCTCATTATATACATGAGGAAACTGAAACTCTAAAAAGTTAGTTGGCTTGTCCAGCCATCCATGACTAATATGAACAGTCTAGAAAGTGCTTCTAATAGAGCATATTCTTATTTTCAGCATCTAGATCAATTTAATGCCTATCCTTTCCTTAAAGGTTCACCTCAGATGCAAACATCAATTTAATGTAATCCAAGTATTGTTTAAGTCTCTACATTCTACAAATATTATTGATGTAAAAATGGCTTCTATATCTACCACCCCCAGGTAAAAGCAATGCATCTCCTCAAATTTATCAAAGCATTTTTGTCTAGGTATCTTCTTTGAAATTATTGTATTTTCTATTATAATTAATGTTTATTTTTGCCATCTCGGAATTCCCTCATTAGTTTATAAACTCCTTGATATCAGGGTTTATGATTCATATATATGCATATCCTCAGTACCTAGTATGAAATTTTGTTCAAAACAATCACTGGATAATTAATTACAAAAAGTTCTTGGAACAATATTTTTCCCTTCACTTAATCCCTATTAATTTCTGCCAATGTGTCAATTGTATACCTTTTGGCAGCAACGAAGAAGGATTACATATTGAAAGTGAAGTTGTTCCAATATTCATGTACTATCAGCAGAAGAGGAATATGCCAAGGTGAATGAATCTCTCCAGAACTACTTAGAGAAGTGCTAGAAACATATTTGCTTATCTGGAAAATATGCTTATTAGACAAGAATAACTCTAAAGTCCCTTCCAAGTCTAACAATCTAGGAACTCATGATTCTAGGCAAAGGGAATCTAAAGAGACACATATTTGCTATTGATTGATGATAACATGATTTTCTCCAAAGACCTTATAGACCTGGAAAATAAAGTGCTGCAACAACAAGGAATACACAGAAGAACAATATTCACAATAATTAAAGGATCTGTCAAAGTTAACAGAGTGGAAATTGAAGAAGTTAATTGAGGCTGAACAAAAGAGATGATACTGAAGAAGGTCATTGAAGAAGAAGATAGAGGAAGAAACCAGGTGGCTCAAGTGAACTACGAGATGAACACAACACAGTATCACAAAGTCATAGATCTCAGAACTGGGAGGGAATGCAGGAATCTTTTAATCCTAGCCATACATAGAGAGAGTCATTCAGACTCTACTTTAAGACTTGCAGTGAGGTAGCAAGAGCCCACTCAATACTCATTTGTAAGGAAAAATCTCTAAAATCATATTCTGATGGCCCTTAGCTGAATGGAGGTTGCCTTAAATCTGTAAGAAGAAGAGTTCTTTCTGAACCAAGATTCATATCTGAGAGGATGTATTTCTTAATATATTGAATTATTTCTCTTTCTGGGTTTTGAGTTAGAGGCTTAGATCTGTTTTCCAAATGTTCCTACTCATTCCTTTGTTCCTAGGAAATTCAAGGGATATTCCATCCTAGTGTTTTTCCTATTGTAGATTGATAGGTACAAAAGGGAAATTTCGAATTCTATTTTGCTTGGTAAATAAAAAAACAGGTGTCTCTGCCAGCAGCAGAACAGAGATGTCACACTTTAACTGGATGTGTCCTAATCATGGACACCAGGTATGAGATAGTCCACTGTCACTCAAGAAATTGAGGAGTCGGGGCAGCTGGGTAGCTCAGTGGAGTGAGAGTCAGGCCTAGAGACAGGAGGTCCTAGGTTCAAACCCGGCCTCAGCCACTTCCCAGCTGTGTGACCCTGGGCAGGTCACTTGACCCCCATTGCCCACCCTTACCACTCTTCCACCTAGGAGCCAATACACAGAAGTTAAGGGTTTAAAAAAAAATGAAGAAGAAATTGAGGAGTGATGGAGAGTATGATGGGCCATTACTATTAACCAATCAGAGACATCTTGGAATGTACAGGGGAAGACTGAATAATGAGCTTTAAAACTGTATTTATGGATCCATATAATGGAATTTGGGCATCTATGGCTACCTATGGTTAGCAAAAGAATAATTTGATCAAATTAATTTGTATTAGCCAGTCAATTAATAAATTAATTTAATACTCAGAACCCTGCCTGTTGGCATTTTTGATCATTATATATTCCTAGACTAAGATATTGTAAGGGAAGGGGGAATGAGCAATTATTTTAGCTCTGTATGGATAAGTGATAAGGGATAGAGGGAAAAGTATGGATTGTCTTTAAGAGGAAAGGAGGAGAATTTAGATGCAAAGCCTGGGAGAAGATTCTGACATGGAGAAAAAGGATCTTGGGAGTTTTTACTAGAAGAAATTGCCACTATGGATCTAACTTTTACTGAGCTGGTAAGGAGGAACAGTTTTGTCTGTTACTCCTTGGAAATTCTAATCTTGAGGAATGGTTAGTGATTCCTGGGTTGGAGAATTTGCCATTGGAGGAGACCTGCTTTTTCCCATCTGCTTGAGATCCATCTTTCAGAAATCTACTTGGTGAAGGAAAAACCCAGAGTTTGGTCATCTGGGACTCTGGGTATATCTAGGAACAACCCCAGGCATTAGTAAGGGCTCAAATACATCTGTGAATCCTGCCTCTTTATCCTTTTTTGATGATCCATACTAATTAGGTTAGCAGATAGTCAGATAGCTGGGTTTTTATGGTCTTAGTTAGAGAAAAGGGGTTTAGAGTAGCTTGAGTGAATTCCCAAGAAGAAATCATTTACAATGAGCTAAAAGAGTCTGGGTGGAGATTAGATCTATAGTTTTAGGAACCTACCTATTATTTCCCTTTACTCCTATTATAAAAAATAAACATTGTTTCTAAAGCCAAGGGGTTTGTGCTTTACTGACCTAGATAGCTCCCTTGGTGGGTGGTTATCATCTCCCATCCATCTAGGAAGGATTTTTATTTCAGATCCATACCTCTTTTGGAGTCAGAAAAGACTTTTGGATCTCCATTAATTTTAGACATTGTCTGTCAGTCCCTCAACTAGGATGCTAGCAGTGCCAGCATGACCCTTCTGTTCCTACAGAGGAAGAAATCCCCTCGGAGACAGTAAGATCAGATCAAATCTCAAATAATATTTATCCATGCCTCAAACACCTTATGTACATAATTAGGTGCATATAACATAACTAGTTTGTAGGTGGAAGTTATTCTCAAAATTGAAGACAATAGTAGCTGGAAGGATAAGGAAAGGCATTATATGCAATAATAATGAAATTTATATAGTGTCTCAGTGTTAGCAAATCACTTTATAAATATCGTCTCATTTTACCTTTTAGACAACTGTTATAAAGTAGGAAGTAGGGGCTATTTTTTTCCTTCACTTTATAGATGAAAAAAACTGAGGAAAACAGAGGTTGATACAACTTGTAAGAGGTCAGACTTGAACTTAGGTATTCCCAATTCCAGGTCCAGTAGAATTTGAACTGACTTTTAAAGAAAATCAAGCTGGAATTTGAGATGTTTTTTGGAAGGAAATCAGGAAGTTTAAGAGGCAAAAATTATGAGAGCATTCCAGGCATGGGAGACAGCCAATGAAAAGGGATAGAGACAAGAGAGAGCACGCCATGTATGAGTAACAAGAAGTCAGTTAGTGTAGGCGGATTATAAATATGTGAAAGGGAATAAAGTATTAGAATACTAGGAATGTAGGAAAGACTCAAATAATGTAAAGTTTTGATTGACAAAGAATTTTATATTTGATCCTGAAGGTAATAGGGAGCCAGTAGAGTTTACTAAGTAGGAAGGTGGTACAGGGAGAACCACATCTTAGGAGAATCCCTTTGGCAGCTGCTTAGAAGACAGAATGGAGTGGGGAAAAGATGAAGTACTCAATTATAAAGTTATTACAATAGTTCAAGCACTGATGTGATCAAGAAATACTATGAATTTGAGTGTAGAGAAGGGGACATAGCATGTAGCACATGCCACGCAAAGGTAGATATATAAAAATCTGAGAAGTTACTAGATAAGGATGGTGAATAATAAGATGTCAAAGAGGACTAATAGAATGGAAAATTTGAGTTATTGGGGAGTATGACAGTAAACTAACAGATAGGGATGAATTTGAGGGGACCAAAAATAAATGAATTCCACTTTTGATAGGTTTAGTTTGAGATGGTTATGTAAGGTCCACTTCAAAATGTCTAAAAGGCAATTTGCCTTGTGGAATTATAGTTAAGGAGCAAAATTAGGATTGAATATCTAGAACTGGGAATTATCTAAATAAAGACGACAAATACATCTATGGGATGATGAGATCACCAAATGATATAGTATAAAGTGAAAGGAGAACAGTATAGGGATTGATTTTAACCACAGCAATTCATAAAGATTATATACTAAAGGATTATAGGTGGGGGAGGGGGAAAGATGTAAAATTATCTTTACTGATGAAGATAGTAGCATAATATTGAAATTGCATATTGTTGAAATCTTGAGTTAAAAATTATTCAACAGGGCCCAGATAGTTGTCCAATAGAGCCCAGAAGGCTAGAACATTTCAAGGCTAGACCAGGTTAGCTTCACATAAAAAGATCAAAAGATAAATATGTTCTTAATCATAATCAGGTGAAGAACTGGATTGGCTGTTGTAATCAATTTCTGGTGGCAAGAGCAGATAGACTGGATAGATACACTGGCTAGTATCAGGAAAATAAATGGACTCTAGATCCTTTATTCCCAGTGTACCATTCCATCTCTGCTTACCTCAGTTAGAAACATTTCCACGGGTGAATAAGGGTCGAAAGTCCATTTTTTGTTTGTTTGTTCATTTTTATATCTGCATATTTCAAGTGCACATGCCAATCCTTAGAACCACAAACTAAGACAGTTACTACAGTCAGAACTCTAAAAGAACAAAAACCACAAGGGAAAACAAGGACAAGTTGACCATATCCATTCAGAAGGTACTCTTTCCCCAGAACAGAAAATGATATTCCTACAATAGAATGAACAAATAAAACTGTTTTATCTCATATAGCACTAAATATCTAAAGTGGAGTGTTTGGCACAAGTGATTACTCCATAAATGACCATGGAATAATTAGAGGAAAGTGGAGGGAGTAAAGAAGACAACTTGGGCACCAGAGGAAATATCTTAAAAATTGTTAGAACCATGAGTTCTTCATCTTAATCTTTGGATAATGAAACTTTACAATTTTCCTTTTTCAGGTATTAACATTTTGTATTTTTTCTTTTTAGCAAACTCATGTACTTAGTAGAACTCATTATTTTTAACCTTTAAGGGGAAAAAATTGAAAACAAAGACAATCTTCTTGGGAAGAAAAAAAAAAGGCACAGTATTTCTCCTAAAATATTTAACCTATTTTTTTTTCTCCAGCTCCCATCCCAAATAAATATTCTCTTCACTCTGGAGATTTTGTAATAGTTTTTAAACCCCTAAAAGTGTTTCTTTCCCTTCCTCCACTTTCCTACCCTGCCCCTCAATTGTTTTTCTTATCAGAAAGGAAACCCTTCAATGGAGGATTTGTAATTAAAAAAAAAAAAAATCCAGTGAGGGAACCTACTCCCTAGCTTTCAAGCTAATTTGAAATTTAAGTAAGATGTAACACTGGCACACCCCCTTTGCTGCTCAGGTCCTCATCATGCACACACACATAATCTTCTTCCTATTCTTCCAAGATTCAATGGTAACAATGAACAAAGAAGTCTTGGGAGAGCCAAGAATAATAGACTTTTCTGTTAACCTGTATTCATGTCTCACTTAATGATTTTTTTTTGTTTAGTCAAAAGAAAAAAGGAAGAAAGAAAGAGAGAGAGAGAGAGAGAGAGAGAGAGAAAGAAAGAAAGAAAGAAAGAAAGAAAGAAAGAAAGAAAGAAAGAAAGGAAGAAAGAAAGAAAGAAAGTAGAAAAATGAAAACAGTCTGCCCTGGAGCCATCTGTAGGGCTCTTTGTTTGAGGGTTTGAGAAGAGGCCAAAGTCAAGAGTTCCCTGTCACTGAGAATCAAATCCCTGAGGTATATGAGAACCTTAGCCAAGGCCCAGACTAACACATAATCTTTTTTTTTTTTCTTTTTTTTTTTTCTTTCAGGAGAAAGACCTGTCTAGGGCTAAAACCTACCTGAGAAAGTTTGTTTAGCCCATGGGCATGATTGCCTCCACAAACCGAGATAACCTAAGGTACCTGCCTCAGACTACCTCTGAGCAAGTTAGAGAACACAATCAGTTAAAGATGTCCCCGATCTTTATCAGTGGAGTGTTTTGAAAGGGTTGGCTCCAGGGCCCAGGGTTAAAATGTCTGAGAGCGATGATGTCATCCCTGTGACAGGATTTAACTGGAGTAATGAAAGCGGCTGCTCTGTTTCTCCTAGCTCAGCAGGTGTGAAGGCGATACAAAGGACATTCACAGAAGAATTCCCTTACAGGAAACTTAATCAGACTTCATTCTAAGTGTTGCACATCACTGATTTCACTGCCTGGGAAATGAATGGCGAACAAATGCTGATTCATTATATTTCCCGAAGACTCTTGGGGGAGGAATACATCATTTCTAGAAGTCATCCATTCTAATCGTGTTTGTCCTTGGTCTCAATTTTGTTCTCACTTTCTTTTCTCCCTCTTTTCTTTTATTCTCTATCTCTTTAGGGTCCCTCTTTGCATTCCCAAAGTGCTTTCTTTAAAGTGATTTACTTATTCTGGCTTTGGCAAAGGCTCCAGTTTTAAAATAACTGCTTTAATCAAGTGAAAAGTAAGTCTGAGTTCAGATTGTAACTGCAATTATAAACACTTTGGACATTTCCACTCCTGCCCTTTAAAGCTGGTCAAATAATCTGAGTGAATAAATAAATATTTGCAGAATGAATGAGCAAACAATTGTATGCATAATAGTGATGTTTTGATATATCAATGAACCAATGAATCTGGAAATTAACATTTCAATAGACTTGAATGTCAGTACTGGAAATAGAAGAGAAAATCAGCTGGAACTAGTCATTTGAAGTGAGTATGCCATGTTGAGCAAGTCAGTAAATTTCAAAATTGCTCACTTGCAAACTTTTTATTCTTTCTAGTATTGTCAATAGTCGTTGCCCTCTCTAGGGTTCCTGGCACAAACCACTCTAAAACTTTACTAAATCAGACCACGTTAAGCCAGAATTTTTTGCAAATTGATGACATGGTTATCTTATAAAATCACAGATTCTTGTTTTTTATTAAATCAAGATAGAAATAATTTCTATGAAATGTTTTGTTAGAAATATCTAACAAAAATTAGGTTCCTTCCCCCCCCCCCCACTAACATATACTAAAAAGTAAGTATTTTTTTCAATGTCCATTTACCATCTGGCTCTAGAAATTAATTCTCTATTACAGCATGGTACTGAATAGAATGTTGGATTTAGAATTGGGAAGAATTGAGTTATAATCCTGCCTCAGCTACCAAATAGCATCAGAATTTTGGGCAAATCATTTAACCTCTAGAAGAGTCAAACTTATGATATGAAAAGTAGGGATGATAATAAGATCTACCTTACCGTGTTGTGAGAAACAAATGAAATAATGTATATTAAGTAACTGGCATATATCAACACTTCTGTCAGGGCTATCTGTGTTTAAATCTGGCCTTGAAAATTTGCTAGGCATTTAACTCTAAACAAGGAACTTAACCTTTGCCTGCCTCAGTCTCCACATCTATAAAATAGGGATAATAATGGCATGGGCATTGTACCCCCAAAATTATAGAAGTATTTCAGGCAAACGATAAGCAGGGCAATTCCTTTGCTCCCTTACATTCTTGTGACTCCTAACCCAAAACATCTAATAACTCCTATAAGACCCTGAGAGGATTATCTCCTTGGATTGTCCTTTAGATGGATGAAGAGATACACCTCCTTGATATCATTAAGTTATATCTCAGATGTCCATCTGTCCCCTAAACTATGAGGGTCACCCCCTATGTCTTCAGGCAGACCTGGTCAGATGACCAAATCCCCCCACCAAATGCCTGAGTGTTTATGACACTATAGTCACGTTTCACCGTGGCACAGAGTCACATCTTCACTGTTGTAAAGAGTATAAAATCCCCAGAATTGAGGTCATCTGGGGGACAGCTTTTCCATCCCCAAGGAGCAGCTCCCCATCTTGCTGTTCCACTTTCCTATCCTCCTGGCCATTCTCAACATTACTTTCCAAATGAATAAAATTATCTTTTTATTTTTAAGCTAAGTTTCAGAGTCTTGCATTCTTGCAAAAGAATTCCCAAACCCCAAGGGTTCACCTCTGCACCCCACAACAGTAATAGTATAGTAGTGATGGAAAAATAAGGTAATATTTATAAAATGCTTTGTAAAACTTTAAGATCTATATAAATGCTAGTTATTATTTTGCTAGCTATTATCATATTATGTAATGAAGATTTATTATGATTTGTAATTTGCCCATTGGGTTTCTCTTCTTCCTTGGCAGCCAGAAACCTTCATAAATTTATTGCTGGAAGGGACCTCAAAAATCAGTTAGCTGAATTCCCCTGCTTTTATAGAAGAGGAACCTGGGAGCAGGAGAAATGAAATGGATCAAACAAGTAGGACACAACACAATTGGAAGGAATTCCAACTCTGGTCCTCTGATTTTAGGTCTATCATTCCTTCTACCACAGAGTATCTCCTCTTTCCAGAAGAAATTTCTCCCCAGTTTTTGTAGTGTCCAGAATACAGTTCTCTGAGTGCATCTACTATGTGCTTCTTGCATCCTTCAAATGAAAGCTAGTCTAAGTTTTCCTTCTTAAAATTTTTGCCCTAATCTGGAAGAAACTTCAAGCCTTTTGTGAAATACATGTATAAAGTACTTTAAGGGTTACAAAGTGCATTCATTCCTGACAACAGCCCTACAAGGAAGTTAATGCCAGTATGATCATACCTATTTTATAGATGAGAAAAACAAGTGGGTTACTAATCACAACAAAATGAAATAAGTTATTGTGGACTTATTCTAATATACTAAGTTCCAATTTACCATATATCTAGAATATAGATATTTTTAAAATATTCTGGAAATTATGTTTATTGATCACTTGAATAGGCTTATCACCTGGTTACTTAGCATTAGTTAAATTTGACTGAAATAAGAAATACTTTGGTAAATGTTTAGCAATTGGCTTTCTAGAAAAAAAAATACTGTATTTTGGACTTGTGTTTAAGTTTATGATGTGTTATTAATGTTTATTTCTATGACTTTCTAGAGTAAGTCTCTAGACAATCAACAAAAATATAATTCAGGCTCTGATTTGTAGCTTTAACTGATTTCTGAGAGGTAAATGCTCACACTAAAAATTTAACAATTTGCTCCTGAATTCAAGCTGTCTCTAGCACAATCTTTTATTTATAGTCATTTCCTTCTCCAACCCCATGCCCAAGAAATATTTGAAATTTGGAATAGCAAATACCAAATAAGTATCATTATGAATGAGAAATTCAATATGAAGGTTTTCAATAATTCTTTCTTAATTCATTAGATCTTACTTTCAGCAGACCACCACAAAGGTGTACTCATTTTTATTATACCAAATTATCCAATTGAAATGTTTAAAAAAAACACTTAATTTTGCCATTTAATAATTTGTCATTGTTTGAGCAGGAAAATATCTTAGTTGCTGGTCACTAATGATTTGTAGAGTATTATTTAAGTCGAATTTTCATTTTTCTCTTGGTTGTCTAATCAGAGTGATATAGTGCTGTAACTGGAGGTAGAAAACCCAATTTCAAATCCTGGTTTTTTTACTTGTTATCTATATAACATTGTGTAAATCACTTATGGTATCTATACATCAGTTTCCACAACTACAAAATAAGAAAATTATATTAGACAGACCCCTGAAATGCTTTCTATCCCTAAAGCCATGATACTACCTCTATTATAAATCCTCAAAAGGAATATCAAAAGCCTCACAGAGTATCCTTGATTACACAATTATATTTTGGAAGACCAAGATTAAACTATACCCTTAAGACTTCATTAAAGCCTAAATCCCATTTTAGGTATGGCAGGAATTGGTATTTTCTAGGATCGAAGTTCAGAGCACTGGATTTAACTGGATTTAGAATAAGATGTTTCATATCTGCTTCTATTTTCTAGTTGTGTGGTCAGATGATCTCTGAGATTATTTTAGCTTTGAATTTTATGATCCTATGTACAACAGGTGCACAGAAAATTCAGAGAAACAACCAGTTTGTCCCTTTTTGTGCCACTATGTTGTATGATTATTTTTGTTATAATGGTAGGATGATAAAGGGGGTCGCTACTAGGGGCCTGGAAGCTGATAACTAGTCTAGCAGGAGATTGGAGTTAGATGTTAATTTAGGTGAGCAGCCCCAGCTGGGAATGAAGCTTGGTATAGGTATAAACTCAAACCTTTGATAGCTAAGGTGCCCAGTGTACCCTCACTGCTAGCTGCTGGGCCCCTTTAAGATGTTTGGTGGGCGGCCCCTCCCTGCTGAGGTGGCTGCCTCTTATTGGTTGCTGAGCAGACCCAGCAGGAAGTCAAGACTTGAACTTCCTGCCTAAAATGGAGGTTTAGATTCAATATCCACTGAACCTCGAACTACTCAGTATTCTCTCCTCTCCCCAGTTTCCTTAGCCTTGATGATATAAGAATTATCACAAGATTCTCAGATTAAGGATAAGGAATTTATTGAAACTGGGAAGGGAAAACAAGGTAAGAGGCTTTTTTTTTTTTTTTTTTTTGGTGTTTCTAAGCTGTTGCTATGATCAGCTGACTGGCGCTGGCAAAGGTCCTAAAAGGTCTTGGCGGGAAAATCCTATAAACAAATTTTTGCAAAGAAATCAATAATAAACATTTTCAGAATCATAATGATCCTAGAATTTCAGTCACCATTACCTAGTATGAAAAAAATCCCCAAACATTATCTGAACTTTCCTAAGAGAATCAGCTCCTCTAATTTCACCACCAGCTTTCCATAACTCTGGACTCTCTTTGTCTCTCAGCACCTGTTTCATCTTGACCTATTGTCAGCAGGGGGGTGCTAGGGCCAGAATTACAATGACTAATTCTTAATTGACTCTGAAGCCATATTAAATTTTCATTGTGAGCATTTTCATCTCAGATATTGGCAAATGTTAAAAACCAGGGCTTCATTTATGGTTTTGCCAATTATCTAGAATTGAGAAAGTGACTTACAAAATAGTAATGAAGATAGAATTTAAGTATCCAGCATATATTTTTCCTTTGGAGAGCCTAGGTTGCTACACATTTACCATGGGTTTTTCAGCATATCTCAGTACAAAAACACTGAAGAAAATCTCATGCAACTCATCTGTAATTTATGTTTTTAACAAGTTTCCCAGAATGCTGTGGAGTCAAGTGTATTGCCCTGAGTCACTAAACTGACGAATGTCCAAGGCCAAGGCTTCTTTACTCCACTTTAGCCTGCTATCTACTTCTCCAATGTTACCTATATAAAATTACTGCATTTTTAATTTACATAGCACATATTGTTTACTAAATTATTTTGGTAAACACACCACACACACACACACACACACACACACACACAGCAGCAGTAGATAATAAGCTCTTTGAGATCCTGGACTCTCATTTTTGTTTCTGTATCCTCAATGTCTAGCAATAAATTAGTTGACAAAATTTTGGGCAATATGTTTTTGGACATTCATTTCAGTCACTCATTGTGATGCCATTTGGGGTTTTCTTGGCAAAGATATTGGAGTGGTTGACCATTTCCTTCTCAATTTCATTTTATAGATGAGAAAAATGAGACAAACAGAGCTATGTGGCTTGTTTAAGGTCATAGAGTATCTGAGCTAAGATTAGAACTCAGGAATATGAGTCTTCCTGATTCCAGGCCTGGAACTCTATACAAATATCAAGATAGATCCTGGAAATACAATAACAAGGCTGACCATGATTTACTCAATATAAAAATCACTTAGTCAATGTTTGATGAAGTTGGAATGGAGGGAAATTGAATGTGATGATCTCCTTGACCTTCATGAAAGATATCAATAAACTAATTTACAACTTTCATTTTCTACCTCGTCTCAAACATCTGTCAGAACCATTAGTGCTACAATATGACGAATGGACAATTAAAATATTTTCTATTAAAGGTTGCTGATATTTGATGCGAATGAGTTTTATTTAGGTTGGCCGACTGAAGAAAAACAGCTAGGTATATTCTTTCTGAATTGTTTGCTTTGCTTAATTATGTATTTTATTGGAAAATTAACATAGGACAAAAGTACTCACATCAATCTAATGTCACTCTGCCTTGCATTCCGTAGATGATTCACAATAGTCATCTACTCAAGGAATCAAAATCATGGCATTATTTCTCACATATAATAGTTACTGCAACCTGCTGGCAGTGCACTGGGGGCTACTTTGTTAATGCCATGGTAACAAAGAGCCACTTAGGAGAGAAGTCCAAGTACATTTTCAAACTTTTCAAAGTGGAGATTACTTTGCTATATACATATGGAGGTCACTCCTCCCCTAGACTAATTAGATTCTTCTCCACACCTTATAGCTGTCCTTCTCTCTTCTTTGTAACCTTAATAGTAAATGATTTTCATCTAATGTTTTCAATTTCCCAACTAATTTCTTTTAGGATTTCATCAACTTCTCCCCAACCTAAACTAGTCCTTCTAGACTTTTATATTTCTAAAAATAGTTCTAGTCAATTAAGTTCATAAGCATTCATTCTGTATCGACTGTGTGACAGGTGCTTTATTAAGCTTTGGAGTTACAAAAACAAATAAAAACAAAGATAGTCCCAGCTCTCAAGGACTTCATAATCCAAAGGGGGAAGATAATACACAGTTGGAAGCTGAAAATGGAGGAGGCCGAGAGTTACCCAGAGTGGTTATGAAGGAGAGGTCCAAAGAAGTCCAAAAGCAATGTAGTTGAAGGGAAATGGGGAGATAAACTGCACTGAATTCCCTCTTTAAATAGAGGCAGAATGAACTGATGGAATGTGAAAACTACCGTATTTGAAAATATACAGGTTCTGAACCTCAAAGCTACTCCTTAACTCTCTTTTTCGAAATTAATATCCAAATAGTTGCAGCTAAGTTCTGTCAGTTCTTCATAGCAGTAGTGAAAGTTCACATTAAAATAGCATTATACATTTTTATTTTTTTTCATTATACGTTTTTTTAAAGCTTTTCATCTGCTCTTCACAATAATCCTTTGATGTAGGTACTATTAGTATTCCCATTTTCTGATAAGGAAATCTTAGAGTGGTCGAGTTACTTGTTCTGAGGCAGAAATTAATAAGATCTTGCAGGGACCTATTTTTTTAATTAAATTTAATTTTTTTGATACCATTCTCCTCTATTATGGTCTAGCACAGTGGTTTTCAAAGTGTAGTCCATGGTCCCCTGGGGGTCCCTAACACCTTTTCAGGGAAGTCACAAAGTCAAACTATTTTTACAATAATGTTGTCAGTTTTCAGTCTTGTTTGATACTTTCCAGTCCTATTTTTTTTTGGGGGGGGGGAGGAGGCTGGGGTGGGCAAAGATACTTGGAATTGTTTGCCATTTCCTTCCTCAGCTTATTTTACTATTTTGGAAACTGAGGTGATAGGGTTAATTGACTTGCCTGGGGTCACACAGCTAGAAATTGTCTGAGGTCAGATTTGAATTCAGGAAGATGTCTTCCTAATTTCAGATCCAGCAGTCTATCTACTGAGCTACCTAACTGACCCCTTTTATAATAATATTACCATATTATTTGTCCATCAAAATATTCCTCCCTCTTACAATTATATATCTGTGGGGTGGGGGGGGGCTATATTTTCTTTATTTCAACCTAAACAACACACCATCATTGACTGAATGAAAAAGCAGATATGACAATCTAATTATCTTCTAAAAAGTTAGTCATTAAGATGATTTGCAGAAATATATAAAACAATGCCATTCTTCTTACTAGTTTGTTAAAGATATACTTGATTCCCCTTGCCCCAACCACAAAAATTTTTATTTACAATGCTGAATCTATATCCAATGCTCTTTTCATTGTACTATGCAGGCTTCCATCATGTAGGATGGCATTACATTTCATTTGCATTTATATAGTTCCTAAAAGATCTCCCTTTACCTAAGAAGGAAAATGTTTAGATCAGGGTATAATTGGGTAATACTGATAATATAATATAATATAATTGGGTGATACTGATAATAACCAATAAGCACACTAGCAAATGTAATTTCTCTCTGTCTCTCTCTCTGTCTCTCTCTGTCTCTCTCTGTCTCTGTCTCTCTCTGTCTCTGTCTCTCTGTCTCTCTCTCTCTCTCTCTCTCTCTCTCTCTCTCTCTCCCCCCTTGCCTTCCTTCCACTTCTCAGATTCCTCTTCCCTTTTTTCCTCCATATATATTTTAGGCTTTTCAATGGTACCATGAGCTTTGCTTTAGCTCCATGGTGGTCCTCAGGGTTTAAAAGCTCATTGGGTTGCCATTTAGAGGAGCACATTATAAATTGCATTCTTCAATTACCCATGTGTGATAGTCACAGAACACCATGAATCTCATAGATGATAACAAAGAAATGAGAACACAGATAAAAGAACACCGGTTAAGTGTGTTAGTGGCAGACGTCCATATCAAGAGACTCAATCTAACCAAAGCCAGTTGATCTGGGGCTCACATCCTAAACTCATTGATGTTCTGGTATTATCTCCTTATCATATCTCTGGGTTTCAGGGATAAATCATGAATAGTTTAGCAATAGGTTAGTTTGAGGATTTGGGTATGCTCCTGAACTGTGTACACATTACAAAGCAGGCAAAAGGAAAAGTCTCTCCCCCCATCCCAAGTCAGTCATTGAATCAAGGAAAAAATAGGCCTTAATCCCCAGAGAGACTTCAAGGGCTGTATGAAGGAAGAATGACATGGTATGCTCTCCTCTAAGAAGTGGCCCCAAGGCCATATCATATTCAAATGGTGTCATGAAATGTGATTATACTAGCAGATGCAGAAGTGCCATGTGCAAAAAAAAAAAAAAAAAAAAAAAGTCCTTATTCCTGGAGAATCTATGAAAAAGAAGCAAAGTGTGGGAAGGAAAGATTCTAAAATCTGCCCATTAATTTCATTTCTCTCTGGCTTTTCAAAGTTAATATATAGAATTTGAGTTCAGGTTTAGTTATTGCAGTGACAAAGCCCAAATTGCTAAGAACTCAAAGGCTAGAAGGTTTAATACCTCTGTAAGTACTTAGTACCAGCTTTACAAAGTGCTTGACAATACAGCTCCATGTCTGGCTCCTTGCCAGTTTCTTTCCCCATGATTTATTATTTATGCCTATGGCAGAAATGTGACAAGGCATAGGTTATAGAGCGTACTCCCATCTCCCTGCCTGTGACTGATCAGGAATGTCAAAATCCTCGTGAGTGCTGCCTTGGAAAATCTGTGAGCAGCACGGCATGTCAAGGGGCATGGCAAACTCCATCCCAGCAGCCCTTCACTATGGGGAAAAGATTAACATCTTTAGGAGATAATAAAGGCAACCTACCCCATCTACCAGTATGTTCAGGGAGGGAAGAAATCAGGAAGAAGACATGACATTGAGCTGAAATTTGTCATTAGTGTTAATCATATCTTTTCCAAGGCTCCAGTTTTCTGAGATTAAATCCCTTTGGATTACACATATCACCTATATATGGATATGACTAGAAAATGGGAAAACAAGGAGGTACAGAGGGGACTATGACCTAGAAAGTAGATCTGGGAGCCACAATAACTGTTCTGAGATATAGTAAGATGGTAGCTCAAGGTCACTGCATACTTAAGATGGAGGAAAAAAAGCAAAGATGGAAAAGAAGGATGCTAGTGAGGAGGTAGGAGGCTTAACAAAGGCAGACATCCCCCTAGTTTAAAAGTTTGCCTAGGGCTGGTCCCAGTTTGGGCTTACCTTTGGCTCAAATCCATGAAACATATCCAACAGTATTGGGGATGGTTGGCATTGATCCCTTAGTGGTATAAAGGCCAGCTGGCACAGATTCCTTAGAGGAGAATTATAAGTTTTATGAACTAATCAAATCTCACTAAAGAAAATCTCAAGCTTCAATGGACAATAACAACAACAAAACTCTCCCTTCAATCATTTCTAAACGACAGTATTTAGAATACAAAAAAATCTGTGAGCATATATCCCAGGATGAAGCTTGAGGAATTTTAGAATAGAAACAATACTAGAAGAATAGCATTTCAATACCTTTTTAAATTATCATTCCTCTTTAGTTTTCTGATTTCTGGCATTCCTTCCCCTATATCTTCTTCCTTCCATTCCTTCTCACCTTTCTATCCTTTCTTTTCCTCAAAGCTTCCTATCATTGTCCTCTGTTTTTCTTTTTTTTTTCAGCTTTCTTTTTTTCTCTCCATCTACTGCTCTTCTGCTAATTTCTCTCTTGGGTGACTTCTTTCCCACCTCCAGAAATACTTTTAAATCAATGCTGGAGGCTCCCATGACCTTTCTGTCCCCCAAGAGTATATAATGGAAAGATCCCTGGTCTTAGTTTCAAAAGACCTGGACTGGTAAATGATATCTGCCACTTAACATCTATTGTGATTATGGGCATGTTATTTCATTTCTTTATGCCTCAGTTCCCTCATCTGTAAATTAACTATATGTAGTTCTCTAAGATTCCTTCCAGTTTTAAGTACTATGATCTTCTCTCTCCAAAGCTTTGTTAGCTGGGCTTGGCTTCAGCACCATATGTATGATAGGCAGCCAGAAGTTAGTCCATTCCAATCAGAATTACCACTTTCAGTGGGCATCCATGTAAGTGGTATATTAAAAGCAGAAAATTCAGGCCATAAGATGGAGTCGTGACACCCACATCAAACCACCACCAGCACTGACAAAAATCACCAAATATTTCTGGAGTATCTACTGTACATCACAGTAGGTTGATATTAGAGCAGAGAGCACACTTTAAGCTAAACAAAAAAAAAAAAAAAAAAAAAAAAAAAAAAAAAGATCCAATATGAGAATAGGTGTATAATAGCTAAAAGAGTGAGAGAAGCTAAGTGCTGCAGTGGACAGAACATTAGGCTTATCTTCCTGAGTTCAAATATGACCTCAGTCACTTAGTAGCTGTGTGACCCTGGGCAACTCACTTAACATGTTTGCCTCAGGCTCCTCATCTGCAAAATAAGATGGGGAAGGAAATGGTAGGCCACTCTTTTTTCTTTTCTTTTCTTTTTTTTTAAAACCCTGACCTTCTGTCTTAGAATCACTACTTTGTATGAGTGGAAAAGGCTAGACAAAGTTAAGTGATTTGTACAACGTGACACAGCTAGGAAGTGTTGGAGTCCAGATTTAAACCTAGGACCTCCTGTCTTTTAGTCTAGCTTCAATCCACTGTGCCACCCAGCTGCCCTCTCCTCTATTTTTTCCAAGAAAACCCCAAATTGGATCATGGAGAGTCAGACATAACTAAAATATTACTGGACAACAAAAGCTAAAACTGTCCGAGATACTTTTAAATAATTTAATATCTTCCTGTTAGTAGTGGTTATCTCCTCTGGACTTTAAACTCATAGAGTTTCTAGATGTTTGCATTTCTGATGTCTCTATACAAAGTTTCAATTGAATATGTAGACTGATTGACCAAGGAGTTAACATATTTGGAAAGATGCTCTAAAATGCAAAGTACAGTTATAGCAAGATTAATATTTACAATAAGGATTTTAATCTGGAAATAGTTTAGTGTCATTAAATCATAACTATCTGCCCTTTAATTCAAGGAAAGAAGCAGGGACAATAGTATACATTTAAACAGCAGAAGTTTAGAAGTTGAGGACTATTAAAACAAAAACAAAATTGTTTTCTTCTTGAATATATGACAAGAGATATAGGAAAATAAACCATATACAAATAATAATATAAATCATTTTAATGTTTAAGAACTTTTTTTATATAAGATCTCAGTTGTTCCTCCAGGGACTCTGCGGGTTAAAAATTATACTACTGATATTATCATTCCCACTTTAAAGGAAAAAAAAAGAAGGAAAAAACAAAGATTAGAGAGATTAAAAGACTTATAGTTGGTCACTCAACTTATGTGTATCAGAGGCAGGATTTGAACTAAGTGACTTTGGAATTCCAAGGCCAACACCACTGCTGGTATATCATGTCATCTTTCATTAAGACTATATCTGATTTTAAAAACTACCTCAGAAAAAAAAGAAAAGGAAAAAGAAGATTTTCCAAAAGCCTCTGATTACTCATAATTTTAACTATCTTTCATTCCCTAATGTCGTTGAACTAGAGGAAGAGAGGTATTTTTTGTGTTTTGTTTTGTAGTGGCATTGGCAAAGAATATCATTTGTAAACTGAATGGAATCTTATTCTTACTATTTCTGGTATCATTTCCTCCATTCTTATTGGAATAATTTACACTGAAAATATATCAAATAGTTAATAAAGTTGATATTAAAACTAATTCTTGCCTTAAAACTTCATTTATGTATTTGGCAAACATTAAATGAATAGTGAACGTGTAATAATTTATTAGTATTTTATCAGTTCTTTGAGGGAGATAAAAGTATAAACAATAGAAGTTTTATAGCCCAGTAAAAAGGATCTGCCACATAATAAAGGTGGTTGTTTCCCCATGTACTGCTATATTGATATAATTGATTTATAAAACAGTTCTAAAGGAGTTGTTTTCATCTCTGATGAATTTCATCTTTTTTGGTTCACTTTCTTATCTTAGGCAGGGAAAATGTTTTTTTGAATGCTGCATAAGTCATCTGATCACTTTGTCATCCTTCCTAGCTTTGGGTTATCCAGAAATTTGACATGTGCTTTCTTACATGATCATCCATATTAGGAGTAAGGACAAATTTGTTGTTTTACTTTTCCAACAATAGAGATGGATTTTTGTACTAATACAGCTATATTCTCTCTCCATACTCCTTATTATCAGTACCTTGACAGAATGATGAGAGTGGGAAACTCTATACAGAGGGACTTTTGATATTTATTTTATATCCCCAAGCTGTAGCATAGTGCCTGCCACATAAAAAAAGTATTTAATAAATAAACCCTCATGAATTGACTGATTCCTGGAAAAGAATGGAGTTCTGAGTATAACTAGCGTAGAATGGTAAACTGAGATCCTCTTACATCTTGTCTCCATTTTCTTTTTTACACAATTTTAACCTTTTTCTACCCAACTGAACTAATCAACCCTAGACACGTGTCAATGGGGAAGGGTAGGATTGAAGAAAGAGCAGTGATATAGGACAGAAGAAAAGGGGATTGCCACCTCAACTCTTAATTGACCTTTCCATATTATCTTGGGCAAGTTGTTTTAACTCTTTGGGATACAATTTCCTCATCTACAAAATAAAAGAATTGGATTGAATCCCTTAAGTCCTTGCCACCTCAAGCAGCCTTTAACTCACAAAGAAGTGAATAAGCATTCAATCTTAACTGAGAAAATATTACAATTTTTGCATATTGTTATTTAAACCTTATATCAGGAGAGTTGTATGAAAATCACCTTGTAATCTATAAGAGGATACCAAATTTCTCACTTTGTGTACTTCTCCAGATAAATGGATTCTTTCATTTAACATCCGCATTTCTGTTACCCAATCTTCTTGTTTCAAAATGTGTATTCACAGATGTATTTTCAGCTGTGGATAATCATCTAATTATCATGTGGGATCCAGTGTGCCCAGTTTCATTTTGTATCTTTCTCCTCCTCTTTGGTGTGTAGCTTTTGGCAGGCTTACTGGAGATATGACTCAACTCCTTGTCAGTACAGAGTTTGTGAGGGAGAGAAATAATAGGGAAGGAAGCATGCTTCTTTCTGAAACAAAACAGTAATTGATAAGCTAATTTCTGAATTATTATGTCTACAGTCTATTATGTTAACAAGGAACTCTTTTCTAAGACTCCTCAAAATTAGCAAACATAGTTGAAAAAAATCTTAAGCTGGCCTAAGGGTCAATGCAAATGAAAAGAATTATTTCATCACTTACTATGTAATAGGACAAGATGACTTTTCAAAATTTATTCTGGGAGAGAAGGGGAACTCTATGAACCCTGCTCTCATTCAAGGTAGGCTTTCATCACAAAAGCAGCCACTGTTGTTTTTCTAACTCACCGAAAAAAAAAAAAAAGAGTCAAAAAAGTGGAATAGGCTGTATCTGAAGGACATGATCAGTGGACATCTTTACGTGGAGGCCAGAAGACCACTTGTTGGGGATTCTATAGAGAAGTTTTCTGTCTGGTTGAACTACATGACATCTGATGTCTCTTCCAAATAGAAGTAAAACCAGAGGTAGCTTCTATATTAGGAAGACAGTCACATGTAGAAAATAAGAAAACAAAAAGTGAAAAATTGATTGACCTTTTTAGAGAGAAGATCAATTGATGGAGAATCAAAAGTAATTGTAGTCATAAGAGTTAACTAAACACCACCTGTATAGAAAAAGGAGTTTATTGACTTGGTTAAGCAGATCACAAACCTTTTCATGCAGAAATGAGATAGCAGTATGTGGGTTTTGAAAATATTGTGGCCAGAGACTGCATCCCTTAGCATTCTTTGCTGTGTTAAAGATAATTGCCCTAGAGTTCCCTCCTCCCCTACTTCCTGGTGCTGGATTTGTCTATGAATGAACCAATCCTATGAGAGGGAGGGGCCACACCCTCCTACTTCCCAGGATGGGATTGGTCTATGTAAAGACCAATCCTGCGCCAATAAGGGGCCTTGGAACCAGACTTGATTCCAGGTTTGAGCCAGGTATTCAGTTTCAGGCTGGTGGAGCTCCAATTTTTCCTTTAATGAAAGTTTTGTTAGATCAAAGATAAAGAGATTTTTTTTTTCATCATTTCAAGTGTTAACTTGGGAAAACCACAGAACTACTAAAGTAGTCAGAAAAACCAAGTCTTTTAATCAGGAAAGAGATAGTGTTCAATATTTTGGCTGCCACACAGAATCAAGCACCTAAAAACCATACAAAGCCAAGGGCTCTGGGGCACTGGGAACAGAATCTCTGAGAGGATCACCATGCTAGATGATTCTTCAAAGAACAATAGAATTTGGGAAACTTATATACCATTTGAGGAACTAAGGATAGGGAAGTATGGTTGATTGACATTACCATGGCTACAAGGAAATGAGAAGTCCAGCCTATACTGACAGGATGCAAACAGACTTGGGAAAAAAAAAATCATAGCCAGAGGCTGGAGTATCAGGGAGTGGTCTACTTACAATATATACTAAAAGGATGATCCAGGCACAGGTGTAGGTGGGGGAAACTTCTAAGACTAAAGGGGTACTGATTTGATTAGATCTGCTAGCCCCACCTAAACTGGGATTATCAAGTATTCTGTGGCCTATTGTTCAGGCAGAAACTGGTGAGTCTGAGACTTCCACATACTACTCTCCCCTATTAGAAAAATAAACCTGTTTTAAATACATATACATAGTAAAACAAAAGAAATTTCTATGATGAGCATATTAAAAAAAAAACAACTTGTCTCATTTTCTTTAGCAAATAAAAGTACATTTTATTTTAAATCATAGGACAACAACAATGTCAACACTAAAACAGCAATAACCTAACACCACCACCAAGAATGAAACAAATGGGAAGTTTTACACAAGAAAGGTAAGGAGATAGCAAGAGTACACCAAGCAGCTTTCTGTGAATTCAAGTCACTTTGCCCAAATTAACTGCATACTCATATATAAACAAGCAAAACAAAAACAAAAACAAAAACAAAAACAAAAACAAAAAAGCTGATATATGATTACTGGCAAATATGATCACTGTCACTATTGCTATTTTAAATAAAGTAAACATGAAGAATGGAAGAGGTACTATAAAAATGGAGAAAGGCAGTCATGCCAATTTTCAAAAGGTTGGTTATCAATATATTCTGCAAGATAGAGGCTAGTGTGATTGACTTTCATTCCTAACAAAATTCTAATATATATTATTAAGAGAAATGGTTAGTGAACTTTGAAAATGGAACATTACAAAAAGCCATCATCAAGAGTAATAATGATTTATAGAATCAAATTATTTGAAGGATTGAAAGAACTATATCACACATAGTAATCTGTAGGAAAGGAAAAA
Organism: Gracilinanus agilis; assembly: GCF_016433145.1. Lineage (NCBI taxonomy): Eukaryota > Metazoa > Chordata > Mammalia > Didelphimorphia > Didelphidae > Gracilinanus > Gracilinanus agilis. The sequence continues at coordinate 82,021,669 of NC_058130.1, read as the reverse complement.
AAAATGGAATTCTGACTACAACTTACTTAAACAGCACTCATCCAGCATCTGCTTAATGCTTTGATTTGAAGGATAGGGAATCAATCATGTCTTGAGGCAGCTCATCCTTCTTTTGGAGAGCTCTAATTGTTAAGAAATTCTTTCCTGACAATAAGTCTAAAATTGTCTCTGAAACTTCCAATCATTGATTGCAGTTCTGCTCTCTGAGACAAAATGTTAAAAATTTAATTGTTTCTCTATGTGAATGGTCTTCAAATACTGGAAAGTCACTGTCTATCTGCTGAGTCTTCTCTCTTCCAGATTAATTAACGCATGTTTTTAACTTCCTCATGAGGTAGACTCCAGGCCTTTTTCTATCCTTACCCACAACAGGATACTCAATATTATCAGTGTCTTTTTTAAACTTTTTAAAACTTAAATCTATTTATCATCTCCTGATAATCTGATAAGGCTTAGTTGATAAGAAAGAAAGGGACACTTTTTTCTGTCAGCTCATGCTTCCAGCTCTGTCTCCTGGAGCATGGAGTTTATTATATATATTTCAAGACTCATTTCACACAAAAGAAGCCCCCAAAACTTCGCAATTGTGCAGAAATACAGATTCTGTCATATCAAAACACAAAAGGTTTCATTGGCTTCAGAATAGAACAAGGTCAAGGCTGAATTTTGGCTGGCCCATTATCAAAAGCTAAGTCTGAGAATACTTTCTCAGGGACAAATAGCCCCCATTGGAGGCGGTTTTCTCTAAATTTTGTCCAGTTTTTACCTTGACTTGTCTAGAAACAGATTCAGAGCCCGGCAGCTTTTTGCTTATTTTCTGTCTTTAGTCTTGGAGAGAAATTGTGAACCTCTTAACTATTGGTTTGATAAGAACATAAAGTTTTCCAGTAAGAAAAGTTGTGGATTAGAAAAGGAGTCAAAAGAGGAGTCTTAGATTTTTATCTATTTGAGACTGTTTATCTTATTGGCTTCCCACATAAACCCTTGTCCCAGGGTTCTAAACCCTTGTGCCCAGACAGATAACGTTTGGTAGAGACCAGTGGGGCTAACAGCCCTCTATTCCTGGAAGCTATGCTCTCTGCCCACATAGCCCAAGATTAATTAATTTTAATTTTTTTTTTTTTACTGCCGCATTAGACTGCTGATTCAAATGGAACTTTCTGGCTACTAAACTCCTCAGATCTTTTCCAGAATTCCAGAATTGTCTTACTGTGCATGTAAAGGTAATTTTTTTTGTACCTAAGTGCAAAGAATTTACCAAAGGATCAAAAGAGACATTATTTGTAAAGCACCGTGCCTGGCATATAGTAAATGTCCAAAAACATTTGTTCCTTTATCCTTCCTCTTCCTTATGGAAATTCATCTTTTTAGATTTAGCTCAAACTCTAGCCTGTCTAGAACCTTTTATATAAACCATCCAATTTATTAGGTATTAATCTTAGTTTTGTGCTATTGGCAAATGTGATGAGTTATCTATACCTTTATTTAGATCAGTGATAAAAATATTAATCAGCACAGAGCCAAGTATACACTGGATACTTCCTACAAGTTGGGCCATTAATTCTGTTATCCAGGCCATCCAACCAGTTCTAAATTAATCAAGTTGTATTACCATCTAGTCCCTATTTCTTCATTTCTTTACAAAAATACTTTGTCAAGAAGTTTGCTATAATTTATATCCACAGTATTCCACTCATATACTAAAACAGGAATCCCATCAAAAAAGGACATGAAACTGGACTACTATAATCTGTTCTTGATGAAGACATTTTTATATTCGGTAATTTTTGTACTTTGTAATTCCTTCTTATGGATATATTCAACAACGATCTCAATGATGTGCTCTAGAATCGTTTTAGGGAATTGAAATTTTGTTCAAACTTGTAATTATTGAGAATATATTACAAAGCAAAAAAAATAAAAGTATCTTGTTTCCTGCCATTATACTCATCACTAAATGTGTTTCTGAGTTTCAACTCTATAAATTATTTCAAGGTGTCTAATTCATGACCCACAGCTTAAAAGCAGTCCATAACACTACAATATATTAGGAATAAAATTAATATGCAATTGGTAGATATTTAACAAGATAAATAAGCTTGGAAGGAGTTCTCCTACAGAGTGTTTGAGTATGTGCTATTTAACTTTGGGGTTCTATCCAATTTCCATATATATATGACAGACATAAAACTTTTCTGAATGCACTATATATAATGGAAGAGATTTATACTATAATAGAGCAGACATGTAAACTCAAATTCAAAGAGGGCCATCAACCTAAACTTAAGGATGCTTAGAGCCACATATAGATTTAGTTTTAAAAATAAAATGTTATATTTGCCTTAATATAATTTTATTCATTTAATTTAATTACTATCCATTATATATTAATCTGGTTCCTAACACTGTAGTGTTATGGGCTACCAGTGACCCATGGGTCATACATTAGATACTTTGAAATAGTTTATAAAGTAAAAACTCAGAAAAATGATTACATATGAGAATTTTGGCATAATACAAATAAGATATATTTTTTCCTTTGTAACATTTCATTTATTTCATTATTTCTTGATTACATTAAAAAAACTTGATTCATCTAAAAATCTTTTTATTTACATATCCTTTCCCTTCATTCCATCACTCTCCTACCTTTTGAGGAGGTAAGCAATATATTGATTATATATTGAAATCATGAAAAACTTATTTCCATGTTAGCCATGTTGCAAAAGAATCCCCCCCAAAAAAACTCAAGACAATTAAAGTAAAGTATATTTTGATTTGCATTCAGAGTACATTACTTCTTGTTATAGATATGCATATATATTTTTGGCTTTCAGGTAATCTAATAATTCTTGAATTGTCTCTCTTTGATCTACTTCCCAGGTCAGTTGTTTTTTCAATGAGATATTTCAGGTTTTCTTTTTTTTTCTTTACATTCTTTTGATTTTTTTTATTGTTTCTTCTTATATCATGAAGTCATTAACTTCAAATCACCCAATTCTAATTTTTAAAGAATTATTTTCTTCTGTGAATTTTTGAATTTCCTTTTTCATATGGCCAATTCTGCTGTTATTTTCTTCTTGCATTGCTTTTCTTTTCTCAACTTTTCCTCTGCTTCCTTTATTTGATTTTTTAATTCCTTGTTGAGCTCTTCTAGAGCCTGAGACCAATTTATATATTTTTAAAAGTTTTGCATGTGTTTACTTTGCTTTCACTGTCACCTTCTGTGACCATGTCTTGCTCATCTTTGGCTCCACAAAAAAATTTCTATGCTTAAGTGGTTTATTTTTGTGGGTTTTTTTTCCTAGCCTTTTTCTTGATTTTAACTTTTATTTTAGAGATGGGCCCTGTGGGGAGGAGGTGAAGCACTATCTTAAATTTTAGTTTTTTCTTGCTGCTACTCTTAGCTCTATTTCTGGGTTTCTTTAAGTTTCAGTTCTACCAAGGTAGTATGATGGCCTATGAGTTAGGAGCTTTGAAAGCCACCTTCCACTGTTAATTTAATCACTCCCTGAGATTGCTTAGGGCTTAAAGAGCTCAGAGGACTATGAGCTATTCATTGATGGGGCTCAGAGCCTAGCCTCAGGCTTGGGTGGAGGCTTTTGGTCTCACTTTGGGCTTGATCAGGTCTGATACATTATGGACTGGGCTTGTCTCTTTCCCTTGAGCTTGAGTAGGGGATAACGCCGGGCCTTGGATTGGGTTTACAGAAGCCAGGTGCACTACATTGGGGACTACCTTGTACTGGGGTTCAGGTTCTCACTGCAGCCTTGGGCTGTGGCTCTGTACTTACACAGTCCAGGAGCCCTGTGAACTGTCTTGTTCAGGGGCTTATAACGTCCCTTTGAGCTTCTGTAGAGGCTAGCCCTGGGTCTTGGACTGGGCTTATTCAGCCCAGGCACACTGTTCCGACTGCCTTGCACTGGGGTTCAAGTCCCCATTAAGAGCTTGACCTGAATCTCCTAGCCTTGCTCTGGGCTTACACAGATCAGACTTTGTGGAGGTAACTTTGTGCTAGCATTCAGGATCTCACAATAGGCTTGGATTGGGGTTTGCAAGGGTTGCACTGCAATTAGTTTATGCAGTATCAGGTTCTCAAAAATGATTTGACCCCAGCTTCGAAACCTGCAACAGTAGAAGTGTGGTGGGAGAGCCTGCTTTGGCTTACTCTGGTACTTCTTGGTGTTGCCTTCTGCAGGCTGTGCTCCCCTCTGACCCCAATGAACCAGATCCTCCCTGCTAACCTTTCAAGTTGTTCTCTGCAAGAAAGTTGCTTCACTCCATTTCCTCCTTGCTTCCTTTACTTCTGTATTCATTTTGAGACATTATTATAAGATTGGTTGGTAAGAATTCTCAAAGTGATTCAAGCTTTCCCTGATTCTACACTGCCTGCTTATCTCTGCCCCTGCAAGTTAGTGAATAACATTTTTCATCATGGAACATTAGAATTATCTTGGAAAATTATATTGATTAGAGTAGATAAGTCTTCCAGAATTAATTATCATTATAATATTGCTATTCTTGTGTAAAATATTCTCCTACTTCTTTCTAATTTATATTGAGTAAGTTGGTATAACACTTCCATGGACTTTCTGAAACCATTCTGCTCATTATTTCTTACAGAACAAAAGTAGTCCGTCTTAACCAAATACTATAATTTCCTCAGCCATTCCTCAAATGATTGGCATTCTTTTAATTTCTGATTCTTTGCCACCACCATAAAAGAGCTGCTATAAATATTTTTGGTATTTATAGGTTTTTTCCTCATTTTCCTTAATCTATTCTGGATACAGATCTGATAGTGTCTGTCAAAAAGTATACATAATTTTATAGCCCTTTGGGCATAATTCAAAATTATTCTTCAAAATGATGGGGCTACTACACAATTCTACCAAAAGTACATTGATGTATTGGCCCAGCCAGTTAGCCCAGTGATTCATGCAGCCTTGGTACTTTAATGAAATCCTTTTAAAACGTGCATTAATATTTCAATTTTTGACATTCCTTCCAGCATTTGTTAATTTCCTTTTGTATCATGTTAGCCAATCTGATAGGTATAAACCGACATTTCAGAGTTGTTTTAATTTTCATTTATCTAATCAATAGTGATTTAGAGCATTTTTCATATTACTGTTCATAACTTTTAATTTTTTTCCCTAAAAACTACCTTTCCATATCCTTTGACCAATTATTATTTGGAGAATTTCTCTTATTTTTATTAATCTTACTTAGTTCTCCATTTATTTGAGAACAATATTGAGACATTTGATTTAATTTCTTCTTAGTTTCTTGCATTCCTTCTCATTTTAACTGTATTACTTTTTTGTGCAAACATGTTTTAGTTTCTTATACTCATAATTATACATTTTAATTATTATGATTTTCTCCACTTCTTTTCTGGTCAAAAACTAATTCTGCCCTCTTCCATTGATCTGGCAGGTCAATCTTCCCATGTTCCCTAATTTATTTATGTTAATATCCTTTATGTCTAAATCATTTACCCATGTTGATCTGACCGTGGTACATATAGTGTGAGATGTTGGTATATGAATAGTTTCTGCTAAACTACTTTCTATTTTCCAAAATTTTGAGGCAAATGATTACTTTTTACTACAAAAACTTGGATCTTTTGGCTTGTTAAACACTAGATTACTGTGGTAATTTACTACTATGTATTGTGTTCCCAATCTATTCCATTGACCCACCACTCTATTTCTTAGCCAGTGCCATATTGTTTTATTGACCACCACTTTGTAATATAGTTTGAAATTAGAGATTGCTTTGGTTCCTTTCACATTTTTCAATTATTTCAATTAGTTTTTCAGTTGATTCAATAGTGTTCTCTAAGTATCATCATCATATCATATGCAAAGAATAATACTTTTACTTCTTCATTGACCAATTTTATTCCTTCAATTTCTTTTTTTCCTGTGTTGGTACTATAGTTAGCAATTCCAATACAATATTGAATCATACTGAAAATATACTTGTTTTGCCCCCGATCTTACTAGAAAGGAGTCTAGTTTGTCACTATTACAGATAATGCTTGCTCTTGGTCTTAGATAGAAACCACTTATCATTTTAATATTCCTATGCTTTCTAGTGTTTTTAATAGTAAGGATGTTGTATTTTGTCAAAAGCTTTTTTTCTGTGTCTATTGAGGTAACTTTATAATATATATTTTTTTGGTTTTGTGGTAAGATTACTTGATATGGTCAGTTGTGTTTGTAGTTTTCCTACTATTGAAATAGCCATGCATTACTGGTATAAATCCTATCTGGTCATAGTGAATGATTTTTGTAATATATTGCTGTATACTCTTTACATTCATTCATTCATTCATTCATTCATTCATTTATTTAGTTTAATTAAATTTTTTACATTGATATTCATTAGGGAAATTCACCTATAGTTTTCTTTATCTATTTTTGCTCTTCCTAGTTTAGCTATCAAAAAATAGTTGTGTAATAAAAGGAATTTGGAAGAACTCCTATATTTTTTCAAATAATTTTTATGGTATATTGTCATTACTTCATTATTTATGATACCTTTTAGCAAGATGTAGCCTTCCTGCTTATTCCTTTTAATTTTGATTTTGCTTTATCTGAAATCATAGTTGCTACTTCTGACTTTTTTATTTCAGTTGAAGCTGAACAGGTTTTACTCATTAGTATATATACTCTTTGAATCAGTGATGTTGGCCTTCTGGATGTTCCATGACCAAGACACTTCATTTCTCAGATCTAGGCATTTTCTTGGGCTATCCTCCATGCTTAGAACAGAACACTCTTCTTTCTTTACTCTGACTTATGACCTCTCTGCCTTCATTTAAGGCCCAATAAAAATTCATCCTTCAAAATGAAGCCTTTCCTGATGCCTCTTAATTCCAGTGCTTCCCCTCTTTTGGTGAATTACTCTTTATCCTATAATATAGCTTGCTTTGTACATATTTATTTGTATGCTGTCTCCATCAGATTTTGATCTTCCAGAGTGCAGAGACTCTATTTTGTCATCTTTTTGTATATCTTCAGCACTTTTGTATATCTTAGCAGAATATTTGGCACATAGAAATTTGATTAATTTATAATTGTTTATAAATGATTTATAAAATATTTAATAAATTTAATAAATAAATAAAATTATTAATATTAAATTATATTAAAATTAATAAAAACAGAATTTAATTTAAAGTGATTAATCAATAATGGAGAAAACAGATGTATAAAATATCATGCATTTCAAGTGAAAATGAAATTAAGTTGATATATTAAGATCCAGATTGTGGGCCAAAAGAATGGAATAGAACAGGCTCAGAATATATGCCATGTTGATTTTGTTGGCAGTCTCAAAAGACCTTTGAACCATCCAGTCATTGTAACTACACATTATTTAACATATCCCTCCTTTGCAGACCAACCCTTTAGCTCTCCAAAAGATTTGTGCTTGCAGTAATTTAAATACTTTCACAGGATTATGAGCCATGATAATTTATCAAATGGTGAGAAGCCTCCCAATGATGAACACCTCAACATTTAATTGGTTTGGTTCCTGGAGGACAGACACAAAGACTGAGATTCTTAAATTGTCTTGAACTTGGAATGGTCTTCCAGAACTTTGGAGGTAATGGCATGTAACAAAAATTCAAGAAGACTTTATTAATTCTTTTTGAAAGAGTCTGAGAATCTGAGTTGAAAAGGATCTCCAGAAGTCTTTAGGAACTAAATTTAACTGTCCTCCATACCATTGCTGATATATCATCCACAAGGTATTGCTGGAAGATGTCTATTTGTGTAGAACCCAAAGCCTTCCAATCTACTCTGGAACAGCTCTAATCACTAAAATGTTTATCCTTGCTTTTGCACTCAGAGTCATGGAGGGATATGCCTACCCTAATTCTGAGTCTTTTATGGGTCAGAATCCTCTTCAAACCAATTCACAAGCCTTTAGTTATGTTTTAACTTTTACAAGTTGGTCAGAGGATAAACAGTTCAAAGATAAGCCATGTAATAATGAAATAACATAGTAATAAAAATAAAAACAGAACATTCATCTCATAAACCCTGAGCTCATTCCCATAAATTCATATGTTCTCAAATAAGAAGAGGGCATAAATAGAGATCATTTGTGGGCCATATGCATATGGAGGACACATGTAGCCAAGACATTCATATTTAATGGGACATACTTCAGGGAATGTGTATGGCCAGGACTCTCCTAAAATGCTATAATAATATGTGTCTTCCCTGAAGGAAAAGGTTACAACTCTTTTTAGCTAGTTCTCTAAATGAATGTCTATGACGCTCTTCTGTTCATTCAACCATGCTTCTCACAAATTATCCCAAGTTAAAACACATCTCTTCTTTTAAGTCTTTTGAATTAATTTTTTCTTTACTGTCTCCTCTGAGTCTTTCAGTTCAACTCACATGTAAAATCTGATCAGAAATCTATTTTGTTTCTTAATCTTTAGAATACTCTCCTAGATGAGACAAATAGTCTCATGATTTTAGTCCTTTAAGTGGAAAATGAGACAAATGAAACTGATGAGGAAACTTTCTTCAGTCTCCTCTATCATGCTTTTCTGTTCCATACAAAAAACAAAGGCTGAAATTAGTGGAGGAGAATGAAAAGGTTGATGACTTTTGTCCCCACCCCAAAACTTTTCCTTCCTTAACAAATCATATAAGGAAAGAGTATGAATCAAAAACATCACAAATTTATTATTTAAAATTTTATCAACATGTGATCAGAAAAAAAATTAATAAAAAAATCATACTGTGTTCATTCTCAGGTCCCTCTACAATACATTAATTCTAAATATTATTTTCTGTAACTGCTTCTCTTTAATGAGAACTGTTTTTTCTTCTCTCATTTAATCTCCTATTTCAACGCTAGCTTAATTCCCATGCTACTTATTAGAGAACCATGGTGTGAAAGGAAAAAATAGGACTAGGTATCCTGCTAAAGACATTCTGAATGCTTAAAAGTAAATCCTGCTTTATGGAAAGTAAGACAGAGGGAAATATAGGACTGAGGATGAGACATCAGAGGTGAAAATAACCTAATAAACATTCCTCACTCTGGATACTCAATTGTGTTCTTAATATAGTAAATTCCCCTACCCTAAAAGTTCCCAGTGTTTTCAAACAGAAAGAATATTTGTTAAGATTAAAAAAAAATTAGACAATCAGAACATGAAAGATGCATCCGAATCTCCCCTAATTCAAATTAATAATCAATTAAGAATCAACTACGTCAAGCATTTTGTTCTTTTCTCCAAGACTTGCTAGCTGTATGACCTCTCTGAGCCTCATCTTATTTATCTGTAAAATACACATATTTGTACTTTTTTCTCACAAGGTTAATGTGAAGCTCAAAGGAGGAAATATATTAGTGCTTTTTAAATTGTCAAGTACTATTTAATTATTAGTTATAGCTCCTAAAGGAGAAAATAAGGAATGACAAAAATTATGAATCAATAACACATTTACAATACTTTTGTATTTTATTCATTACAGTTACCTCTATGAATTGGAGAAAAATAGTACTGAATATTTATTCAAGCACTTGATAGTATGTTTTCAATATATAGAAGATAGGTGGCCCAGATAATAGGACTCTTTACTTAGGAAGCTCTGAATTAGAATCCTTACTCAGAAACTTACTAGCTGGGTTACTCGAGTCATCAATTAAACCCTATGTAACTTAGTTTCCTTATCTGTAAAATGAGGTAGTTCTATTGATCTCTAAGGTTCCTTCTAGTTCAGAATCTATGATACTATAACATGTTTGCTTCTAATAAGTTCTTAATGAATATTTGTTTACAAATCCAAGCCATTGAAATAATTGCATGTCCCACACTGAATATTAAAAATACAATTAAATCACAAAAATTTTGTTTAAACCTGTAACTTCTGTCAATGCATTCAAAGTTAAGTGACCCTAAAGGAAATGAACCAAAGTGAAATGGGAAAAAATAATGTTAGGTAAACATATAAGGAAAGACTAGGATGTTTTATTTTAAAATTTTAATTGAGAAAACTTTCTAGCAAAAGAGCAGGAGATACATGTAGATACATATAGATACATATCACATAATGGTACCTAAGTCTCTGCAGAATAATGGACTTAAATGCAGAAATGTGTATATCAGGGTGTGTGTGTGTGTGTGTGTGTGTGTGTGTTTTCACATAGGGTTTGTAATCCAAATGAATCACATGTGTATGCATACACACATATGAACATCAATACTTATATACCTAAACATATATATTCATCTAATAAAACATATATATACATGTAAATATATATGTTTATACATATATAATAAAATTAAATGATAATTTGACTTAGTTATGGAAGAAACATTAATTTGTATTGACTAAATAAATAGAAGGATTTGTTAGGAACAAAATAAAATAATTTTATAATGCAAAAATAAAAAAAATCAAAGTCAAATAAAAATGTAATTAATTCATAAAATATATATATGTAGCAAATAGATAATAGCTGAATGACAAATGTATCAACCAGGGGATGAAGAGTCAGAGGATGTGAACAGATAATTTATAATTTATAAGAACTGAAGGAAAAAAAATCACTTAAAAATGTTTCATCTCACCTATTAATCAAACAAATTAAAATCAAGTAATTTTCTGGTGCCATTTAATATGTTACTATACAGAAAAAGTAATTTATGGTGAGAAAAATCAACACAGGTGGGATTGTTGAATAATAAGTATACTCATTCATTGCTGGTGTAATTCCAAACTGGTAGAATCTTAGGGAAAATAATTTGGCAGTATCCTGAAAGAGTTACAAAAATAATCCTACCATTTGCCTCAATAATCCATTGTTAGGAACATACCCTAAGGGCATTTGCAAAAAAAGAAATTATATATTCAAAGATATTTATAGCAGTGTTATTTGTAACTACCAAAAAAAAAACTAGAAACAATAAGAGTAATGGTAAAATAAATTTTGGTGTATTAGTGTGGTAGAATAATAAAATATAATTGATAAATATGAGTGGTAGAAGTATGGAAAGATCTTTTCTTACATAATGCAAAGAAAAAATTAGAACATAAAGAGATGAATACATCATATGAAATCAAGTATAGTTTTCTGAGAAAACTATGGGTCACACAGAAGGAATCTAACAAGTTTTCATGAATATTTTATTATTTTATTATTAAAATTAATTTACCTAAATATAAAGTTTCAATACAATTTTAATTATTTTATTGACACTTATGATTAAGCAACCATGCACTAGTTACCTACTTTTCTAAGTAAAACACACAAAAATGGAATTATTTCTTTTTGTTCTTGTGTGGCCAGAGCAATTAGGATGCATTTAGTTCTTTTAATTTTCTCAAATGAAACAATATATTCTTGCTGGCATTTGGGCTGATTTTTTAAGTGTCTTTCGGTATTTTCTTCTTAACTGAGAGACATTTGGAAATAATTATATTGGTTTCATGGCCCTACTATGCTCAAAAACTAATGCTTAGTCTATATTTTCCAGTCTATCTTTCTTGTGAATGAATAAATGATCTGGCCCTCACAAGCAATATGATATTCTGGAAAAAAGCAATGGATTTAGAGACTGAGGGAAATTATTCTGGCAGACGTGTTAAAAATGTATTGCAGTAGAGAAGCAACTGGGAGGTGCAGTGATTAAAGCTCTGGATCTGGTGTCAATCAATCAGTAAATATTTTTTTAAGTAGCTACTACATGCCAGGCGCTGTGCTAAGCACTGAGAATTAAAAAAAAAAAAAAAAAAGCAAATACAAAAAAATACAAAAAAAAAGCTCCCTGAAGGAGCTCACAATATAACAGGGGAGATAATATGCAAACAAATATATACAAAAATGTGGAATGAAAAGGAAATGATTAATGGAGGGAAGACAATTAAAGTGGTATCAGAGAAAGTTTTCTATAGTAAGTGAGAAATTAAATGCAGCCAGAGAAGTTAATATTTGGTAGAGAAGGTAAAATATTCCAGGCATGAAATATAGCCAGAGAAAATACCCAGACTTAGAGTACCAGGCCTGAAGTGAGGAGGACCTGGGTTCAAATTTGGTCTTAAATACTTCCTATCTGTGTGTTTCTGTGCAAGTCACTTAATTTTAATTCCCAGCCCTTACTGATCTTCTGTTTTAGAACTGATACTGAGACAGAACATAAAGGCTAAGAAAGAAAAAGAGAAAAAAGGAAGGAAGGAAGGAAAGAAAAAAGGAAGGAAATGTCCAGATCTAAGAGATGGAGTGCCCTGTTCATATAACAGCCAGGAAGACAGTGGCATTGTATCTTGGAGTTTATCAGAGATTAAAATATGGGGAAACTGGGAAGGTAGAAGGGGATTAAGTTATAAAGGACTGTAAATCTCAAAGAAATCCTTTTGTATTTTATTCTGGAGGCAATAGACAGTCATTGGAGTTAATGACATGATCAGATTTGTGCCTAAGGAAAATTACTTTAGTGTCTGAGTGGTGGATGGGTTGGATTAGGGAGAGTTGATGCAGGTAGACCTTCCATTAGACTATTGTATGAGGTGAAAAGGGCCTATATTAGGGTAGTGGCAGTGTCAGAAGAGAAGAGATACCTCTAAGTTGAAATTAACAGGTCTTGGCAACAGATTGGATATGGAAGATGAGAAATAGTGGGGAGACCAAGATGATTCAAAGGTCATTAGCCTGAAGGACTGGGAAGAAAGTGTCACTCTCTAGGGGAATTGGATTTAGAGGAAGAAACAAGTTTTATTTTGGACATAAAGAGTTTAAGATATCTACTGGACATCCAGTACAAGATATCTGCAAGGCAGTTGGGGATGTAATATTAGATGCCAGATTGATAGATAGAGTTCAGAATCATCAGCATAGAGATAGTAAAGAAATCCCTGGGAGATCATGAGATCACCAAGTAAAGTAAGGAGAAAAGAAAAGGGCCAAAGATCCAGTCCTGAAGGGTTCCTATCGTTAGAGTGCATAATCTAGAAAAGGATCCATCAAAGGAGAAAGAGAAAGACTTATCAGATGAGTAGGATAAAAAAATCCCAGGAGAGAGTGGTGTACCCCAAACCTAGAGTATCAAGGAGAATAAAGTGACCTACAATGTCATAAGCTGAAGAAAAATCAAGGAGAATGATGACTTAGAAAAAAACATTGGAAATGATAGCTAAGAAATAATGAGTAACTTTATAGAGAAAAAGTTTTGGGGTTTGAAGAAATACTGTAAAGATTTAAGAGAATGAGAGGAGTTTAGAAGGTAGAAGAGATATAGGATAATACTTAGCAATAATGATCAAGTGAGTTTTTCTTTCTGTATGGGAAAATCATCAGCATGTTTGTAGGCGGTAGGAAATGAGAGGATAGATAGAATGAGATAAAAAATAAGTGAAACTGGATATAATAAGAGGGGCAATCATATTGGAAGAGAAAGGATGGATTTCAGTCTAGAGAAATGAGAAGAAACTAAAGGACCAAGATAATTAAAAGAGCAATAGACTATATAAAGGAACATTTACTAATTTATTCATTCATTCATTTAATAGATATTTATTGAGTAGCTATTATGTATAAGGCTTTATACTAACTATAGTAGGGAATTAAAAGAAAATGAAGTAGTACATATTTGTAAGGAATTTATAATCTGAGTGAGATAAGCTATCTACAAAACTGACTATAATATAAGACAGTAATGGGCAAACTTTTTAAAGAGGGGGCCAAAGGAAAGGAAACAATCATATGTCAGTCTGTTTCTAAGGCAACTCTTTCAAAGTTTCATTGTATTGTATCCTCCTCATTGTATTCATCAGGTTAGGAATAATGTTGAGCCCCATAGAACGTTTCAGGGGTCCATATATGGCCTGCGGGCTGTAGTTTGCCCATCACTGATATAAGAGAATATAAGACCAACAGCATAGAAATAATACAAAATATTGTGAGAATCTAGGGGTAGAAAAAATTACTTCCTCCTGAAGGCGGGGAAATCAGGAAAAGATTTCAGAAGGTTGGAGTATATACCGTGATTATGGTTTTGTCCTTATACTGAAAGAAAGTACAAATCTCATCACTTGGAATATCTACGACTTCATGGATCTGGGGGGTGGGGGGGGCGTGAAAATGGGCAGAAGACAAAGTATTACCATGAAGCTGTTCCAATTCTGTTTCTGTTACTTCTATCATTATAGAAGGAAACCCAAAGGCAATGGAGAATTGCACAGTGCATAGAAGTTGACTAGAATGCCAAGTTATACTTAGAAAGGGTGTAAGAAATATCATCAAAGAAATATGTTCCTAGAAAAAAATATTACTTGAGAGCTAGAGAGAGAGAGAGAGAGAGAGAGAGAGAGAGAGAGAGAGAGAGAGAGAACAGCTAGACAGACTATACTAGCACTCACAAAATGTAAAAAAAAAAAAATAAGCCAAGAACAACAATCAAAAACTTGGATGAAATCTTCCCAAACACTGGAAGAATCTCCTCCAAAGGAACTGGGGTAGGACATAGACAAGAATCATATGGTTTGAGAAGCCTTGGAAAGGATTCATTTTATACTTGTGGAGGTAATAACTATGAGTGAGGTCATAGATGCATGAAAAATACATAATATCATGAAGACCCAAATAAAAAAGTATTATTATAGTATATTTTGTGGTTATTCTAGTAATAATGTAACCAGTTTTGTATAGAACAATGGCGATTGGGATAACTCATGGAGAATCACAGAGACCAGTATAGACCTCTGTCAAGGGAGTGCCAATGGTGTCAGGGTGGTATTGTGAGAGGTGTGCTGCTTTTGAATTTAGAGGATACCTATATCACCTTGGGAATGTCATTTATGTTAACTAAGCCTCAGTTTCCTCACATGTAAAATAATTTTATTGTCTTCGATGACATTTAAATTTCTTCCCAGGTACAAATCTATTAGTTTTTTATTTATCTTGGATATTGAAAGATAGAGGATAATGGTTCAAATTTTGATGGTCTCTTATTAACAATATGACCCTGCACAATCACTTAATGTTTCTAACCCTTAGTTTCCTGTTTTGTAAAAAATGAGAATGTTGAACAAGATCTCTGATATCTCCTTCAGACTTTAGGACTATGATTCACTATGATCTTTTGGCCATCAGCATGCAGTCTTCTCAGAGATGGTTCATATGAGTCATTAAAAAGTTAGCTAACTGGGAATAAAAGGAGTTATTGAGAGTGCATTATGCTTCCTACTGGATTTCCAAAAAGGACATGGGATAGCACCAGGGGGACACACAAGGGAAGTTGTGTCTCCCAACTTGCGAACTTTCCCCTTCCTGCTATTGTACATGCACAGCAAGGGTGTGCCTGAAGTGCAGCCAAGAATAATAGGGTGACTGGGAGAGCGACAACTGTCTTTGCAAAGGTATCAGGAAGTTTGAGGCTGGCCTGGCCTTTACAGAATCCCTAGACCGAATAAAATGAGGGAACAAATGTACCTTTCTTAGAAGCACAATGTCCCCCAGGGATCCCTGTGACTTACTTGGCAGGGATCCCAATGGAAACTGCCACCCTTAAGTCCAAGCACCTGCCTCAACAGAGGAGAACACATTGTACCCCAGCATGAGACACACGTCCTCATGGCTCCATACTCTTTAATAGATTCACCAAGTGCCTCATTCAAAATCATACACTGAGTTGGTGCCAGCACTGGAAATAGAAGCAGAACATGGGGCCTATGACATTCAATCTTGGTCCCTTGGATAATTAGATAAAAGGCAGTTAAAATATGCTGGGGGAAGGTAAAGGCAGATTTAGGAAGGAGGAAAAAGCCAGAAAGGGAATGGAGTCACTTGTACATGGATATCAAAGAAACAAAAGAGAAGACTAAAGGCCAGAATCTATTTAGGCCTTTGAACCGTCCTGAGAAACCAACATGTGACAGATTCTTTGATCTCCTGCTCAGCACCCAAGTCCTTCTGCATTTAGCATGCTCCCACTTTAGCATGGCATTTGGCCAGGCACTCTGGCCAACCAGCATTTCCCCTACCTCAAAAAGTGTCATGAGGAAAATAAAACAGGCCTGTGGAGAAATGACTAGGATCAAAGGCCTTATGCGAACTCTCAAGTAACATCCACAATGTGCTTCAAGACAGCTGCACTTAACCAACTGACTGTGTTTTCAGTGGAACTAAAAGATAGCAAGGATTCCCACTGATTTCTCTATGAGAAATGTTGAGAAATAGATACTGATAAACTATTCCTTCTGAAAAAATTGCTTAAGGGAGCAACTTAGAATTAAAAAAAAAATAAAATATCAAGTAAAATTCATGCACCCTGAGGGTAAGGACTTTTTCAGTCTTTGTGCTCCTGAAGCCTGAAATAGTGCCCCAGAGTAGGCACTCAATATGTATTTGAATTGAATACATGAATTCAACAATCAAGTAGTTATATAGTTTTCTGAAACCTTCAAAACTTCATTGCTTTGTTTATATATACACATATATGTAACATATAGATTATATACATATTACACATATTTATATGGACATATGTTTACACGTACATGATGTGACTTGTAGATGTTATAGATAGATATCTTTGGAATATGCCCAATTCTTCCCATTGGAGATAATGATTGCTGCTGTAAAGGCAGGACAAAGAACATGGCCAAGCAGCACTTGATTCTTCCTTTGTCTATTACCAAGAGTAGTATTAGACTAATATAGACTAATATCTGCCCTCCTGATAGTATTCATTTAAGGGTTAGAGTCTGGTATAGAATGAAAGTCACTTTCTTGGTTGCTCTTGAGAGGAAAGATCTCAACCAACTTATATCAAATAGGTTAGTTCCTTTCCACCAGATACTGGTCACACAAAAAACCATTATGGCCAATGAAGGGATATTATACCCAATTAACTAAACAAAAGCAGATAGAAATTGAATATGCTATACATATTAGAATATACTGGATAATATATAAGCTTTTTTAGGAGAGAGTAAGATGAACATAAGATCTGACCAAGAAAGAGGTCTTAATGTCATCCAAAGATATCCACTTGACAGTCTTTGGGAGGCAAACTGAAAATCAGAGACATATTGAAGTGCTGCCTTCCCTTATATGTCTATACCTATTCTTTCTACATGTATTTCCCAAAGCATCTTTGGAACCATGTCTCTCCTGTTTCTTTTTTTTTTTTTCTTCCTTTTCCTCTCCCTTCCTCTACATTCCCTCCCCACTGCTATTGCTGTCTCTTTCTTTCTCTCTTTCTCTGTCCTTCCCTCCATCACTTCCTTCATCTCCCTCTTTCCATTCCCTTCTTTTCTTCTTATTTCTTCTCTATTTCTTCTTCCTTTTTTCATCCCCATCTCTCACCAACATATAAATGTGTGCAGCATCATATTGCCTCAGCATTCTCCTCATTAATCTAGTCATATTTCATTCTTCATATGTAATAGCATGCAAAATATCTCAAGCATAGTAAGAAGCCCAGTTACAAACAAATAAGGAAAACTAGGTTTATAGAAGTTTAATGTTTTGTCTGAGGTCACACAACTAGTAAATGAGAGAGCCAGAATTTGACCTTCTTATTCTAAACTAAGCATTCTTTCTAATATGTAACACATAGCTTTCTATTAATGGGTATGCTTTTAAAAGGTAAAAGAAGTCAGGGTTATACCCCAGGTGAACAGTCACTTTAAAAAAAAGAGGGAGAAGAAATTAGAGAAAAGAGGTTGAGAGAGAGAGAAGAAATTGGAGGTAATGTAGTTGGGAAAATTGCAATAATCCAGATATGATTTTCTAAGGGCCAAAATAGTCTGGGTAACAAGTCAATTGGTGAATGGCTAACCAAATTTGAAGAAGGAATGTTGCTACACCCTGAGAAGTGATGAATTTATAGACCTCAGAGAAGCATGAGAAAACTTATTGTATATAAACTGATGCAGAATGAAGTACACACAACTATTAGAATAACAAATGCATGTGAGGATCCTGAGAGGAGAAAGAATATGTGCCAGACACTTTTCATGACTAGGAGTTCAGATTGTTTGTATGCATAGCAATGATAAGAAAAACAAAAACAGATGTTTTATAATTCTAATGAGGCCAAGTTTGGTCTCTGAGAAGAGAAGAAAAATTGCATATTCTACCCATCATTTTAGAGATGGGGTATTATGAGTGTATAATATTGAATAGTATCAGACTGCAAGTAATGTAATGATTAGTTTTATTTAGTGTTCTCTTTATAAAAAAAATCTTCATTCTAAGGAATGACTCACTGGGAAGAGGACATGTTCAGGAATGAAAAGGACATAAAAAATGAAAGATATCTACACTTTTAGTATAATTGTAACAGTGGGAATGGAAACAAAGAAATGGATGCCAGAGAAAGGGCAAAAGAAAACTTATAAATCACAGGATGTTTGTAAGGAAATATAGAGAGCATCTAATCCAAATCTTGTATTTTACAGGTGAGTAAAATGAAATCTACTTTCTTTAAGGTCACTCAAGAGCTATATCCCTGTTAATTTGATTCAATATCTCTGATTCCAAATCTAGCATCCTTTGTTTTGTTAAATTATTCAGTATGCTGGTGGGGAGGGAGTGGTAGAAAGATGGAAAAGTCTAGAACTGCATATTTGAACATGGGTAACTAAAATGAGAGCCATGATATTAATAGAAATAAGCAATTTAAGGAAAATAAAATAATTAAAATTTAAATGTGTTCATAAAATCAACATATTTTTATTAAATCATATAAATAAAATTGTTCAAGTAACATTTATTTCAGTTGGTAATTTAAAAACAAGTTATTAATATAAAAGTAATAAATGCAAGTTAATGAAATTATATCTAATGGGGGGAAACAATTGATTTAAAGATAGAAAGTCAGAAATCCAAGTTTCACTATTTAATAGTTGTATGGCCTGGGACAAAATCACTCATGGCTGTTCTTCCATTTGGAAATTCTGCATAATTATATCTAAACTACCTGCATTGTTGATAAAATGAGACAAAATATGAGAAGCACTCTGTAAAAACTTTTAAAAGACATAAATAATCATAGACTTAGAACTCTTGGGGACATTAAGGATCATTTTGTTGAATATTGTATTTTTAAAGTTGATAAAATTGACATTTAGGTCAATCAATTATTACATATTCACTAAATGCCCATCTTTGTATGACAGGCTGTATCCTGGCTTCTGAAGATATGAAAAAGACATAGTAAGAGTCATTGCCCTCAAGAAGGTTACATTCTATTTGGTGTGATATATATATATGTATATATATATATATATATATACATATATATATATATATATACATGCAAAAATCTGTCTTGGGGTAAAGAAGCTTAAAGAAAGGGAACTGAATGGTTGGTTAGACTAAAGTCAGATTCCCAAGTTTGCCTTATCCTATATTCTTTAAAAAAAGATGAGAACTAGTGATAACAGAATAGAATCATTGGGAAAGAGTATACTTCAAAAAGTTAAAGAATTATTTAAAATTAACACTGTGCAAAATGAATTGGACATACTTTTGAGTTAATAAATTCATCACCAGAAACATTAAAGCATAGAATAGATTAGGATATTGATCTAAAAGACCATTTAGTTTTCATCTAAAATTAAAAATTTTTTATAGTTTTTTTCCTTGAATTCTATTACCCTTAAAAACTCTCCTGAAAAGTAGGTAGGCTCAGTGGTAATAGCCTGGATGCTGCTAGATGGTCAAAGAGTTGATATGATTGTAAACTTTCTATTAACTCCCATTTTTAAGACAAAATTGCCAAAACTTCCCTCATGGTTTTTTAGGTCCACATTATAGAACTGCAAATGCAGCAAAAAAATTTTTTTATTTAAAATCAGCACATGTTTATGCAATGACACCAGTCTAAACAAAAGGAAAATTGCATTCTTAAGTATTTCCTTCCTAGATCTTTGTTAGGGCCATGACTTCTGCAATATTTCTCATCAGAAATATTTGAGCTGAGATCTTTAGAGAAGCCAAAGGAATGTCTGTAATCACATTATCTATTCTCCATGCACACCATACCAGAAAGCCAAATGATAATTGTTCCTAGAAAAAAGTAATCTTTCGTGATAACATGCAGTATATTTTTAATTAATGGTGTTTCTTTGTGCTTGGGGAATCATCATATCATCACAGGACAGGGGAAGTTAGTGTCTTGTCTCTGCATGCTCATTACTGGAGCCAACATTAGTTCTTCTGCCTAAATAGCCTCATTATTAAAAATCAAGCTATTTAGTCATGCTGGATAAGGATATCAAGATAAAATCCAAGCCAAAAATTAAATAAATGCTTTAGGAAAGAGAATAACTAGCCTTGTTAAATAACCTGTGTTTCAGCATTAACATGTTAACAATCCTCATGGGTGACTCTTCAATATTTTTTAAAATGATAGAAAGTGGTAATGCCATCAAACTTCAAAGATAGAAAATACATTTTTGGAAAGGACTATTATTTCCCATGGACATTAGAAGTCTTCACATTTAAGATTCTAATCACCACTGATGAGTACTGGAAACAGATGCTTATGCAGTTAAAACAGAAGCCAACTAATTATTGCCTTCTATTATTTTTAAACCCTAAATGACAGCAGTTAATGTTTTAATTAGCTCTGCACAAACATCAAAATTTCGGCATGGATCAAATATTCAGTGCCAAACATTTTGCGTGTCCACCATTTAGTGCCAAACTGGAGCACTGACCATCTCTAAACTGTTCCCATCCATTTCCGCCTGTGGAAATTCTATTAAAGCTTAAAAGTTCAGTTCTCAGGATACTCCCATCACTAAATTCTTACCCATTCCTATTCCTACCTCCAACCTGATGTCCCTAGCTAGAAATTTCCCCTCTGTCTTTTCTGAAATTAGTTTATTTTTTATCTTATGCATTTTATTGTAATATCCTATTATAATAACTAGTTCATTTTAATTATAGGGCTAATATAAGAGCCCTTAAGTTACACATAATTTTCTCCCCTCTGTGGCTCTAAGATTTCCTTTTAAGTAAAATTTTAGGCACACAAACAAAATCACTCAGAGCCCTCAATTAGAAGAATTCTTAACATATACACAAAAGTTTAATTAAATTAAATTTGTATGATTTAATTTATATTTATATGTATCTCTAGTCCACCCCTGACCTCTTTTTACTTAAGATAAAATTCGAGTTAACAGAAATGTTTAGGCAACAAAGAAACTGACTATATTACAGTGTCTGTTGATAAACATAACAAGAAAGAAGTTGGGGAAAGAACAGATATTTCTAGGTACTTTCTTCAATTCTTGGGTAAGTGGGAACAAAAAGTGGCATTAGCTTAAATTTTGTGCTCCAAGATGCTTATATAACCAATATTCTTCCCTGATATCTTTCTTCTTTACCATAGTTCACTTTCTTTTATGGCTTGTTGCCCCTTTGCTATTGCTCTGGATGATTCCATTCTTTCCTTTCTACTTTCAAATCCCAGAATCTTACTTGTTATGAGTTATATACTGTTAATACATATTGAGAGCATGACAAAATTTCACACACAATAGCTTTGATCGATTCAGGTAGGTCTACAAGCCATGTTCACACTCTGACTCACTTATATCCAATTCACATACAAGTCAATACATCATACACAATGTCATTGGATCTCTTCAAAAAATGAAGGACAAACAGAATAATAGAATTTAGTAATCATCCAACCAAGGAAACTCAATAACTTTAAATTTCTTAATAAACTGACTGGATTGTTTTTCCTTGGAAAAAAAATAAAAATGTATGATTCACCACATACCAAAATATGTATATTTGTCTCTTATTTTTTATATTTTTCCCAATTATATGTAAATACAAGTTTTAATAAATGTTTTTTGACATTTTTGTGATCCATACTCTCTCCATCCATTCCTTCCCTCCTTCTCTCTGAGACAGAAGCAATATTATAGAGGCTATACAAATGCTATCACAATATATTTTTTTCTTTGTGTTATGTTATGAAAGAAGATACGTATTACTTATAAAAGAAGAAAAATACATGAAGTAAATAAAATGAAAAATAATTTGCTTTAATCTTCATTCAGTCTCTATCAGTCCCTTTATGACTAGGGATAGCCTTTTTTCATTATGAACCCTTTGGAGTTGTCTTGGGTTATTGTATTGCTGATAATAGTTAAGTCATTCACAATTGATCATTGTACATTATTGCTGTGACTGCATACAATATTCTGGTTCTCTTCACCTTACTATTTATCATTTCTTAAAAGTTGTATCTCAAATCAAAAACTCAAATCAAAGCAACAAACTAATATTAATATCTTCTAAAGTGTCTAAACACCATAGTACACAAATAGATATTTTGCCACTAACTTACATGAATATGATCTACCAAAAGATATGTCCAAGCAGCTTTATGAATAGGAAGGAAAAATTTAAATCTACATATGGGATTAGAGAAGGAAAGTGAATAATACTTTTTGGCACAGAGATAGAAGATTATGGGTGAAGAATGAGGCATATGTTGCCTGACATGGACAATGTGTTTGTTTGGGTTAATTATGCTTATTTATTATAAGCAAGGGCTCTTAAATAGAAAAAGAAGCTCGCTAAAATAGAGCTCTGAAGTTTCATAAACTATCCTCTTTTTTATTTCTTTTCTATATAGTTGAATGAGTATATTTTATTTGATCTTCAAGTTCATATATACTATATTATGTGTACACACAAATATGTATTAAAAGCGAGGGAAAGTTCTATGAGGAGGGGATGTAAGGAGTCATTGGAAAGGGCAATGTCTTTTTAAAATATCAAGAGAATATTTTGATTTGAATGATAGCTATATCCTTATTATCACTTGGTAACATCTAAGAACATAATACCAAGACAAATTGTTAGGTTAAATATCAAGTTGAGGAGGGAATTGATGGAGGGGTAAGGAAGACATGATCAACTAGCCCATCCTGTTTGATGTTCAGATGTGATATGCAAACTGTGGCCTCTGGTTTTTATATTCTCTAAACACCATCTGTAGCAGTGCCTTTGTAGTGTAGCCACTAAACATGAGACTGCTTATTTCAAATAGAAATATAGAACAAGATTTGATCTAGAAAAGCAACCTAAAACATACACTTTTCCAAGATAAATATACAGTATTCCTCTGAAGTGATGGAGCTTCTCCAAAGGATGCTTTCAAACTTATGGAAACACCTAAATGATTTGGATTTTTTAAAAAGATAAATGGATAGATAAATAAGGCCTGAGATTAAACTGTTCATATGGCTGTTTTTAGGCAGTGGCTTTTTCCCTTCTAAATTAGATGAACTCTCTTCTTTATTTACATGCACAACAACAATAAAAAGATGCCCCAAAGGCTTGTTCCCTAATCCAAAATTATTAATGGAATCATGAACACTTGGCTGTAATGCCATCCATATGATGTATGAGGAGCCCAGCGATAGAAATGGTACTAAAATGCTTTCTCTCTCCCCTAAAACATAGTTGAAAAAACCTCACTGCTTTCCTGAAGACAATTTACCAGCACACTACACTGAGCTTAATTCTGTCTCACCCAGATCTAGTAATGTCTATGATAGGAAGCATGACCCTACCACTAAATTACCTGGTATTATATTTTGTTATTTTTCAGGCTGAAAAAGTTAGTTAATATGTTATGTATGGGAATGGATCTCAGAGCAGGAGAAGAGGAAGGACTTTTTTTGGAAAGGAGGTAATATAAAAGCATATATATATATATGTGTGTGTGTGTGTGTGTGTGTGTGTGTGTGTGTGTGTGTGTGTGTGTGTGTGTGTATCTATATCAATGATTGCTTTAAGGATAAAAAAAATTGTTTTCAATCAGAGTGATTCTGAAAAAAAAGGTGGATTCAGTTGGATCAGTAGCCAAAATCAAGAAGATTAAAAGTGTGACATTTCTTCTCTGAGAAGCATCCTCATATAATGGAAAGATTTAAATTAGACCATATGCTCATGTCTTGCATTTGCCACTAATTGGTTCTGTGATTCTGAGCATGTCACTTAACTGATCTAAGCTTCTGTATTTGCCTAATATTGGTACTATCTATAAGGTATAATTGTGTCGTATTTTGCAAACTGTGAAGATAAAATTATCTCTCTTTGTTTTTTCTAATGTAATCAATCAACAACTTTTAATCAATCAAAAACTGAAAACACCCCTACTTAACACTTGACCATTCACTAGGTGGAAGAATTCACAAGTCAAAAACTCTCATCTCCAAAAGGGACTGCCCAGCACCAGGTAGAGCTAAGCAGTTTGGACCTGAGACAGGAAGTTATGTGGAAAAAGGACTATAAAAAGGCCAAGGCTTCCTGGATTTTGGACTTCTCTCTTAGGATCTTCTGCTTTGGAGTCATTCCTTCCTTAGTGCTTGAAGAGACACTTCCCTTGGATCCTGCAGTGGCTAGTTAAGTGATTCCTTGTTTGGTTCTTTGGGGAGGAGACCCTCTCTGTTTCTTGGCTCTTTGGTGGGACACTACCTTCAGTGTGAGTTCTGGTGACATTCTTGGAGGTCTTAGCCTCATGTGCACTGAAGGTTCACAACAGATTCTTCAGCATCTCCTCACTCTTCGGATTTCAACTTGCTAATTAGGACTTTGGATTCTGGTGAGATTTGCTTTTGGATTTGCTTTTGTGGTCTAGAGGCATTATAGCTAGGCAGTACTTTGTGTCTTACTTCTATTTCCCACTTTCACTCTTTCCTACCTCATTGTAAAATAAAGCTGCTAAAAGGCATTTTGACTTAAACTATAATATTTTTAAATCAGCGGCCACAACATTACTTCAGAATTCTCATATTTAGCATAAAATCTAAATTTAAACTCTTATAAAACTGTTACTTCAAGGGATCTGTGAATGTTCTCCCTCATGAATACTGAAATAGTAGCAATGGATCTCTTTCCTACATAACCTATTTGAGTCTTCTTCATTTCCTATCAAAAATATATTATGGAAAATCTACTTACAATAATGAATTATAAACCATTCTCCAGGTATTTCATAATTTTGTCAGAAATGCATTTCTACATCATTTATACATTTTCCTTTCTTATCATATGTCTTCTTGAAGATGTATTTTACATAATTTCATGAACATAAATCATTAGTAGCAATTTGTTGCAACAAATTTACTTGCAGGTTCCCTCTCTTTATTGCCTTTTTAATTGCTTGCAATGTTGGTTCTAGGGAGGTAATGGCATGGCATATAATTATTTGTAGCTATCTAACATCATTATGTAAATATCAGTGCCTATGATCTTTTGTGTGTACTTTATGGAACAAATGTCATTTTTTGAATAAAATCTATCCCATTCTCTTACTATTCAAGCCCAAAGTCAGCTCATTGTCTATCTGTAGTGCTTATCTAAGATAAATATGGATGTTCCATATTTATTTCAATTAATTTATCATCAACCTTCATTTCATAACTTTGACAATAACATTCTTTATCCACTTTGTTGTTTTTTTTTAAACCCTTAACTTCTGTCTCCTAGGTGGAAGAGTGGTAAGGGTGAGCAATGGGGGTCAAGTGACTTGCCCAGGATCACACACCTGGGAAGTATCTGAGGCCGGATTTGAACCTAGGACCTCCCATCTCTAGGCCTGGCTCTCAATCCACTGAGCTACCCAGCTGCCCCCCATCCACTTTGTTTTTGTGAACAATAAATATTTAGGGCCTGTCAAATGGCAGATATTGGGCTAAGTACTGAGAACAGAAATACAGGTAAGGAGAAAGACAGTCATTCTACCCAAGGAGCTTACATTTAGATGGGAGAGACAACATATAAAAGGGAGCTACAAGTAGGAGTAAGTAGAGGTACCCATGTATGAGTAGGGTAGTAAAGTCTGGAGAATGCAACATGGCTTCTCAGGGCTCTTCCTCAAAATGGAGATTTCAGGAGAAACTTGTCCTTTGGTTGAGAGTTCCAAAGGTAGAAGGAAAAGATAAGTGAAATATGTATTAGAGTCCAAAGGTTGAAAAATGACTGATCTAGAGCCTTCCTCGAAATGAAACTTCCAGGAAGAAATCATCAATGGTAAAAGGACACTGAAGGAATAAAGAGTAAAAGCAGTTGAATTATAGTATTAAAGTTCAGAGACTGAAATATGGCTCACCATTTTTAGATTGTATAGATTTTCTTGGGTACATTGTTAGATCAATTTATATTCTGTGTCTATGGATCTCCATAAGCTATCATAACCATTAAAATGTTATTATAAATCTGAATTATATTTACTTCTTTACTATATTTCTATCCCCTTTATTGACCCCATTGAGTTAGTTTATCAGCACAGAGGTAAGCAGGACAATGCCAAACTTGTCATTTTTTAAAAGAAAATAACTTTATTATATATCTATAACTTTTTAGATCTTATCTTTCTTCTGTGTTATGTTGTATAGCTTAGACTCTGCTAAGGCAGGGATGTTGTTAAGGTTTTTAATGTATATCTAAGGCCAACATTTAAGGGTGGTGTCCAAGCCATCCAAGTCTCATTATTTTCCAGTATGCTTTAGGTACTTCCTCTAGGATGCCCTAGTTTTTAATCCTAAACTTGCTGAAAGACACAACCTCCTTTCTATTGATGACCTTGGATCTGGATTATTCCTTTGGATACAGTTCAAATAATAGGAGTTGTAGGATGGAATTCAATGTAAAGTTTACATGGGTGTGGAGGGTGTTGTCATTCCTATTTTCCACATGAGTCCCCTGTGCATCCCTTAAAAATGTATAAATCTCAAAAATATGCACTATTACCTACAGGTCATTTTTTCTCCATCCCAATAAATTCAGGGACCAAATCACTGTCTCTTTCTCTACTACCAGCTGACATGCTTCACTTTCCTCAACTTTCATGAACTCCATCTCCAGTCTGCCTTTACCTGCTATCTAATCCAATGTAATCCAACAAGCTTTTATCAAGGGCCTGTTTTGTGCTAAGAATTGAATTAGATACACAAAAAAGAAGGTGGGAAAAGAAAAAAAAATAAAGTTCTTGCCCTTAAGGAGCCTATATTCTACTAAGGTGATGAAACATTCAAACAGATAAGTCTGCAAATGACAATTTGAGGTGCAGGAAGAGTGCTAATATCAGGAAAGACTTCCTGTAGGAGATGGTGCATGAAATGGGGTTTGGAGGAATTTCAAGATTCTAACAGAAAGAATGCATTCCGGTCCTTGCTAAGGTACAGAAGCAGGAGTTTAGGCAGCAGTAAGGAGATATGATTAGAAAAAAGGATACATAAAGGGGAGTAATGTCCAATATCCCTACCAATATTAAGCTGGAGCCATATTGTAAATAGCTTTAAATATGGAGCTACAAATTTATATTTAACTACAAGCAATGGGGACTCAGGGAAGGTCCTTGAACAGAAGGGCATAGTTAGACTTGTGCTTCAGAGAAATTCTTTCAGTAGGTGTATGGAGAATGGATATACAACTATTTTGGATATATGCATGGATAACATATAGTCCCTTAGCTTGTCTTATCATATAAAAAAAACAAACATTAGAGACCTCAATTACTTCCATATATTTTTGATTGAGAGAGAGTATGGAAAACTTCACAGGTCAGGCCAAGAGGAAACATCCATATTTCCTATTTCTGGAGACTTCACCAATCTAAAAAAAAAAAAAAACAGTAGAAAATAATCTGAAAGTCAATTCATCTGAAATGAAATAATCTAGTTATTGGTGTATGAATGCAGGAAACGATTTGGGAGAGGTGTCCTCAGAAAGTTAGTAACAAAAATCTTTAATTTAAGTGAGCACCTTCCTTGATAGAAAGGGTTTCTCAGGCACCGCCCCAAAGTATTTGAGCAATAACTGTGAACTGTTAGGGATAAGGGGGAGTGTATCTGACTTTCTTAAACTATCCCAAGGGTGTGGAGAGAAAGAGAAGACAGGAAGGATGGAGGAAGGGAAAAGGAAGTCCCCTCTCTCATCTACCGCTCAGTAGATCAGATACTTTCCCAAGCCAAAAGAGTAGCAAGAGAATTAAACTAAGTAAAAAATAAGTCATTGGGTCATAGCAATACAAAGTGTTGAATCATCACTTTACTTGAAAGATGTGTGATTTCCTTAGTACAAGGAACTCCTAATGGGAAATGCCTTCACTAACACCAAGCCTAACCCATAGGGATGAAAGGGGAGAAATGCATTGAGTAGTTGCTGAACTCTGTCTGAACATCTCAATGAAGTATCCCTCCTGATGACACCAGCATCTTCAATATATATGATTTTACTTTGGCTGTGCCTCAACCCTAGGATCTTCCTTACCTCTACCTCTTGAAAACCCTAGGATTTTTCAAAGCTCAACTCAAGAACAACTCTGTTTGGGACCATTTTGATGCCCCACCCCAACCCCAGGTGTATTGCTAGTACTATCTCCTCAAATTAACCTTAATTTTATTTCATACTATATCTCTACAGAAATATCTACATCTATATATACATATATATATATATACACACACATGTTGTCTCTCTATTACACCATAAGTTCCTTGAGAACAATATTAAATAGGAATAAAATAGGAAGAGAAAAAAAGGAAAAGTTCTTCCTTCAGGCATTTTTGCTATATATTCTGAGGGCAGTTGTGGGAGAAATATTTTAATTTATCCAATTCCTCAAATAAAATATAACCTATTCTCTTCCTTCAGTTTTATTCTGGGATAGGCCATTATTCATTTATGTTTTGTTTTTTAATCTTAGATATATGTGTTAATGTGAAAATAAGGTGAGTTAATCATTTAATTTTATTCAATAATCATAACAATAGACATTTTCCATTCATTTAGTTATTTCTGTAAGAGGTGTTTGATGAATATCTTTTGAGTAAACATAAATCTTACAGAGGAGATTCTATTCCATTTTGTGGCTTTATGCAATCATCTCAAGTCAACCACAAACAGAAGCATTTGAGGGCTTCATCATCTCTAAAGAATCTTTGCATTTGGACCTAGCATAATATATCTTCTAAAACAGTGAAGAAGACTTTTGGTGAACAGATGTTTCACTCTTTTAAGTTTTGTTTGACATAACTCAGTGAGGGAGTTCCTGAGCAAAATCATATCTGTGAATACAATGATCAATGATGCTCTTTTGATTTTGCATGAAGGACTCCTTAAATGAGAAAGAAGAGCTTTTAAATTTGTATTTTGTACTGCTGAATCAAATGCTTTTTGAGTTAGCTATAGAAAATCCTCTCAGAAATTTTTCCTTCTCTTTCATATTTCCATTCAGGATTTTTGTAGTGATTTATGGGTCAGTAATTTCATATGATCTTTGTATTTTGGGGTGTATAAATATAGTCCTTGAGTACCTGAACCCTTCTAGACACAGATAGACACATAGACAGATATAGGTATATTATTACATATTATATGTGTCTATGCATGTATCTGTATGTGATGTGTGTACATATGTACACATATATAAATGTTTATATATTTCCCTACCTGAGATTTTTTAAAAATAATTCCTCCATACTTTTAAGATTATGTCACCTCTCCCAGAGAATTTCTGTCTTTATTTGATTTGGTCAAGCTGTACTTTAGAATTCAATCTTCTAAAATGCCATTTTGAATTATTACAAGAGAAGCAGGATAATGAATAGAGTGCTGGCCTTGGAGGAATGAAGGCCTGAGTTCAATGTGACCTCTACCATATATTAACCATCATGAGTCACTTAACCTCTCATCTCTAAACATCTCTATGTGATATTAAGTCACAGATGAGGTACTTTGGTAAGGAATTTTCCTTATCAAGGAATTCCTCAAACCAATACCAATCTCCCAGGAGCTATCCCTTTTCCCTAGCCAATAGTGCACATTAAGGCTAAAGTATGAGGCTAATTATGGTGGATTCACTATCACTGCTGATGAAAGAGCTATATACAGAGGCTGAAAAATATTTCCTGTTTTTTCTTTTCTCTTTTATGCATGGATTCTCCTGATGATCGGGCTCAGCTTGGTCTCATGAAAACCTTTCTGTGGACTTTATTCCCTCTACTATTTTTTATTATTTTATGAAACAACATTACTCAGATGTTTCTACCATCTTTCTCCTAAATAGAAATAATTGTATATTCTAAACCAATGTTGCATTTTATTGTGAAGTCTACATTTTAAAAAATTTTCTTGCTAAAATGAAAAAAAAAATTTAATCCTCTGTTTTGCCAACATACTCATTTCTCTACCTTATTTCATAATTTCCTCATGTCTACAATGGACTCCTTTCACCCCCCTCATAAATTTTTTATCATTTAAAGATCCTTCAAAGACCACCCAAGATTCTATATCCTCTATAAAGTCTTTCCTGACATCTCCCTTCATATATTTTTTTCTATTACTTTGCCTGAAAAAGTCCTTTGTACACATTTATCTTAATATCATAGTAAATGATATATCCCTACCAGAATAATAACTAAAAGTATGTAAATACAAATAACCAGAAGTATGTAAATACCTAGAGAGCAGGTCTGGGTAATAATTATTTTGTATTCCCAGAATATACTTTAGAATCTCTCTCACAGTAATTCAGGAGGAAAGGGAAGAGAAAAAGAATTTGTATTATGCCTACTACATCCTAGGCCCTGTGCTACGGCTTTATAGATATCTCATTTTATTCTCTCAATAACACTGTAAGGCAAGTCCTGCATTGTCTCTATTTTATAACTGAGGAAACTGAGGTAAATGGCAAAGTGGTATAGTAGATGTTTACCAAATATTCATTGAATAAATGCATAAATGAATATGTATTATATGTAAGGTATTGTGAATAAAGAAGTTTAATTTATTCTTTCATTGGACATCCACCAATATTTATTGTGTCTCTATAAGTCAGACACCATTCTATAACCTATGGAAGATGCAAATATAAATAAGAGAGTTTCTCTCAAGGATCTCCCAATCTTGTAAAGATTGTCTCAACAATAAATATTGCTGGGGTGGGGTGGGGCTAGGCTGGGTTGCTCAGTGAATTGAGAGCCAGGCCTAGAGACCGGAGGTCCTAGGTTTAAATCTGGCCTCAGACACTTCCCAGCCATGTGACCCTGGGCAAGTTACTCGACCCCTGTTGCTTAGCCCTTGCCACTTTTCTACCTTGGAGCCAATACACAGTATTGGCTCCAAGACAGAAGGTAAGGATTAAAAAAAAAACAACCCCCCCAAAAAAAACCAATAAATATTAATGGAAAATACAAGGAAGGAGGAGCCAAAATGGCAGAGTAGAATCAGGGAACCTCAAAACCACCATGAGAATTCTCTCCAACCAATCTGAAAATATAATGCCACAAAACAAACACAGGAGTGAAAGAACCAACTTGGAGACAAAGCAAAGCAAACTTTCTTAAAGAGAACAACTTAAAAAGTAGAGAACATCTGGGGCACTGGGGTGAGAGGGGAGCATAGCCAGCAGGAGGCTACAGCAAGGAGTAAGGAGCAAGCCAACAGCAAACACCCTACCCCATCCCTTATCTACTGTTCCCGGTTCTGAATTTGGGTTCAAGCCAACATGTAGATGCTGAGAGCCTACTTGGGCTAATAGCATTCCCAAAGCACATTCCTTAAAATCCCAAGCAAACTTGCAATGAGGTCCTGAATTCTGAAGTCCAGAGCAGTCTATGCCATGCAACTTGATCTGGGTGGACCCAGAGCAAGGCCAGGAATCCCAGCCTAGACTTGTCTTAAGGATCTAAATCCCAGTTTGGGGCAGTTGGCAGACCCAAAGCTGGGCCCACAATACCTGGTGGGGCAGTAGCTTAGGTTGCTTGTTTGTAGGAGCTTGGTTGGCACTTGCAAAACCTCAAGGTTGAGCCCTAGGGCAGGGCAATCTGCTGTGTGCTATGTGTCTGACCTAATCAAGCCTAGAGTGAGACCAAAAGCCTAAGCTCATGCCTGAGGCTAGAATTTGAGCCATCAACACTCTCTGGAGGTGATTGAATCTGCAGTGGGAGGTGGCTTTCAGAGCTCCTAGCCCATGGGCCATCATACCATTTTAGAAGAAATAAAACTCACAGAAACCGTGAAATAAGGGGAAAGGTAGCATTGAAGAAGAACTGAAATTTAAGAGTGCCCTATCCTCTGGGAGAACAGAGCCTACCTTTAAAATAAAAATGCAAGTTGAGAAAAAGGCTGAGAAAATGAGCAAACATCAAAAAAAAAAATACTTAACAATAGGAAATGTTTATGGTCACAAAGAGCAAGGCACAATAACAGATGGGAACAGTGAAAACAAAGCAAACATATTCAAAGCCCCAAAGAAAAGAACAAATTGGACTCAGATTCTCAAATAGCTCTAAAAGGATTTCAAAAATCAATGAAAAGAGACAGAGAAAAGGTGGGGAAGAGAAATAAAAACAATGCAAAAAGAAATGGGTCAAATGAAAAAGGAGCCTTAAAAGTTAAAGGAAGAAAATCATTCTTTAAAAATTAGAATTGGACACCTAGAAGCTAATGGTTTTATGAGACATCAAGAAACAATAAAATCAAATCAAAAGAATGAAAAAGGAAAGAAAATATGAGATATCTCATTGAAAAAATAATTGACCTGAAAAAATAGATCCAGAAGAGACAATTTAAAAATTATTGATTTGGAAGCCATGATCAAAGGAAAAAGCCAAGACATCATAATACAAGAAATTATCAAAGAAAATTTCCCAGATATTCTTGAATAAGAGAGTAAAATAGAAAATGAAAGAATCCACAAATCACTTCCAGAAAGAAATCCTTCAATGTCATCTCCCAGGAATATAATAGCTAAAATCAAAAGCCCCCAAGCCAAGGAGAAAATACACAAGCAGCCAGAAAGGAACAATTCAAATAACCTGGAGCTACAGTCAGGATTACACAAGACTTAGCAGCCTCCACATTAAAGAATAAGAAGGTATGGAATATGATATTCTAGAAAGTGAAATATCTAGGGCAGTGGTTTCCAAACATTTTTTGGCCTACTGCCCCATTTCCAGATAAAAAATATTACTTAGCCCCCTGGAAATTAATTTTTTTAAAATTTTAATAGCAATTAATAGGAAAGATAAATGCATCTATGGCCATCACCACTCCTCTGGATTGCTACAGCACCCACCAGGGGGCAGTGGCGCCCACTTTGGGAATCATTGATCTAGGGTACAATCCAGAATCACCTATCCAGCAAAACTGAACACATTCTTACAGGGAAAAAATGATAGTTCAATAAAATAGACAATTTCCAAGCATTCCTGATGAAAAGACCAAACCTAAACAGAAAATTTGAAGTCCAAACATAAGACTGAAGAAAAGCCTTAAAAGGTAAGTAAGAAAGAGAAAACTTGAGGGACTCAGTAAGGTCAAACTGTATGTATTCCTATTTGGAAAGAATATATTTGTAAATATTAAAAATTCTTATTAGTACTATAGCATAGACATAGGGTATACACAGACAGAAGGTGGGGAAGCAAGCTGATTAGGATGATATAATATGCAAATAAAAAATTGAGGAGTGAAAAAGAGGATTGCATTGTGAGAAAAGAGAAGGGAGAGATGGAATGGGATAAATTAAGGTAAAAATGGATATATAATTTATATAAATTTAGAATGTTTCCATAACTTAATTTGGGGAACACATAATAGTTTACCTGGCAGATCTTTGGAGAAGGGAAGAATTTATGACCAAACAAGAGATAAAGAGCATCATAAGAAGTAAAAAGAATAAGTCTGATTATATTAAATTTAAAAGCTTTTGTACAAACAAAATGAATATAACCAAGATTAAATGGGAAACAACACATTGGGAAAAATTTTTTTATAATAAATGTCTCTGATAAAGGTCTAATTTCTCAAATTTGTAGAGAACTAAGTCAAATTTATAAGAACACAAGCCATTCAAAATTGTCAAATGGTCAAAGGATATGAATAACCACTTTTCAGATGAAATAAAAGCTATCAATAATCATATAAAAATGTTCTAGAGCACTCTTAATTAGAGAAATGAAAATTTATAAAACACTGAGGTACCACCTCATACCTATCAGGTTGGCCAGTATGGTAGTAAAAAAAGTGACAAATGTTGGATGGGGTGTGGCAAAATTGGGACATTAATGCATTGTTGGTGGAGTTGTGAACTGATCTAACCATTCTAGAAGGAGATTTGGAATTGTAAGGTAAGAAAATGAGATATACCGTATCTTCTTTAGAGTCTCTGTTGTTTTTGTTGTTGGTAAAAGGATAGCTGGCTGACAGTTGAGTTTGAGCTGTTGTGAGCTGAGGCTCTGCTTAGGGGCCTATGCAAGGATAACTAAATGAACAACTTGTAGACAGTTTTTTTAAAAACCTCAAACCTCTATTTAATAAGGTTAAAAAAATTTAAGGATAGGTTAGGATAGGTAACAATGCTTGAGGAATGGGTCCCAAAATCTAAAAGGGTTGTAACTTATCCCACTCCCAAAGTAGGACTCCTCATGGAGTTTCTTCTGCCTGGGTCTAGGCCTCCTCTGATCTCTTTAAATCTACTACTAAAACCCCAAAATGTATACTAAATACTCTATGCTAGTTATAATCCTTTTATATATCTTAAGTAACTGTCTCCTTTGATTCTTTCAGTTCACTTCTCCAACTTTCAGTTCTTTCTGGGCCTAGTCAGGTTTCTGGATCTAGAAGGCCTCAAAAGCCTGCCTCTACTCTGGAACCACACAGATGATAAACAGTCTCTCTTTCCTTCTTCTCTTCTGATCTTCTTCATTAACTTAACTCTCAAACTCCAACCTTTTCCCACTCTTAACTGCCAGTATGGTTTTCCTAGTTTTCCAGAGTAAATACAGAGAGCAGGAACCAACATGCCTCTCCTGCAACTTAAAACTTCCCAGAATTCTCAGAACCCCTTACCAGGAACTCTGCCTCAAGATTCCAACTAGGCCTCCAAGTTACTCAGACAGGATCTTCACTCTGTCATTAACCACTAAACCCCAAAATTAAACCCAAATCTGTTTTGATTCTAATAGAACTATGCCCAAAGGACTATAAAACTGTGCATA
The DNA here is from genome assembly GCF_016433145.1 of Gracilinanus agilis. Taxonomy (NCBI): domain Eukaryota; kingdom Metazoa; phylum Chordata; class Mammalia; order Didelphimorphia; family Didelphidae; genus Gracilinanus; species Gracilinanus agilis. Next base: position 81,986,630 of record NC_058130.1, on the reverse strand, counting down.
CATTTTGTTCCAGTAATACCACTACTGTATCTATATTCCAAAGAGATAATAAAAAAGGGAAAAGGACCTACTTATAAAAAAATATATAGTAGCTCTTTTTGTAGTGGCAAAGAATCAGAAACTAAGAGGATGTGGAACAATTGGGGAATGACTGAAAAAATTATACATGTTGGAAATGGAATTCTATTGTGCTATCAAAAATTATATAAGCAAGATGATGTCAGAAAAAGCTGGAAAGATCTGCATAAAATGATGCAGAATGAAAAAAAAACAGAACTGGGAGAACATTTTATACAATAACAGTAATATTCAATGATGGTTATCTATGAAAACTTGGCTCCTTTCAGCAGTGCAATAATTTGGAAAGACTTATGAAGGGGAATGCTATCCACATCCATAGAAATAACTGTTGGAGTCATCTTTCACATCAGTGTATTTATGGTTGTTAGAAGGAATTTTATTAATCTCACTCTTTTTAAGAGTAGAATTTTTATGTTAGAGGAAGTTTATTAATTTCACTCTGTCTCTTTCAGAAACCAACTATAAAGGAAAGAGTCAGTTAAGAGAAAGGGGTCTGACTTCCTAGGGAATAGGGGTTCTGTGTCATTCTTTCAGTCAAGAAGATATGGCAGTTAAATGTTGAGATTTTGAATTTAGATACAGATTTGAGAAGGAGTCTGTTTCTGAGGGGTTTTCTTCTCAGCATTAGAGGGATCAGGAGAACTGTCTATGTCTCTGTGACAGGCAGTTTCACTATAGTTGAAGAACTACTTCAAGGGGCTTGTTATTGATTAATGTTCATTGATTAGCTAGATAAAATAGATAGCAAATTTAATCTTAGTTAGACAGAGTAGATAAGTTAGGCCTGCTTTTTCAGGCAAGAAGATCCTGCCCAAGAATTCAGTTAGTAGAGGGATTCTTAGAATTTTAGTATAAGGTTTGGATTTTTAGATATAGTATGATATTAGAGCTATAATCTCAGTTTTTTTCCTTCCTATTTCCTATCCTAACTTCTCCTCAGAATAAATAAGTGTTCTTGGTTTACCAAACTGCTCTCCACAATTTTATCAAACTCCTACCCCCCAAATTTTAACCCTTAACATGGTTTTATTTGGGGGTTTTGGTGTGCATGAGTTTGCTCTTGCAACAGTGACCAATATGGAAGTGTGTTTTGCATGACAATAAAATTTAAATTAAAAAAAGAAGGTAAAAAACAAATATCAATGGAGTACAGAATTGGGAAAGACTCCTGGTAAAAACTGAAAACAGATAGGTCAGGGATAGAAAGCAGGACTGGTAGAGGTAAAAAAAAGGAAATTAAATATATATTTATACAATACATAAATATATATATATATTTTCTCTTATTTTAGATTTTTCACAAATATAGAAGCAAAATGTTGAAGTTTTTGGCAGCCAAATAAGAATAATGTGATTATTAACATTCTCCAAGAAGAAATGAAAAGTGAGGGGGAAAATCCCCAAGGATTTCCAATAAAAATACAAGGGAGTATTCAACTATTCAATTATTCAAAAGGGCTAAAAGTGTCTTTTATACTTGTCCAGTCAGAAGTGCACAAGTGGACACAATAAATCCTATTTGTCCTTTGATGAATAGCAGTAATGGTGAAATTGAAGCAGGAAAAAATGATTAATTGATAAGCTATTTAAAATCTAGCATCCAGACTCAAGCATATATATCCTGGAATGTTAGGCTCATGACTGATTGTTTTTGTTAAGTATCAAGTGCATATTTCTCATCCTTTTCCCACCTTCCACTCCTTCCTATTCAAGTACAAATTATAATGCTTTTGAGAATTCTTATTATTTTTGCCTTACTCAACACCATAAAGTACATGTGGTTTATTGAAAAGAACACTGCAAGACCTAAGCACAAACTCCCCTTTGAAACTGGCTAGATGTGTGAACCCAGCTAATCTGGCAAGTGGGATAATAATATACATACTTTGTGTCTCATAGAACTTTCATGAGGTTCAAATGAGACAAAGTAAAAGCTGATTTTGAAGACTTTATATGACTATGTAAATGTTAGTTACTATTATTATTAAAGCTAATCTAAAGACAAGTCACTTTTTGGATTTAATATTCTAAGTACTATTGTGTAAATGACTAAATGATTTATTTTGTAATTTAATTAAAACATTGGAATGCAAGCTCATCATTTTTAGACTCACTAAAAGCATCTTTGGGACCCTACCAGTAAGAGAAGAATACATGTACTCTTCTCACATTATCTTAAATTTTGTTAGACTATAATATTTTGAAATCTTTTGACTCAAACTAGTTTTGAAAATGATTATTTGTATGGTAATACTTATTAATAACAGCATTCTTAGATTTCTACATAACAATTTTATATCTGGATAGTTTGAGGCAACAGTTCTTTCTGTAGTGAAGCTCTTAATCTAGCAAAATTTATTTTCTGAATTCTTGTGATATCGTGAGGTTGTGTTTATTTCATCAGGACTTTTCATGGTTTTATAATACCAAATTTCTAGACCTCTAGTAAATGTTAATTTTTGCAATCTCCAATGATATCTCAGATTCTACCAACTCAATATAATAAGTTGATCAGTAAATACATTTGGATTTCTTAAAGATAAAATTTTATTATATTTGGTGATAATAGCCAGATGTTAAATTGCTATTATAAATCATTCAAAGAAATGAAATGACTCAAAGGAAAGGGAAGATAGATGCTCGTTTTTTATACAAATGGAAGGACTTATGATAGCCATTTGCTGATGCATCTTTTTGACCCATTGCTGGTTGAGTTCATGTAGATTTTGCCCATTATGTTCAAATTTATTTTTGTATTGTGTTTTTCAGGTCTCATATGCCTCATCCAAAGATAATCATTTTTGGCTACATCTGACAAATTCATTGGTATGTTTCTGTTGTCAATATTTGCCCTTGCTTTAAGTGAAGTCTGCTTATTCAAAAATTATTTCTGTAAATTCTTAACCTGTTTATTATGTGCTCTGAGAACATCTATCAATCCTTTTCTATCTTTTTTAACAAGGAAATTCTTCCTAACTTTTTTAAGTACTTTAGTCTGATAAACTCTGTTGCATTAAAGTTATATGATGTGTTTATTGCTGGACACCTTCTGGATCAAATGTCATGCTCAAAGTATTTGATCAGACTTTACATAGGTGTTAATTGTTCTGAATGTACCATTTCTTCAGAATGCCAGTTTCTCTTTTAATTAATAGAGCTATAGATTTCTCCTTAACAAGTTTTGTTTAATGGGTCTTGCCTATAAAAGATCAACTACTTCACTTCTAGTAATTTAAAAAAAAATCTTCAAAACAGAACCATGGATGGTTCTTTAAAAATATTAAGGGCAAGGGATAAAAAAAAAAGCACTGCCCCCATTCTGTTATTTGGCATAGTTGATGAAATGCTAGGGGCATCAATAAGGTAAGAGGAAAATAAGAAATGAATAATCTCAGCAAAAAGAAAACAATATCACCCCTACTTGCTGACATTGCAATAGTATACTTGGAAAATCCTAGACAATCAATAAAATACTGAAAAAATTAACATCAGTAAAGAATCAGGTTACAAAATAACTCTACAAAGATTGGTAACATTTCAGTATAGGCATTAATAACATTTTAAAAATAGAAGAGGAAGAATCAATTCAAAATGACCACATCTATAAAATATCTGGATAAACTACCAGTACACACTCAACTAAAAGGAAGAAGAAAAACTAAAATATTCTTTAAACAATCTTTTTGGTTATTCTTTTGTTTTTTTGAAACACTTACTGTTTGGTTTTTCTTTCCAAAAATTTTTAAACCCTTATCTTCCATCTTAAAATCAAGCTAGGCAAAGGATGTTAAATGACTTGCCAAGTCACACAGTTAAATGTCTGAGACCAGTTTTGAAGCCACGGCCTTACATCTCTAGGCCTTGTTTTCTCAATCCACATATTTTATTTTCCCAATTACATTTAATAACAATTTTTGATATGTGTTTTTGAAATTTTAAGATCCAACTTGTCTCCTTCATTCCCTTCTCTTCAACCTTCCCGAGAAGGAAATCACTTTGAGCTGTATTATGCATGTATTATCATGGAAAATATACTTTCATATTGTTGAAAGTGAATACTCATATAAAACCAAAACCCCAAAATAAAAATACAAATGAACTAAAGTGAAAATTAAGATGCTTTGATCTGCATTCCGAATCCCACAATTCTTTCTCTGAAGGTGAATAATATCCTTTGTCATTAGTCCTTCAAGAACGGTCCTGGATCATTGTATTGCTGAGAGTAGCTAAGTCTTTCACAGTTAATCAGCATATAATATTGCTGTTATTATGTACAATGTTGTCCTGATTCTTCTTATTTCACTGCATCAGTTCATGTAGGTATTTCCAAATTTTTCTGAAATCATTGTGCTCACTATTTCTTATAGCACAATAGTATTCCATCCCCAACTTATACCAAAATTTGTTCAGGCATTCCTCAATTGATGGATTTCTCCTCAGTTTTCAGTTCTTTGCCACTGCAAAAAGAGCTGCAATAAATTTTTTGTATAAGTAGGGTTTTTCCCCCTTTTTTAAATCTCTTTGAGATATAGGCCTAATAACGATAGTACAGTATTAAATGGAATGCACAGTTTTATAGCCCTTTGGATATAGTTCCAAATTGCTCTCCAGAATGTTTGGACCAGTTCACAACTTCACTAGCAATGCATCAATGCAGTAGTGTCCCAATTTTGCCACATCTCCTCCAACATTTTCCTTTACTTTCATGTTGGCCAATCTGATAGGTGTGAGGTGCTACCTCAGTTTCTTTAATTTGCATGTCTCTAAACAAGAAGTATGGGTACATTTTCTCCTATGAGTTTCCTATGATTATTGATATCTTTTATTTCTTCATCTAAAATTTTGTTTATATCCTTTGACCATTTGTATTCTAATAAATTTGACTCTGTTCTCTATATATTTGAGAGATGAAGTTTTATGAAAGAAATTTGCTATAAAATATTTCCCAGTTTGTTGTTTCCCTTCTAATCTTGGTCATATTGGTTTTGTTTGTACAAACCTTTTTAATTTAATACAATCAAAGTTATTCATTTCATATCTTGTAATGTTCTCTGTCTCTTCTTTGGTCATAAATTCTTCCCTTCTCTGTAGATCTGACAGGAAAATTATTTTATGTTCCTCTAACTTACTTATGATATCAACTTTTATGCTAAATCATATTCTAATTTTGACCTTATCTTAGTATTGGGTATGAGATATTGGTCTATACTTAGTTTCTGTTTTCCAGTTTTCTTGGCAGTTTTTCTCAAATAGTGCGTTCTCATCTCAAAAGCTGGGATCTTTGGGTTTATCAAATACTAGAGTGCTAAGGTCATTTACCCCTATATATTGTGTATCTAATCTATTCCATTGATCTATCATTCTATTTCTTAGCCAGTAGCAGATTGTTTTGATAATCAATTCTTTATAATACAGTTTGAGATCTGGTACTGCTAGGCTACCTCCTTGACATTTTTTTTCATTAATTCCCTTGATATACTTCAGCTTTTGTTCTTCCAGGTGAATTTTATTATCTTTTTCTAGTTTTATAATATAAGTTTTTTGGTAGTTTGAATGGAATAGCACTGAATAAATAAATTAATCTTGGTATGATTGTCATTTTTATTATATTAGCTCAGTCTATCCATGAGCAACTAATATTTTACCAATTGTTTGGATCTGACTTTGTGTGAAAAGTATTTTGTAATCATATTTATATAATTTATTTAATGTCTATTTTTGCAGTAGATTCCCAGATATTTTATATTATCTAGAGTTATTTTAAATAGAATTTCTCTTTATATCTCTTGCGGAGGAATTTGGTTGTTAATATATAAAAATGCTGATAGTATGTGTGGGTTTATTTTATGTCCTGCAACTTTTCTAAAGTTATTAATTATTTCAACTAGTTTTTTAGTTGATTCTCTAAGCATATCATAATATTATCTACAAAGGGTAAAAGTTTAAGTTCTACAGCATCTATTTTAATTTATTCCATTTATTTTTCTTCTCATTGCTAAAACTAGCATTTCCAGTATGATAGTGAATATTAGTGGTGATGATAATGGGCATCCTTCATGTTCTTTTCCTCCCTTCCTCCCGCCCACCTACCATAGCCAATGAGCAATTCCACTGGGTTTTATATGTATCATTGATCAAGATCGATTTCCATATCATTAATATTTGCAATAGTGATCATTTAGAGTCTACATCCCCAATCATATCCCCAATGAACTATGTGTTCAAGCAAATGTTTTTCTTCTGTGTTTCTACTCCCACAGTTCTTTCTCTGGATGTGAATAATGTTCTTTCTCATAAGTCCCTCAGAATTGTCCTATATCATTGCATTTGCTGTTAGTAGAGAAGTCCATTACATTCAATTATGCCATAATGTATCTGTCTCTGTGTACAACGTTCTCCTGGTTCTGCTCCTTTTGCTCTGCATCAATTCCTGGAGATAGTTCCAGTTCATATGGAATCCCTCCAGTTCTTTATTCCTTTGAACACAATAGTATTCCATCACCAACAGATACCACAATTTGTTCAGCCATTCCCCAATTGAAGGGCATACCCTCATTTTCCAATTTTTTGCCACCACAAAAAACAGGGCTATACATATTTTTGTACAGAACTTTTTCCTTATTGTCTCTTTGGGGTACAAACCCATCAGTGGTATGGCTGGATCAAAGGGTAGGCAATCTTTTAAATGCACTTTGGACATAGTTACACATTGCCTTCCAGAATGTTTGGATCAATTCGCAACTCCACCAGTAACCTTTAGTAACCATTAGTAACCCTTGTTGGTGGTTTTAGATAGATGCTCTTTATCATTTTAGGGAGTGGCCTATTTATTCCTTTGTTTTCCAGTGTTTTGTTTTTTTAAAATAAGAATCTGTGTTGTATTCTATCAAGGGCTTTTTCTGCATCTATTATGATAATGATGAGATTTTTGTTTTGTTACTGATATGGTCAGTTATACTGATAGCCCTGCATTTCTGTTATAAATCCTGATTATAGTGAATGATCCTTGTGATATATTGCTGTAGTCTCTTTGCTAGTATTTTAAAATTTTTCATCAATATTCATTAATGAAATTGGCCTATATTTTTCTTTCTCTGTTCTTGCTTTTCCTGGGCTAGGTATCAACATCATATTTGTCATAAATTTTTTTTTGATAGGAAGACTTCCTATTTTCCTAAATTGTTTATATAGTTTTAAGATTAATTTTTTTAAATGTTTGATAAAATTCACTTATTAATCCATCTGGCCCTGGGAATTTTTTCTTAGGGAGTTCATTGATGGCTTGTTCAATTTATTTTTCTGACATGGGCTTATTTAAATATTCCTTTTCCTCTTCTGTTAATCTGGGAAATTAATATTTTAGTAAATATTCTAACACTTCATTTAGATTGTTAGATTTATTGGCATATAATTGGGCAAAAAAGCCCCTAATGAAGGCTTTAATTTCCTCTTTATTGGTGGAGAATTCACCTATTTAATATTTGATACTGAATTGATTTTCTTCTTTTCTTTTTTAAATCAAATTTACCAAATGCTTTATCTTTTTTATTTGTTTTTTCCCATAAAAATAGCCTCTGCTTTTATTTAGTAGTTCAGTAGTTCTTTTAATTTTATTAATTTCTCCATTGATTTTTAGGTTTTCTAATTTAGTCTTTAATTGGGAATTTTTAATTAGTTGCTTTTCTAGTTTTTTTTAGTTGCATACTCAATTCATTGATTTGCTTTTTCTCTATATTATTGATGTAAACCTTTAGAGATATAAAATTTTCCCTAAGTATTGTTTTGGTAATATCCCATAAATTTGGATGTGTTCTCTTCTCAATGTCATTCTCTTTATTTAAATTATTGTTTCTATAATTTGTTCTTTTATCTGTCCCCTTTTTTAGAATTAGATTACCTAGTTTCAAATTAATTTTAAATTCGTCTTTCCATGGCCTCTTAATAATTATAATTTTTACTTCATTGAGTTCTGAAAAGGATATATTTATTCCTATTTCTGCTTTTTTGCATTTGGTTCTGAACTTATTATGCCCCCAAAGCTATCTCCCTCTGCTCATTCAGTCTCTTTGGCTTATAGGACTTAGAGCACTGTGAACTTCTTTGTACTTGGTCTCAAGGCCACCTCTCAGGCTTTGGCAGAGGCTCTATGCCTTACTCTGCGCTTGTAGCAGACAGATACATTGTAGATTATTTTTGGCTAGGGTTTGGGGCCTCACTGCAAGCTTGCACTAGGGTTTCCAGATTCAAGGGGTAGGCATCAGGTGCTCTGCTATTGGATTAGGCAGAGTCTTGGTGTCTCAAAGTTGGCTTGGGCCCTAGTCCAAAACCTGTAACAGTAGAGGTGGAGTGGGGTGGCTTGCTGTTGGCTTGTAAAGGTACTTTTTGATGCATTTCTGTGAGTGCTGCATACTCACCCCAGTGAACCAGACCCTCTCTGTCTATCTTCCAAGTTTTTTTCTACAGGAATTCCTTTACTCTGTTCCTTTGTTCATTCTGTCCCTCCAATACCATATTGAAGCATTATTTTATAGCTGGTGGGAAATGATTCTCAGAAAAGGTAAAAGTTTCATTGCATCTTCTCTGACATCTTGGTTCCACCCCAAATATTCTTAAAATAAATTAAAAAATAGGACATTATATTGATAATTGGGTTTCCATGAATCTAATAAAATGATATTTCACATATTATTTTGTATATCAATGTTCTATTAGTCAAATTAATACTACAGTCATTTGACATGGATAAAAATTGTCTAGAATCTCAACTGAAATGAAGAAAAAAATAAAACTTTAGAGGAATAGTACTTTTAGAACTCATCATTGTTGTTGTTTGTCCTTCATTTTCAGAGGACCAATAATATCATAGGGTGGTATCTTGACTTCTGGATGGGAATATTTGATTGGGATGTGAGTAAATCTTAACAAAAAACACTTCTAAAAAGGTTCTGCTATAAAAGACCTAGGGAATTAACAAATAATAACCAAAGCCATTCCCCCTGAACAAATGGTCAAATATTACAGAGATCTAAAAATAAGTTCCAATTTAATGATTATGAGAAAAGTAAATGTGAATGATTAACAATAAGAGATATTCAAATCATAATATCTGTGAGGCATTAATTAGACAATGAGGTAAAATTAACAAAGATAGCAAAAGATTAGAAAAAGCAGTGTTAGCAGCATTGTAGAAAGAGGTCCACCATTACACTAATACACTTATGGTGGATTTCTGAATTGATCCAAATATTTTGGAAAGAAATTAAGAAATATTCTAATTGAATTGTTCATACCCTTTGAACTAGAAGTTCCATGCTAAGGAGATATCCTAAAGAAGTCTAAGATATGAAGAAATAACCATACAACAAAGTAGTTATAGCAGAACTTTTGTTATTAGCAAAAAAATAAACCAAGAAGATTCACATTTATTGGGGAATGGCTAAACAAATTATGGAACATGAATGCAAAACCATGAGAAATTAATTCTATAAAAATATATAATATATAAATATGTAGATATGTCAACATATATATTTATTCAGATGTGTATATAGCTATAAATATGTATATAAGTATGAGAAATTTCATATGTTCCTGAGAAAGTGAAAATAACGTTTTTTCTTTGAATACATATGTGTATATATACACAAATTCAAGGCATACTATAATATAAGTGGAAAGAACTATAACGAAGACCAAAACTGAATGTTGTGTAATTATAATAGTGCCACGCCTGGCACTAAAGAAAAGTTATAAAAAAGCAACTCCCTCCCTTCTTTGTAAAGGTAAAGAATCATGGGTGTGGAAGACAACACATAATGTCACTCTTGATTGATGTGTTTCTTGGTGTTGCTCAATTGCCTTTTCTTTTTGTCTCTCTTTTTAAATCTTTTTAAAGAGATGGTTTTCTGAGTTGTGGAGGAAAGTTTGAACACCAGCTCTTGTATCTGTCACCTTTAGAACCTAGAGCAAATTATCCACAGTTTCTGAGATCAGTTTCCTGACAAATTGTAATTTAATTGGACAAGATTGTCCTTGAAGTCTCTTCCAACTCTGAATTCTATGATGTTTGAGTCCTATGCAGTGATGTGATTTGGTGGGGAAGAGGTGGGATAGAAGCATTTTATTGCTTTACATTAAAAAGCAAAACACTGCTGTGGATTCACATTTAAATCCAGTGAAGATTGTCTTTGTCTTTCTTTAGTTTTCTAAATTTTGAAGCTTAAGGCTGTACCAATTTATTATTTTCCTTTAACCAATCCCAGAATTAACATTTTAAATTAGCATTAGAAATTTGTTTTTGGCTTAAGCATGTTTTAATAAGCAATTTTTTAGACTTGTCAAAGAAAGCTGAGTGATTATTAGGTGAGCTGGCATGGAATACTCATTTATAGGCAAAGAAATAACTCTCCCCATCCTGTACATGTATAAGCAACATTCTGATAAGTTTTATTGCAGGCAGAGAGGAGAGTCTGAACATTCCAAAGGAAGAGATAACTATAATAAAATTATTTCTTGATTTTTTTTCTTCCAGTACTTAATTGTTTCTAAGATCATTCAAAGGAGTATTTAAAAAAAAACATGATAAATTTTGTTTTTAAAAAAAGGGCTTCCTCAGTTTCTTACACAATCATTTTTTATTTTTAATATATTTCTTATAAGTGGTTGATCAATGAAGACAACTTTCACTATTGTAATATGATTCATGGTATTAGGGTGAGCCAGGGAAGACTCATCCTTATTAAAGATTATACTAGTGATAACCAAATCTAATTAGATACAAAGAAGACTCTATTCTATATTATTCTGAAAAGGACTAGCTTACTATTTAAATATTTCACAATTGTTTGGTTATTTTTGAACAGTTGGCAATTTCCAAACTCATTTTTCTTTCCATTACATTTTCAAAGAAAAATGCTTTTTATTCCCAAAGGGGACTAGGGTGGAGAGGCTGGCTGATGGACTGGACATCTGCTAGATTTTAAACTATTTGGTAATCCTGTTTATTAAGTGATTTAAATTGTTTTTATTTGGATGTCTTTTGAGTTTCACTTGCATAAAGTATTGGCAAGGTAGATCAATGCAAGCTCATCATTTTAAATCAATACTGAAGGACTTATTTACTCAGCAATTTGAGGAACATGCCAGGACTTTGTGATTTTTCTTTACCTTTGGTAAAATAGAGAGTGTGTCACACTACAGAATGTATGTCTACATTCTATGATTACACACTTATTATGGAAGTACAATTGGCTTCAGTGTTCTCTGGCCCAATGAGGCTATAATATCCCTCTCATGCATAATTCATATTTTGACCAAAATTCTAATACTTGGAATAAACTACATATCATTGAAAATTCATAGTAAAACTAGATAACTGTCAGTCTGAAGAAAGAGGAGGAAAAAAAGTCTTTCCCTAGGCAACTCAACATCCATAAGGAAGAAAAATATATGGTTAGTTTAAGTCAGCATGCATATAGTTATCAAGAGGAACAAAAGAAAAGTTTTTGGGTGAATCTGACATCCATGTCCATCAGCACAAATCTCCAACAAAAGCTACTGAAATGATCATGCTCTGAAATGGGCACATGTCAGCATTTTTAATTTCTTTTTTTTTTTTTTAATTTAACCTCTTCCTTTTCATTATGTACCCCAAGTATGGTCTGCCTCTTCCCTTTCTGATTTGTATCTCTTAGTGCTCAGTACAGTGATTAGCTCATAGGAAATACAATTTTTTATAAAAACCTATGTATTCATTCACCACTTCCTAAGAAGATTAGTTCTGCTTACAAGTTGGACCAAGATTTATGGTCCAGGCAATATTGTGATCATGTGAAGTGATGGCTTACATATGAGGATAAAGAAAAAAAGTCAAGTAGGAATATTTTATATTTCTTATTATTTTCAAATTTGAAAGTGTAGGGTAATGGAAAGGTAAACTTGACCTAAAGTTAGCAGAACTCGGACTGAAGTCCTGGTGCTGACACTTGCTAGCTATTTTACTTCAAGTCTCTATATTTCACATAGTACTCAATAGATTTTGTTTTGTTTTGCTTTTCTTTTCATGGATAAAAGATCACTGGATTTGAAATTTAAAAAAAAAACCCTAAAGTTCTAATTGCATATCTGCTACTACATATGTGACATAAGGTAAATAATTTCCTTTCTCTGGGTCTTGGTTTCTTCCTCTGAAATGTGGGCATTAGAAGCATTAATCTCCAAGTTCCTTTCCATTGTTAGCACTATGTGATTCTGACTGTAGTGATAATCAGGGGAAAGAATCAGTCAGATCAGAATGAGTCAGTTAAAATGATTTGCTATGGGGTTTTTGTTTGTTTGTTTATTTGTTTTCCCAAGAGACATGCATCTGACTGACTTATCCCTCATTATGGCTAAATTCAGTCCCTCATTATGGCTAAATTCAGTGTATACATAGACATACAAAGTGGGACCTTTAAAGTCAGTTGTTTTTCAAATTATATTCTTTGCACGTTCATTAATTCTAGTTTATTTCCCCCAAAAAATACCCATGTCTACCTTGTTGTTGTCTCATCCTAAAGCAAAAGGTAGTTATGGTAAAGCAGTAAATAGTCTCTCTAAGAACAGGATGAGGAGACTGGAGAAGGCAAATATCCTCTTAGTGAAACTCCCTCTTTCAGTTGTCATTGTAATTTCATGTTCAGCCACTTCCAATTAACGGCAACTCAGGGACTCATTCTCTAAACCAATGATGGGCAAACTTTTTAAAGAGGGGGCCAAAGGAAAGGAAATGCTCCTCTGTCAGTCTGTTTCTAAGGCAACTCTTTCGAAGTTTCATTGTATTGTATCCTACTCATTGTATTCGTCAGATTAGGAATAATGTGGAGGCTGAGTAGAACATTTCAGGGGGCCACATCTGGCCCACGGGCTATAGTTTGCCCATCACTGATCTAAAACATAGGTCAGTGTTCTTTCTTAGGATCAGTGGGCCAAAGTCTCCATAGTATGATTGAAGGGACACTGCAAGGTCTTATCTATTCAATAAAGTCTGTCTCCTCATCCTGGTAAAAGGTCAAAAGGTAGATTTAGAATCAGAGCTCTGGGTCCAAATGTCATCTCCATTATTTTCTGTCTTCATAATCTTGAGCAACTCATAACTTTCTTGGTCCTTATGTGTTGTTGTTGCTGCTATTGTTGATGTGATGTGTATGTTTGTAGGGGTGGGTTATCATTTTAGGTTCTTCCTCTCCTCCAAAAAAAGTTATGGCTTTGGAGAGGACATCTTCCACTTCCTTTCAAGTATATATCCTGTGATTCTTTGAATCTTCTCTGCTTATTAAAGAACTGTCTTGACCTAAAATTCCTACCATAGTAGTAATTTATTCAGGTTAAGACAAAGGAAATTGCACAAGAGGACTGTGTTAAAATGTACATTCTTAATTGGAAGTGAGAAAGAAAAGACGTTTTAACTTCTCAGAAATAAATCAAAGAATATCACAGTTATATGGACTTAAGGAGGACATTTAATGCAACTCATACCCATAATGAATCCCCATTGCATGATATCTGACAAGTATTATTTCAACCTCTGCTTGAATAAAAATCACTAACATTTATATGACATTAAAAGGTTTGCAGATCACCTTACCAATATATCAATTTGTAGTACAGCTACATGACTCAGTGAACTGAGAGTCAGGCCTAGAGACAGGAGGCTCTGGGTTCAAATCTGGCCTCAGACACTTCCCAGCTGTGTGATCTTGGACAAGTCACTTAACTGCCATTGCCTAGCACTTACCACTCTTCTATCTTTGAACCAATACACTGTATTGATTCTAAGATGAAAGGTAAAGGTTTTTTTTTAGAAAAGCAAATGTATAACTTCATGTACTCTTCATAGCAACTTAGTCAGGTACAGGCTACTATTATTTTCTAGATGAGGAAATTGAGGTTGAGAAATATTAAGTGACTTGTCTGGAGGTCATCCACCAAGAAAATGGCTGTCAGGACTCTAACTAAATTAATTATAGACTTCCTATGACGAAGAACCTGCCCTCAACTCTGAAGGTAGACCACTTTCAGATAAATATAATGTTTAATAAATTTTCTCAACATAAAGCTCAACTTTGTTCATTCATAACTTCTACCTATTACTTTTTGTTCTGTCCTCTGGAGACAAGCACAGAAGTCAATCAGTCACCCTATAACCATTCATTTAGCATATACCATGTGCCAGGAACTGTGCTAAGCACTGGAAATACAAAAAGAGCTAAAAGACAATCCCTACCCTCAAGGAGCTCACAGTCTAGTTGGGAAACAACCTGCCAATACATACATACATACATACATACATATAATATATACATATCTATCTATATCTATATCTATATCTATCAAGTTATGTACACAATAACTGGGAAATGAATGAAAAAGGGAAAACCCTGGAATGAAGAGGGGCTAGGGAAGGCTTTCAGCTGGAGATGATATTTTAGTTGGGACTTGAAAATAGTCAGCATGGAGGAAGGAGAGCATTCCAGACAGAGAAAATGCACAGAGCCAAGAGATTTAAGATCTTGTTCATTGAATAGTCATAAGACCAGTGTCACTAGGCCAAAAGAAAAAGAAAAAGAAACCATGGTGGGGAGTAATGTATAAGATTGGAAAGGCAGGAATGAGAAAAAGCCAATCCTATTTCCTCAGAACAGTTCTTCATATATTGATAACAATTATCACATCTGCTCTGAATCTTCTCTTCTTAAAGTTATTATATATTTCCATTTCTTTCAATTGACTTGCATGTACTTCAGACCTTCTACCATCTTAACTGTGTTCTCATATTGTTATTCTTCACCAAGAACTACAGATAATACTTCAGATGCAGTCTGAATAGGCATACTATAGCTAGCAAACAAGAATATTTTCATATCAGTATGATATCTAACCCTTGTGAGTGTGTGTCCATGTGCAAGCACACATGTGTATATACCATGGATCCTTTTGACAGTCTGGCAAGGAGCACAGACACCTCAGAATAATGAATTTAAATACATTAATTAAAATTTGTAGAGTTACAAAAGAACAAATTATGTTAAAAATCTCTCTCCCTCTCCCTCTCCCTCTCCCTTTCCCTCTCCCTTTCCCTCTCCCTCTCCCTCCTTTCTCTCTCTCTCTCTCTTTCCCTCTCCCTCCTTTCTCTCTCTCTCTCTCTCTCTCTCTCTCTCTCTCTCTTTCTCTCTCTCTCTCTCTCTCTTTCTCTCTCTCTCTCCTCCCTCTCTTTTTCTCTCTCAAATTGAAAAACCTCAGGTTAAGAACCCTGATCAAATCCAATTCTTTCATTTTAGACATTAAGAATATCAGGATCCGAAAAGTTGTATAATGTGCCCAAGGCCACAATAAGTTATAGCTGTTCTTCAGACACAGGTTCTCTGATTCTGAATCTACTGCATTTTCCATCTTACCATGCTACTGGTCACAATCAACTTGTCATTCATTCATTCATTCATTCAAGAAACTCCTTCCAAGACTTCCCTATGCAAACTTTTCCAACTTCATTTGTTATCTGCTCTTCTGCTTAGTTTTTACTCTATGAATACCATGCCCAGGGTACTGTGATATTGGAAATTTGGGAGTCCTTGAACTAATTTTGAGGTCCCTGATCTAAACTTCCTGTGGACATTTAGAACTCTTTCAAACTACATTTCCCATGATTCCTCATGTGTAATCACATAGACTGGAAGTGTAATAACATAGAGAGAAGTATAAAAAGGAAGTGCCTGGAAGGGCATGGGTTTTTTTTGGGCTGAAGCAGCAGAGTGGTGGAGGTATGGTGGGTCTTTCAAACTAACTCTTAATATGGCACATGGCTTCATTTTTCAAATGGATACTAATAAATCCTTTAAAACCCTAATATTTTTAAATTTATCATTTTATATTCATTTTATTTCTTACAGTACACACTGGCATATCCCTCTCTCAGGTTCCTTTTTTGTGTTATTTCCCCCCATTAGATTATAAACTCCTTAAGGGCTGGAACTGTTTTTTTTTTCTTATTTGTATTCTCAGAACTAAACACAGTGCCTGACACATAATAGGTGCTTATTCTTTGTTGACTTTTCAATCAACAAGCACTTATTATGTACTTCTTAGACATTAGGTATTATGGTAAATATTGAGGATAAAATACAAAAATTAAACCATTTTTGTCCTCAAAAAGCTGGCTTTTTAAAGGAAAAGGCAACATGTATATATAAATAGGAATGCACAGAATATATGTGAGATGAAAACAAAGAAGTATCAACTGGGAGGACAGTAGGAGATGGGGTATTGGAAAATGTTTCAAGTAGAAGGCAGAAGCAATTGAACTGAATTTTGAAGGAAATCACGGATCACAAGGGGCAAAAGTGACATGAAAAAGCATTCCATGAAGGAAAGACAGCATAGAAACTAGAAATGGCACATCAGATGTGGGGTATAGGCCATTAATTGATGAAGGCCTATGCCATATAAGTCATTTTTATGGGCCATAGTAAGAGGGGAATAATAAAACACATTACTGTAATGGTAAGAAGCCTTCAAGTTATGAAGAGTTTCAAAGGCCTGATAAAAGAGTTTATCATTTATTTTAGAGCTGATTAGGCACCACTGGGAGTTCAGTGAGTAGAGGAGTGATATAGTCATACTTGAATTTAGGAAAATCATTTAAGATTCTCACTGGATGATGGATTGCAGTAGGGAGATTGGTGGCCAAGATATCAGAAAGCAGATGTTGAAATAGTTTAGGCAAGAAGTGATGAGAAACGGAAGCTATCACATAGATATGGATAACTAAAACTGAGTAAAAATAAAGGAGCAAAGCAAAAGATGTTGTAGAGATAAAAAAGACAAGATATGGCAACTAATTGGATAACTGAAGTGACTGTGCAGAGTTGAGGATGACACCGATGTTGTGAATCTGCTGTGTTAGAAGAACAGAGGTACCCTCCATATAATAGGGAAGTTGGAAGCAGACTAAGTTTTAGGGAATAGGAGTTATATTTTAAGTTTGTTAAATTTAGATATCTACCATATATCCCATTCAAAATCTGCTACAGGCAAAATATGACATGAGATTAGCTCAGGAAAGGGCCTAAGATTAGACTGATATTATATATTTAAATTAGATGGATATGATTCACCTGCAGAGATACTATTGAAACCAAATTCACCTACAGAAGAGCAGTCACTCCTTAACTCTAGAAATCAGAACTATGTGGGGGTGAAATCTGAAAGATTAATTCATAAAAAATACATCATATAGGGGTTAATGAATTCCAAGTCTTCTTTATCAAGGCATTCACCTTTTATCACTTCCCCCCCTGGTTATTTGAGATATTAAACAGAGACTTTTCATAATTATTTGTTATTTTACACCATCTCTGATCATGCCAGCTGGATACATACATAAAAGTAAACTACTACTTAAATATTCAAATTGGCCTCTGACAATGGGGGTGATAAAGAAGATCACAAGCCAATCCTTCCAACATGTCTTGTATGATTTCATCTTTGTTGTTTTATAAACTTTACACCGGGGTCTATTCAACATATGGGGTCCCTTAGCCATCTCAAAACTCCACAGAACAAAACAAAACCTCTTCACTCTCCTTCCCCAAACTCACCTTCTTTCTTAACTTCCTTACTTTCATTGAGTGATGCAATATCTTTTTAGATATCCAAGCTCACAACTTTTGGATCAGTCTTGACTGCTCCCACTTGTTCATCTTACATATCCATTCCACTGTCAAGCCTTGTCGTTTCTATCTTCACAACGTTTTTCCCATGTGTTCCTTCTTTTCATTCTCATCTATCTAGGTAAGACCTTTAGCACCTCTTGCTTGATTTGTCTCAGTAGCCTTCTAATTGATCTTCTTGTCTCAAGTCCCAAAATTTCTATTCTCCATCAACTGCCAGCATGAATTTCCTCAAAAGTAGTTACAAATCCCCGGAGCCCTGCTTCTACATACACACGATAAGCTCCTATGGCTCCTTATTGCCTCCAGGATCAAAGACAAATTCCTCTCTTTGGAATTTTAAACTCTTCACAACTGGTCCTTCCTACCTTTTCAGTCTTCCTATCTTTCTTACTTCCTTCCATGTACTCTGGGATCCAACCTTCCTTGCTCAATCGCTACTTCATATACCTAAGGTACATACCATTTCCCACTTGTGTGACTTCACTCTTTCACAAATGCTTGGTGTGTTCTCCCTCCTTACTTCTTTTTAGAATCCATTTTTGCAGCCCTTTTCTCCTCCCAGATCTCCCTACTCCCACGGCCCCAAGCACTCTGATTACCTTGCATCTACTCAGTATGTATCCTGAATGTTCCTAGTTATTTTTCTGTCTGTCTCCTGATTGAGAATATGAGCTCCTTGAGGGCAGAGACTTGTTTTTTGTTTTTTTTTTTGTTTTGTTTTTTAATACCACTAAAGTTTAGCACAGTGTCTGGCACATAGTAAATACTTAATAAATGTTCATTGACTATAAAAGTTCTTCCTTCCTTTCCTTTAACATTATAAAGGTGCCAATGGTTTGCATACCTTCACCCATTGGTAATTGTTGACTCTTGCTGTGTGTTAAAGTAATAATATTAACTAACATTATTGTAGAACTTACTATATTCCAGGCACTATGCTAAGCACTATATGATTATTATGTCATTTGGGCTTCCCAAAAACCCTGAGAGATAGATGTTATTATTATTCCTAGTCCACAGAGGAGTAAACTGAAGCAAACAGAGCGGAAGTGACTTGCCCAGGGTCAGACAGCTAATAAGTGCCCAAAGATGGATTAGAAGCCAGGTCTTCCTGACTCCAGGCCAATCGCTTCACCCAGTGAGGCACCTAGCTGCCCATCTTCTTTTCTTCTCATACCTTTCTTTGATTACAACATTTGATGTTGTTCTTTTTTTGTGCTTGCAACCCATGAAACAAAATTAACCCCCAAATGAGGTTAATCTGAAAACAAAAACCCTAAACTCTGCAGACTGAATGCAGTGGCGGGAAATGTCTATCATGCATGACTGCTCTGGAACAGACACCTCTATGATTAGCAAAAGGCTTGAACAGTACAAACACCAGTTGGCAGGCAGGTAGCAGCAAGTTGGGAAAACTTTAAATACGCTGTATCTAATATCACTTCTTATTGGCACTACAATCTGCCACAACTACTGTTAACAAGATGGCCTGGGTTATGGGCAGGCTTAGCCTTAGGCAAAACAGTAAAGTCAGGGGATTTTATCTTTGGCATTCTACTAACCTCCCCTTTTGGCTTCCTTCCCTCTATGCCCCTGCCCATCGAGGCATCTAGTACCCACATGCTGTTGCTCAGCTACTCTGTACCTCCACAAAGTTCAAAATGTTCTCTTTACCTTCCTTCTCAAAGCAAAATTTTCCATGACTGTCTTCTATTCCGCTTTCCAAGTGACAGGTGGCCAATTTGATCAATTAATTAGATTTGTGATAAGGAACTCAGTATATCTAGCTTAGAGAAAGGAGAACTTCACAAGTACCTAATTATCACTGTCAGATGTTTGGGGCACGAAACATTTTTGGAATGAGTAGTTTTGTGTAGATCCAAAATGGAGAACTAGTCCCAAAGAACAGAAGTTATAAGGAAGTAGAACTGGGAATAACCTCCCTACAATTAGTGTCTGCCTGATAGAGGAATGTGTTGTTTCATTAACTAGTGAGTTCTTTGTTACTGGAAGTATTTGATCAGGACTTGGGTATTTAATTGACTAAGATGTTGAAGAAGAGATTTCTGCATCAAATGTGGAGTTGTTCTAGGAGAAGAGAAGGGGAAAAGTGCTTATCAAACACCTACTATGAGCTAAGAATTTAAATGTTTTAAAACTATTATCTCATTTGATCCTCATCACAATCATATGAATAGATTCTATTATGATCCCTATTTTATAGTTGAGGAAATTGAAGCAGACAGAGGTCATATAACTTGCCCATGTTCACAGAACTAGTAAATATCTGAGACTGCATTTGAAATCAGGTCTTTCTGACTCCAGACCTTGTGCAGTATTCACTCTACCACTTTGCTGCTTCTGAAAAAAATGTGTGAGATGCTTTTTAATGCTAGGATTCTATGATTATACATGATAATATTTCAGTAGATAAGGCCAAATTCTTAACATTATACTCTCTCTCTTTCATGTGGCTTTCTTTTATGTAAACTAATTCCTTTTTTAGATATTGTCAATATATAAAAGTGGCTTAATTTTGGTTTGTAGTTTTAGTTTAGTCTATCGTCTTTATAAGGCACACTTTATCATGTGCCAGGTACTGTCCTCAGCACTAATGAGAAGATGGGCAGGAGAAAGGTGCGGTGGCAACATACAAATAACAGTGCATATGCAATGTTTAGAAGTGTATGTGGAAGTCCATCTCAGCAGAAAGGCACTAGCAAGAGGGGCAAGGGGAAGACAGGAAAAGTCAACTGCAGAAAGCTGAATTTTATATTAATCTTTAACAGAGCTAGAAAACTAGAAGGCAGAGACTGAGGGGAGAGACCATTCTCTGTGAGGGATATCTAGGACAAATGCACAGAGTTAGAGTGTTGAGACTGAAGAATGGTAAATTGTTCATTTTTCTAAGATCACTGAGTGTGTAGAGGGGAATAAAGTTTAAGAAAACTAGAAAGTTAGAAGGCCAGGATGGACAGATATTTAAATGAAAAGGAGGATTTTACATTTGATCCTAGAAGACATTAGGAATTACTAGACGTTACTAAATAGGATGGGTGGCATGGTCAGGTAAGGCATTCCAAATTCTTTTGTGATCCTCAAATCACATTGTGTAGGAAATTACCTTTATTTTGTAAATTTGAAATAGGGCCCAGATATAGGGTAATGCCAAGTTATTAAATATATTTATTTATATTTGTAATTCCAAGACATTAAACTATAATATTAAAATCACAATTTGTATTTTATAAGCAATTATCTGAGCAAACCACTTTTAGGTTTTCAAGATTTTATATTTAGCAAACTAAACTTCATATGTCTTTTCTAATAGCCTAATGAGTCACAAATCCAGCAAGCTATCACTTAATGGGCTGAGGCCTCCAGACTTCCAAAGAAAAAGATCATAGATTTTGAACTAGAAGGATTCTTAGATTTCAGACATGTAATCCAAAACATTTATTTTAAGAGAAGGAATTGAGGCTTAGATTTATCCAAGGTCACACAGGTAGTGAACAGCATAGGTAGGATTCAAGCCCAACATCCCCTGAAGCATTGTCTCTACCTTATCACATGTTTTAGAAAATCGACATCAAAAGCAATTCTTTTATAAAATGCAGCCCTAATTCATTGCTAGGTATTTGCAATGTTAAAGATAAAACCTCAACTGCTTATATTTCTGTGTTTAAATCTAAAATCACACATGTTTTGTGAAGTGATGATTTCATTCTTTGTATTTGGATCTTCTGGGCCTAGCATAATGCTGCCCCATATTGATCTCTAAGCTAAGTTTAGAGCTACTTTCCCTTGTAGTCAAACCTATTCGGAAGTTTCTACATCTTCCTTTCTCATAATGGAATGTGGGAGTAATTCTAAGGTCTCAAAGTCTATGGCAGCAGAAGACAAAATTGGACAGGACTTACTCAAGTGATAGTATGAGTGTAGAGACACGTGGAAGCTCTATTGCCTGAGAAACAGCCTCACTAAGTTTAGAGAGGTTCAGAGCCACACAGACTGCAGATTTATTAATTTTATAGTTCCAGTAAATCTCAAAGACCTCCTACTAAGTCAGAAAGGAGTTCTGAGCTGAGTTTCTTTGCTAGAGGAAATACCCACACAGATAAAATTACATACCCTTGAAATATTGAGATATGACTTTCTAAGCTATCTGCCAGGAATAAGTTACACAAAGTCTCTTTTAATTTGTTTTCCTTTTGCATAGATACAGATATATTTAAATTACCTATACTTAGCATATTCATCCTCTGTCATTTCCAGGATGCCATTCCTTCAAAATAAGAATTTTAAAAAAAGAAGAGAAAAACTTAAGCAAAACTAACCAATCCATCAACTGACTGCCAGCAAAGGTCAGACAAGCCAACTTTATTAACTGAGATCTCTGATGGAGAGACAGGAGGCATCATGTGCCAAAGAAGTCAAATCACCATCCACAACCGTGACCACAACCTGCCTTCAGACCCTGACGAAGACAGCACGATATCCTAAATCCAAGAACATTGGGAACGGTAATGCATCTAGCCTAGTGTCCTCAGCCATCATTTTGGAAAACAATTCCTGTGGAATTACAACTTGGCAATTACTCCTGAAAGTACTACAGCCACAGCTATTGACAACCTAGAGAAGAAAATTCTGACCATCAAACTACTTGGTACTATCCAGTGGCTCAATGTTAGAAACTGATATGATTTTATTAATGAGAATGACATTAAAAAAGTTTTCTTTGACACTGATCCCTATGGAACACAAGACTGTTCCCATCTGATTTGCAGCAGAAACCTTCCATATAGGGTCTCCCCTTGTAGAAGTGAGCTTTTTAAGACTAGGGACTGAATTCCTTTTCCATTTGCATCTCCAACATGTAAGAGTTCTTTAGGGGGCAGCTGGGTAGCTTAGTAGATTGAGAGTCAGGCCTAGAGACAGGAGGTCCTAGGTTCAAATCCAGCCTCAGACACTTCCCAGCTGTGTGACCCTGGGCAAGTCACTTGACCCCCATTGCCTACCCTTACCACTCTTCTAACTAGGAGCCAATACACAGAAGTTAAGGGTTTAAAATTAAAAAAACAATTTTAAAAAAAGAGTTCTTTACATATAGTAAGCATTTAATAAGTAGGTTTTTTAAATTCACTTTCCTCAACTTAATTTGATAGTATGTAACATCCCACGTCTATCATCCCCATCTACCTGTGTAAAAATGGAAAGAGATACACTTTAATATCCTTTCTTTGAGGCTACCTTGTTCCTTGTAACTTCAGAACATTAGTTTGAATTTTTTATTATTATTCTTTCCATTCAGTCATTCAACCAATAATAAACATTTATTAAAAGTCTACTATGTACCAGGCACTTTAAATTATTGTACTTATTGTATATTACTTCCTTATTCTGCTTGCTTCATTTTATATACATTCAGAATTCTTCCCAAACCTTTTATTCATCCCATTCATAATTTTAAGAATACAGTAGTAATATTAGATTGTATACTTATACCAGAACTTGTTGAGCCAATCAGTTAGTAAATGTTTTGGTTACAGTTGTTAGTTACCAAAAAAAGTTGTGAAATAAATATATCACAACATTTTAAACATTTATATAAAACACTTTAGAATCATTGATTTCTTTGGAGTTTCTGCCTCAAAGTGAAATCACTTTTTCCTATTTTCTTTTCCTAATTTCACATTGCCTTCCAATGTGAAGTTGTATGACAGTTCCACCAACAGTGCATTAATATTTTTGACTTCCCGGGATACTTTCAATAATGAGCATTCCAATTTAAAAAAATTATAATTTGCTGGACAAATCTCCAAATTGCTTTGATTGGCATTCCTCTTATTAGTAATTTAGTGAATTGTCCTATGTGGTTGTCACTTCTTTGGGAATTGTTTGTTCATATTCTTTAATCATAAATGTATTAAGAATGGCTTTTGCTCTTACATATTTTGTTAATTCCCAATGTATTCAGACTCAATATGTCTGAAAATGAATTCATACTCTTCTTCCCAAATTCTCTCTTCCTCAACTTCCAAAGTTTTGTCAGTTACCATCATTCTTGCCACTAAAGTTTGTAACCTCAACTCCTCACTTTTCTTCACTCCACATAAACAATCTGATTCCAAGTATTACCACTTCTAATTCCATAATGAATCTTGCATCAGTCTCTTTCTATCTATACATACACTTACTATACACCTAATTTTAACGACTCTCTGGAAGCTGTCTCCCTATTTATTTCTGATCATATATTTTCTTTCAGGACCTTATCATCTTTCCCTTGAATTATTGTAACCACTTTCTAACTGATCTTGCCTCAAGTCACTCCCTACCTCCAATCTATAAGCACAAATTTGAGGATGTCAGTTCCCTATTCAATTAACTCCATTAGCTCTCTATTGTGTTTAGGATCAAATACCAACTCTTCTATTGAAAATTCAGAGTCCTTTACAGTCTGGCTCCAAACTATCATTTTAGTCACATAGTGCCTTTATATAATTTTGGCACTCTGTGATTCAGTCAAATTGATTCTGTTCTTCACACTTGGTGGTCATATAGGCCTGCAAGCCATACCCCATGCCTGAAATGTATTCCCCACCTTACCTTTCTAAGGAATATCTCTCCTCCTTCTAGAAACAACTTGGACACTACTTTCTACATTATGGCTCTTCCAATAATCACAGTTCCTGCTGTCTTTCCATTTAGGCTTATGTACTCATAATCTAGTGCCTGACACATAGTAGGTGCTCTGCAAATTCTTGTTGAAGATTGTTTTTTGCAACCACCTTTCTTCCATGTCTGGTTAAGAGTTCTCTGTGATCATAGTTGTGAAAGGTATTAAAATCGTTCTTCAATGGATCAGCTTCTAAAGGATAATATAAATTTATTCATTTCTTATTGAATATATAATGATCCCTCAACTGATCAATAGTTTGGAAACAAAGCTCAAGGAATGGCTATGGTCTCAATTTTTATCACTTATGCATCTATGAGTGAGTGAAGCGTCTTGCTAACCATCTCAATTAAAGATAGGCAAAGGAAGTTGTGCTTTACTGGGTGCAGTGTTAAACATTTAGTTATTCCACTATATCTAGGAATCCATTGTCTACAGAAACCAGTAGTTCCAAGAATAGCTCTAAGTTGTTTTTTAGTTTTAGGTGCACTCAATTTCTGTATGTCAGCTATTCTCTTTTGTGTAATACTTCTGGAACCCTCTGATAACATGAATCTGAGATATTGCACCCTGGGTAAAACGAACTGTAATTTTGCTTTTGAGATTTTATGTCCTCATTTATACAATTCAATCAAAAGAATCTTGCTGTCCCTAAGACACACATTTGCATTTGGGGATGCCAGAAGAATATCATCCACAAAATGCACCAATTTACTCTCTTTAAATTTAATAGTTTGCAGATCTCAATTTAGAATTTGTGAAAACTGAGATGGTGACTCGGTATACCCCTGTGGGAGACGAGTCAAGGTCCAATGTGTCTTTTCCCACATAAAAGCAAAGATCTTTTGAGAATCCTTGTGAATTGGTATTGAGAAAAATGCAGAACCACAGGTTAGGACCAAAGAGGTATGTCTAGAACACATACCTCTGACTTTTCTACTGTTTTTCTAACAAAGTTTCTGACAATCAAGTATCTTTTTAGAATAAATTCTCTTCAAATTAATTCAATTCACTCATCATTTCATAAAGACCAAATACTTTATAGACTTCAAGGAAACAAAAGTAAAAAAAAAAATATCTCTCTACTGGAGGAACTTTTATTCTACTGATTGTGGAAGTGAAGAAAAACCATGACAATAGGTGAGTATTTATAACATATATATAGAATGTAAAGGAATTTGGGGGAAGAGAACAGACCAAAGAATGCATAAGTTAGTGTAGGAGGGGGCAGTGGAACTGAAAGGAAGCCTAGGATTCTGAGAGGTAGAGGAGAGGAAGGGATACATTGCAGAAATCAGAAAGACTGTGCAAAAAGACACAAAGAATCGAAATAGAATGTTGTATTCAGAGAGCAATAACAAAGTCAGTTTAGCTGAATGGAACATATAATGTTAACTGTAAATATTGACTATGATTACTCAATTCCCAAAGTGTATAAAAAGTGAAATCTTTGGTTTTAAATATCCAGATGTTTCCAAATTTCCACTTATTAGTTATGGTGTATGTAAAAGACATATGAATTTTGACTTTTTGAGATATTTTAGAATCTTCTAACCTGGGAAATATTGCAGTGAACTTTTTTTATGTCTTTGAGGGATATATGAATACAGTAGTTTGAAAGAAGTAGAAAAGGTTAAATAATTATACAAATGTTTTTACTGTGTCATTTTTAGACTTTACTCTTGCTGAAACTGATCCCTACCTTGAACATACTTGGCAGTTTTACCTCCAACCATGGTACACAGGTCAAATTACACTGTCTTATAAAAGATATGATCAGAAGGAAAGGGAGTGACATTGTCTCCCCCAGACAGGTAGTAAAATTTACAGTCATACATTCTGCACATACCAGGACAGGTCAAGTGGAACTTCTCCTATTTGTCTTTTAGATATTTTAAAACCCAGTATTAAGTATACTAATCATGATTAGACATCTTTGCTGTTGTCAGTCATAGTTCCAGGGTACAGGGAAAAAAATGAATAATGAACTCATAATCCAAGACAACCTATTTGAGATTCAGTAATCAGTTACAAATAATACTAATTTTTACCTGCCAAGAAAGGAAATTCATTTTGGAAATAGGCATCTATGTACAACTGAATACACACACACACATACATAGGCATACATGACCACTAATGCTTTCCTGCCTCCTCTACATAATTTATTAGTTACTGAAAAACTAATACTATTACTGACAGATAGCATTCATCTGCCTAATCCATATGCCTATGGGTTCACTCAAACTTCACTTGTTTTAACAAATATGCAGTTACACATATACATATATATGTACACAAATATGTGTAAAACTGTATGTTTGTCTATATATCTGAACATGTGTATATTCATGTATTTATATATGTATTAATGCACAGATTCATGTTGATAAATGCCTACATTGTAAGGATACTTTATGAAAGTGGCTGGATGTAGGCAAAAGCAAGAAATACATTTAGGATTATTTTACTTGGGAGGTGAAGTATTGAGAGAGAGAGAGTAGGATCAAGCCTGGGAGAGGAAAAAAAAAGACCAGGAAAGTGAAAGTTGAAATAAATTGAGTTGAGAATTCACATTCAACAGAGTTGATATATATTATTTTATTTTTTTAGAAAAATTTTCCATGGTTACATGATTCATTTTCTTGTTCTCCCCTCGACTCCCCTTAGCCCCTCCCCCAACCCCCGTAGATGCCATGCATTTCCACTGGTTTTAACATGTCTCATCAATCAAGACCTATTTCCATATTATTGATAGTTGTACTGGGGTGGTTGTTTCAAGTCTACATCCCCAATCATGACTGAATCAACCCATGTGTTCAAGCAATTGTTTTTCTTCTGTGTTTCAACTCCTGTAGTTCTTCCTCTGAATATGGATAGCATTCTTTTCCATAAATCCCTGAGAATTGTCCTGGATCATTGCATTGCTGCTAGTACAGAAGTCCATTACATTTGATTTTACCACAGTGTATCAGTCTCTGTGTATGATGTTCTTCTGGCTCTGCTCCTTTTACTCTGCATCAATTCCTGGAAGTCATTCCAGTTCACATAAAATTCTTCCAGTTTATTATTCCTTTGAGCACAGTAGTATTCCATCACCAGGATATATCACAATTTGTTCAGTCATTCCCCAATTGAAGGACATACCCTCGTTTTCCAGATTTTTGCTACCACAAAAAGCATGGCTATTATTGTATTAAATAATAGAGGTGATAATGGACATTCTTGTTTCACTCCTGATCTTATTGGGAAGGCTTCTAATTTATCCCCATTGCATATGATGCTTGTTGATGGTTTTAGGTATATACTGTTAATTATTTTTAGGAAAGGTCCTTCTATTCCTATACTTTCTAGTGTTTTCAATAGGAAATGAGTGTTGTATTTTGTCAACAGCTTTTTCAGCATCTATTGAGATAATCATGTGATTTTTGTTTGTTAGCTTGTTGATATAGTCAATTATGTGGATGGTTTCC
The DNA here is from genome assembly GCF_016433145.1 of Gracilinanus agilis. Classification (NCBI taxonomy): domain Eukaryota; kingdom Metazoa; phylum Chordata; class Mammalia; order Didelphimorphia; family Didelphidae; genus Gracilinanus; species Gracilinanus agilis. Next base: position 81,958,689 of record NC_058130.1, on the reverse strand, counting down.
TTAATATTGAGCCATCCTTGAATTCCTGGTATAAATCCCATTTGATCATGATGAATAACCCTCTTGGTCACTTGCTGGAGTCTTTTTGCTAGTATTCTATTTAAGATTTTTGCATCTATGTTCATTAGGGAGACTGGTCTGTAGTTTTTCTTTCTCTGTTTTTGATCTACCTGGCTTTGGGATTAGTACCATATTTGTGTCATAGAAGGAATTTGGTAGGACTCCTTCTTTGTTTATTTTATCAAATAATTTCTATAGTATTAGGATTAGTTGTTCTTTGAATGTTTGATAGAATTCACTTGTGAATCCATCAGCTCCTGGTAATTTTTCTTAGGGAATTCTTTGATGGCATGTTCAATTTTTTTTCTGATATTGGATTATTTAAGTGTTCTATTTCTTCTGCTGTTAACCTAGGCAATTCATATTTTTGTAAATATTAATCAATATCACCTAGATTGCTATATTTATTGCCATATAATTGGGCAAAATAGTTTTTAATGATTGCCTTAATTTCCCCTTCATTAGAGGTGAAATCTCCCTTTTCATCTTTGATACTGTTAATTCCTTTTCTTCTTTCCTTTTTTAAATTAGATTGACCAGTACTTTATGTATTTTATCTCTTTTTTCAAAGTACTAGCTTCTAGTCTTTTTTTATTAATTCAGTAGTTCTTTGGCTTTCTATTTTATTAATTTCTCCTTTGATTTTTAATATTTCTAATTTAGTTATCATCTGGGGATTTTTAATTTGTTCAGTTTCTAGTTTTTTAAGTTGCATATCCAATTTATTGATCTCTGTCCTGTTGTGAGGAAGATTAGGTAGTTATTAATTAAGAATTAAGGTGTACCTAGCAGGAAGGAGCTGGAGCTGGGAATTCTAAGATGGAATGAAGGAGCAGGAAGACGTGACTTGTGCTCTGAGAGGGACTCCATTAGGGGTTAGCACAAACTGTGGTTAGCCCTGGGAGATCTCAGATTAAAGGACACCCTGCATCCTGATTTCCCTGGGATCCTGTGTGGTAGTGGCATTTAGCTAAGAGGACAAGATCTACAGTGCAGTACCAAGGGAAGAGGAGAAGTTTGGGATCTGGTGGACAGTGTCTCAAGCACACCCTCTCAACTTGGTACCTGAGGCCACCTTGGCTCTTGGCATCCAGAGATCATTGGTGGATTTCAGTGAGAACCCCAAAGCCACATCAGCCCTTAGCTGTGCTGCTCAAGCCTGGCAGGACCAGGTCCGAGGCAGTCACCCAGAGACTCCATTACTGCTCCTTGGGCCCTTTCTGTTTAGGTCACTAAGTTAGTGTAGGGAAATCCTCCCCTTTCCTTGTGGTTTTTGTCATTAGGGTTTAAGTTTTTAGAGTAGAAATCCTATCCCATCTTTTAACTGAATATAATTAAAACCTGTTAATCCCTTTTACCTTACCTGCTTGTTTCTAGACTCTGGCTTAGGGGAAGCTGAGTGACAGGTAAGACCAACTGCCATTCCTGTGTGAATCCAGTAAACTCTGGTCTTTCCATCCTGGTCCAGTCTCTCCTAAACCCCAGTGTGGGTACCCACAATCACTTAGTTTTATTATAATATCCCTGGTGTCCTCCATTACCTTTACTTATCTTTTCTACAGTCTTCCGTAATTTGTTAATATATGCACTCAATGATATAAATTTCCTCCTTAGTACTGTTTGGCTGCATCACATAGGTCTTGGTAAGAAGGCTCATTGTTATCATTCTTTTCAATGAAATTATTAATTGTTTCTATGATTTGTTCTTTAACTAACTTATTTTGGAGAATCATATTATTTAATTTCCAATTAGTTTTTGGTTTGCCTCTCCATGTATCCTTGCTAATAATTATTTTTATTGCATTATGATCTGATAATGTTGTATATCTTATTTCTGCCTTTTTGCATGTGTTTGCCATGTTTCTATGCCTTAGTACATGATCAGTCTTTGTGAATGTTCCATGTGCTTCTGAAAAGAAGGTGTATTCCTGTTTGTCCCTATTGATTTTTCTCCATATATCTACTTACTCTAATTTTTCTAATATTTAATTTACTTCTCTTATCTCTTTCTTATTTATTTTTTGGTTTGATTTATCTAGATGTGATAGGGGAAGGTATATGTCTCCTAATAGTATAGTTTTATTATCTATTTCTTCCTTGAGTTCTGTCAGTTTCTCCTTTAGAAATTTAGATGCTATACCATTTAATGCATACCTATTGAGTACTGATATTTCTTCCTTGTTTATACTGCCTTTTATCAGGATGTAATTACCTTCCCTATTTCTTTTAACCAGATCTATGTTCACTTTGGCTTTGTCAGAAATCACGATTGTAACTCCTGCCCTTCTTTTTCTCAATTGAAGCCCAATGGATTTTACTCCAGTCTTTTATTTTTATTCTATGTATGTCCACCTCTCTCATGTGTGTTTCTTGTAGACAACATATGGTAGGATTTTCTTTTCTAATCCATTATACTCTTTGCTTCCATTTTATGGGTGAGTTCATCCCATTCACATTTAGAGTTATAATTATTAACTAATTCCCAGACATTTTGATTCCCTCTCCTTTTCCTGCCCTTTCTTCTTTCACTGCTACCTTCTATACCAGTGTTTTGTTTTTAATCAGTTCTCCTAATCCCCTCCCTTATTGTACTTCCCTTTCTCCCCCCTCCCTTCTTATTTCCATATTATTGTTCTTCAGGGATTTTTTTAAGCTATGCCCCCCCCCACTCACCCCCATACTCTTTCCCTTCCTAGTATTGTTTCCCTCCACAGTAATCCATTTGTTATCCTTCTACTTCTCTATAGGGGGTTAATCAGTTCTCTGCCCCAATGAATCTGATTGTTTTTCCATTTTAAGTTAATTTCAAGTCACTTAAGAATTAAGTATTTCCTCTGTCCAACCTCTTTACCCTTCCATTGTATTGGTCTTCCCCCCCTTCCCCATTTATCCCACATGCTTCTTTATGAAATATAAATTTACTCCATTTTTGTCTGTTTTCACATTTCTCTTAATATTATCTCTTTTTTACCTCTCTCTCTCTCTCTCTCTCTCTCTCT
>NC_058130.1:81943391-81955362 GCF_016433145.1 Gracilinanus agilis | reverse complement strand
GTTGTGTCAATGAGGTGTTTCATATTTTCTTCAAATTTTTAATTTTTTAAATTTTGTTATATATATATAAAACTTAAAAAATGAAAAATTTATATATATATATACATATATATATATATACATACATTCTTACTGCCTTGTGAAGTCATTTGCTTCTAGTTATTGAATTCTAATTTTTAAAGACTGAATTTCATCCCTGGCTTTTTGGTCATCCTTCTCCTTCTGGTCTGATTTTCTTTGTAGATCATCTTTCACCTTCTTTGCTTTGTTTTTCAGCTAATCAATTTGAACTTTTAAGGCATCATTTTCTTGTTTTAGATCATGTATTTCCTTTTCCCAATTGTCTATAGCCTCTGTTGATTGTTTTATGAATTCTTGAGTTAATTGAATTTTGATTTCTTAAGTTAATTGAATTTTGATGTCTCGAATAAATTAAATTTTAAGTTCTTCCAAAGCCCGTGTCCATTTCACTGAAGCTTCTTTGTTTTTCTTGGTGTTCTTTTATCTTTTTCTGATCCATTTGCTTTTTGTTCAATTTCTGGATAGAAGCTGGCGATTTTGGTTTCTTTTTTTCTTTATCTATTGTTTACTCATTTTTTCCCTTCTTTTCCCCCTGTAATTGGCTGTAATCTTGATTCTCTGATCATTTTTTTCTCTGTGTGTTTGGGATATTCAGTCTTGGGAGGGCTTCTTCTTTCTTTTTTTTTGATTAATTAGGTCAGTGGGACCTGAGGTCAGATTTTCCCCAGTTGGTGGTAAAAGTTAAAGAAGTGAATTTGGCTACGTTCACTGTAGTCTGTGGGGGAGGGGTGTTGAAGCTTTCCTAACCTCTGAAGACTTCTAATCTGCTGTATTAATAGGATTAAGCCAGATGGGGTTGATCTGCATAGCTCCAAGTGTCCTGAGGTCAGATTTTCCCCAGCTGGTGGCAAAAGCTAGAAAAGTGAATTGGGCTACTTTCATTTTAGTCTGTGGGGAAGGGGTGTTGTAGTTTCCCTGCCTTTTAAACATTTCTTGTCTGCTGTATTGATAGGAATAAACCAGGTGGGGTTGATCTGCAAAGCTCCAAGTGCCCTGAGGTCAAAACCTGGAGGAAAAGGGGTGGAGCACAGTGCAAAATGGAGCATATATTCACTCGCTCTGGTTTCTCCCCCAGCAGCCTCCCTGCTGTCTGTGATCAGAGCTTTAAGTTTGGCACAGCTGTTAGGTTGTGGAGGGGATCTGGGATCTTCCTCCTTTCTTTCCCCTCACACCAGACAGTTCCAAGAATCCAGGTTTTTTTTCTCTTTTTTCCATGTGCCTTTTAAGTTGGGTTCAGCTGGAGGATCCCCCAGCTTTGTTCTGTTTTCAGATTTGGTTTTATGTTCCCATGGATCCCTTTGTCTTTGATTGATAGTGAAGGGCTTTATTGGAGCCTTGCTGCTTCTATGCCACCATCTTCCCAGAATTCATTGATATATTCTATATAAAAGATATTATTTCTACAGATAAAAGAAGAAAACTCATAGTCATAGTTCAAGATGCTTACAGGGGTGTGTAGTATGTATTGAAATTTGTCCTGTCATCGATGAGGAAGAGGAGAGAAGAAAAGAAAATAGGCCTTGGAGGAAAAAAAACAGAGTTGGCTTTTTCTTTGTGAGAAATAGCTTTCTCCTCACCTTTAATCTTTTATAACATCTACCCTTCTTTTTAATAGAAAAATCACAAACCCTAGAGGTCTAAGAGACCATGTATTACAAAATGTCTCTAAACAAGGGTCTCCTATACTCTCCAATATATCATACTGTCATGGACCTTTTGACTGAAGACTTTCAGTGAAGATGACTGAAGAAAATGTGGATGCTTAGCCTTGAGAAAAGACTAAGAAGAAAAAAATTGATCATTGTTTTCATTTAAGTATATAAAAGGGTCTCAATAAAGAAGGGGTAAGCTGACTCTACTTGGTTCCAGGTTTATTTGCAATAACAACCCATTGCTCCTAATTCTGTTCTGTGGATACAAAGAGAACAATTTTAATCTCTCTTTATTTGTGTTAAAACTTAAATATTTAACACAACTCATATCCCCTCAATCCCCTGACATCTTTCCTGAAGGCTACACATCCCTAGTTCCACATATGATATGATCTCAAAGCCCCCTCAAAAACATTATTTCCCTCCTCTATGGAGTTATTTAATTATCAATAACTTCACCACAATGTTTTTCCCAGACCTGAAAGTGATAACTTGATTGTGTTCTGATTTGGGGAGATAATAATACTACAATTATAGTCCATGACATGTTACTAGTCTTTTAACATAGCTTAATATCAAATTAGTTTTAACCAGCTATATCAATGTTAATTCATTAAAATTTTAATTTATTAAAATCTCCATCTCTCCCTTTTTTCAGAATTATTATCTAACCCTAACTTACCCAGCATGTCTGGAGATCTCTTTATCATCTCTGGTAATCTTATAAGGACAGTTTAGTTGATAAGGAAATAAGGGACACTGAACATCTTTTAGCTCATGCTTCCAGCTCTCTAGGAGCATGGAATTTATGATATATATTTCAAGACTCATTTCACACAAAAGAACCCCGCCCCCCAAAAAAAAAAACAACTTTGCAGATGCTCAGAAAGTTATAAATTATGTCATATCAAAACACAAAAGGTCTCATTGGATTCAGAACAGACCAAAGCCAAGGCTGAATTTTGACTGGGTTGACATCAGAAAGCCAAGTCGGGGAATATTTTTCTCTGGGTTGAATTGCCCCTGCTAAGGTTTTGGCTTTGGCTATACCAGGCAGCTGCATTCCTGACCAAAGGGGGAGAGTGTTAACCTTTTAAATGCTGGCCCCCTAGGAACCTAAAGCTCTTCAATAAGCCACAATACTTTTCAACAAGAAATCACAAGGATCACAAAAGGAGCCAAAAGAGGAGTCTCAGATTTTTATCTATTTAAGACGCTGTTTCTCCTATTGGCTTCCCACAAGCATGTATTTGTGGAATAGATTTTTTGAATACAAATGTAAGACTGTACATTAATATATGTATATTATCATATTCCCCTTCCCTTACTAGTTTGTGAACTCTTAGGGAAGGGAAGGAAATGGAATAAATGTGTATTAAGCATTCTTCCTCTGTTCTAGAACAGTGTGAAGGGCTTTAAAATTATCTCATTTTTGTCCTCACAGAAATCTTGGGATATCTGTATGCTCATTTAATAGTTGAGGAAATTGAGGAAGACAAAGATTAATTGATTTACATGCGATTATACAGCTAGTGTCAAAGGCTAGATTTTTATTCAAGTTCTCTTGACTTCAGGTGCATGGTTTTATACACTACAACATTTCAGTGCCAAAGGACAGAGATTGCACACTATCTCTGTATCACCAGGAAATATCATAGTTCATCTCACCAAGCAAATGACATATTTTGAACTATATTTGCATTATGACCATATGTTTTATTTTATTAAATATAAAAGTGGATTCTTGTAATGCTAAGCTGTGTTGGGCCAGAAGGAAATATTAAACAAACAAACCAGAATAGGAAGGTGGAAATAAATAAAATATAAATTATACAGATCTTTATAATGTATTTCACTTTTGGTATTTCGTTTGATCTTCATAATAAGACTACAAGGTATGTCATACAAATATTCTTATTACTTTTTACCAATAAGGAAACTAAGGTTTAAATAAATTAATTGAAATGACCATGATTATCTGTAACTCATGGACAAAAAGACATGGATGAAAGTCTCTTGACTCAGATACTACATGTTTTATACTACAAAGCTATTTCTAGAAGGGGAAAAAGATCCCTGAAAGGAGAAATGTGAAAGAAAACTACGAGTTTAAAAAGGGAACAGATTCTGTATACTTGGAGGAGAAGGAATTAAATGAATAGCAGGTGTTGGGGGGAACCTATTGGAGAATTTCATAAGGTCTTGTTATGGTGTGAGACTAGCTAATCAGAATGCTGGGCAGTGAATCAGGAATAGATGATGATCATCTTGGATTGTCAAGGGCCTGGCCTAGGAAGGTAATGTCAGAAGGAATCCAAGGTTTGTTCTATGTACCACCAACTAGAAAGCTATTAGGCTTCTTAATGGACTTAGGCAAGATAGTGTTGTATACAGATTATTGAGAGATTAGCACCTCTTATAAAATAGCTTGTAGAGCCCCTTTCAGGGCTCCTTTTCTCTTTTATTGTTTACTTGTCACTCAGCTCTAAGAAGCTATAGCATGCACAGTAGCCACACACTAGTAAGCATCTCAGCAGGCAAGCTAAATAAACCAGGTTGAGGGTAACCAACAGGCCACAAACACATTGGTGAATAAGAGGTGTGTCTATCTCAGGCTTTTGAAAACTTTCTCCAGGGGAAGGTGCAGATGAAAGATGGACAACAAAGGTAGAGGAGCAGCCCAGAAGAGAGTTCAGCAAGTCCTCACACCAGAATTATTAGTTCTCTCTGAACACTACATATACCCTATAATACACAGTAGTAAATGAACATAGTAATCTAATGTTTGAGAAACCTAAAGGTCCAAGATTTTGGGACAAGAAATCACTGTTTGCCAAAAACTTTCTGGGAAAATTGGAAAACAATTTGGCAGAAACTAGGTATAAGTCAACATTTCACAACATATACTGAGATAAAGTCAAAGTCGATACATGATTTACACATAAAAGATGATATCATAAGTATGTTATGGTAGCATAGAATATTTTATCTGTCAGATTTCTGAATAATGGAAGAATTTATGGCAAAGCAAGATATAGTAAGCATTATGAGACATAAAATTGATCATTTAGCTTTTATCAAATTAGAAATATTTTGCACAAACAAAAACAATTCAATCAAGATTAGAAGAGAAACAGGAAACTGAGGGGAAAACTTTTACAAGTTTCGTGAATAAAGCACTGATTTCCCATATATAAAGTGAATCCAATTAGATTTATAAGGGTATGAGTTACAGACATGAAGAAAGCCGAAGCATATCATCTTTGAAATGAAGAACCAACAACTTCAAAAATATTTTTAATATTTTAATCCTAAATTTGCTTCTTTGCAACTGCTATCCATTATTTTTAATTTACTCATTAATGTGATCTTAATTACTTTAAAATGATTGTTTTCTTGGAAGTAAAGTAGGGGATATGACTTGACTAGTATCCAACTGTCACCTGTGGCTCCAAGAATCTGTAGCCTTTGTAGTGGCCATGGCCAGTAAACCTTTTTTAGGCAGATAGGCTAAACTAGGTTGAGCATATTCAATAGGTCTCAACCCATTGAGTTGATGAATTACTACCCCAAGCATATGAAGACTTCTCCTGGAGCAATCTCCAGATAAGAACAATTTTAATAGTAATAGTTCCCCAGAAGTGGAATGGGTTTATGAGGTGGCGTGTCCTCAATTCTCTTACTAAAAATATTCACACAGAGTTTGAACCACTCGTCAGATATATTGAAGCATGGAATCTTTGGGAAGAATGAATAATTAGAATAGATGGCCCTTAAATCTATGACTATATTTCTGTTAAGTTCTTATAATCAGAGTATCAGAAGAATGTTTTAAAAGTAATCTAATCCAACATATGTCTAATAATTGAATTCCCTCAATATCTCTACTCAAAGACATATAGGGATAATGAACTCATTTCCCAAGGCAACCCATTCCATTTTTCAGACCTCTGATAGGTAGAAACTGCTTAACATGGTGAGATTTACATAGTAATGTAAAATTTCCACAGAACTGGAATAGCATAGGTTCTTATACTTATAAAAAGTGGCCTAGGAGAGTGAACAATTCAGCAAAGAAAGGGGATAGTGAATGCAATCAAGAAAGGACCCAATCCTAACCCACTAAAGTGAAGTGTCCCATTCCTCTTAATTCCTTTGGATCACTACAACAGATAAAACCAGTATGAAATGTAGGAAGCATTTGGTTTAGCATTGTCCCTACCATTAATCACAAACTTACCTAAAGGACAGATATTTAGATAAATAGATTTAAATAAATATCTAGTTAATGTAGCATTTTAAATATATAAAGTAAATTTATATTTAGATATATAAAATACATGTTTCCTATATTTAATAAATATGTACATATTTACCATATATAAGACTGTATATATGTATAATATAAAAGTGTTTATATATATATGTGTATTATATATATAGAATATTAGGGATAAATTTTTTTTCTAGTTTCCCAGTTATATAATTTGGTTCAATAGATAAAAATTTTATTTTAGTTTTTAAGCAATATAGAGATGTTGCAATATAGAATTTGGGACAAATTCAAATAAATATAGATTTTGAGACAAACAGACCAAGTAAGCAAGAAGACATTAAAGCTACTATGGTATGTTTTCTTATTTCCAAATATATTAATTACTTGATGATAATTTGGGAGATATTATTTATAAGATCATAGATTTAGTCTTATAAAAGATCTTAGAGCTCATCAGACCAACCCTATCATTTTATAAATGAAGAAACCGAATATCTAAGATTTTAATTGCTTGTCTAATGTCACTTAGGCAGTGAGCATAAAAAGCATGTCTTCTGACTTGAAGATCATTTATCTTTCCATTGGACTTTAATGCCTGTTCAAAGGCTTGTGAACTGAAGAGCAGCAGAATTATATTTTATATTCTCCATGCAAAACATCCCAAGTTCCTTCAGCCACTTCTCATATAGCATGTTTTTCAAGTCCTCTCTTTTTCTGCTTCAAAATTCTCAAGCTTTTGGTGCCCTGATCTCAATGAGCTTTTATGAAAGAAAGCAAAGTTATGTATTCATTCATAGCAAAGAATTCATAATAGCAACTTTTTATGTTATCTAGGTTTTCATCATTTAAAGCTTCTTAGAGAATTAATATTTTAACACAAACCATATTAATTTTAACAAAGAAATTTCCATATTACAAAGAATATTCCTTGTGTCCTCTCAAATTACATCATGGCAGACAACCTCAACTCTACCTATTTCAAAGACTTTCCCTTTTTATATGGAGAAGTTTCTAATCAACAAGGAGTCAGGGCACCTCCATTTAAGTCTCATGTCTTCCATCAATGAATTATACATTATAAGAGTTGCTGATTTTCTCTGGGCCTCATTTTCCTCATGTGTAGAATAAAAAGGATTGTTCATTGATATCTGAAGTTCTTTCCAAATAATTGTGTGTTTCTGGTTGTTGTAAAAGAAAAAAATCAAATCAATCAAGGCTAAAATAGTTCAACAAAATTATTTAAAATCAACAACTATTTTTTTCTGACATATCTCTTTGCTGACTTACACACCATAACATTCAAATTCATTGTATACATGGCCAGTCAAGTGTAAGGTTACTGTAAAATCTGTTGTTCACCAAAGAGAAGCATCCAAGCCCTTAATAGAATTTCTGATTCTATTTCTTGTTTCTAAAATGCACACATCTGCTTTATCATTATCATATCTTGAACATAAGGTGGCTATGACATAGCATTAAACAGAATCCCCAACATGTCACAAGACCTGGAGACTCTAAATATTCTCCAGCTAAAAAAATAACTTCTTTAGGCTGTGATTAGAATTATATGTTCAGCTGTTCTTGATCAAAGACAATTCTATGAATCTTCTATTTATAGCTTAATTGCATGTCCTTTCCCTGGGCTAGGTCTAAGCAAAAGAAAATCACAATATGATTCAAAGCCATCACAAGATCCAGCCTACTCAGGAATATTTACCATCTCTCCCTTGAAGATTCTTCTTCTATTCAAATAATATCTATCAGACAACTCTTCTAGAACAAGCCTCCTAGAGAAATTTGTTATTTAAAAAATGAAAATATGACTTTGGAGTCTTTCCTGTTCTGGTCTCTATTATACTGATTGCCTTAAAAATGAATTTTATTGAGATCTCCCCCTCTTTAAACAAATTTAGTGCACATTTCAAGCTCTCACAGAATGAGGGCAAGGAATGACACACTCACCATCTAGTTTCATTTCTTTACTTAAAGGAAAAAGAGAAATGGGGAGTTAAGTGATTTATTCAAGATCAACTTGGTGGATTGCAAGTGTCTGAAATGAGATTTGAACTAAGGTGCTCTGACTCCAAATAAAGGGGTTTAACCACTCTTTGGATAATGATCTACATCCCAGTGCTATGCATTTACTTAGGGAATCTTAAAACAGAGAAGGAGTTTTAGCCCACTAAATGACTCCACTATAGAAAATATAGGTTAGGTCTTGGAAAAGCTAAAAAACACATAGATTATTTGTGCTCTGTGACAGGGAAGAAAGCTTCCATATTACTTGTATCATAGATTTGATTAAATGTTCAAAAAAGATCCCTCTGAGGGTTTTGAGGCAGCCATGTTCTCATTACTGATTGCTGAATTTGCAATTCATAAAAGCCCCAATTTCTTTAATTTTTTTCTCCTGCAAATGACATCTAGCCACATCTCCACCAAATTTGTGCTTGTAGAGTTGATTTTCTTGAACTAAACACAGGGCTTTTATACGTCTTGACTTTATTTTATTACAAACAACCCATTATTCCATACTGGCAGGATTTGGGGGTATCTTCATTGGGTTAACACGATTTTTTAGCTTTCCCAACCAAATTTGTATCATCCTCCACCATTTAAAAAAGTATATCACCTATTTCATCAAATAAGATGTTGACCATAAGGGATGAAAACTCACAACAGATCCATATCCAACTTGACATACTCTTTCTCCCAGCCATAGTATGGAAGGGAGGGAAGAAGAAAACAGCTACCATAGTTATAGAATCTTTTTCAGAAGTACTGGAAGATGTAGGTGGTATAAAAATATTAAGGCAAATAGTATGCAAAAAATTGAGTAAACTGTGTCTAAAGGCTAGTCATTTTTGCAAGGTTCTCCCAGAATTTTCATTTTTGACTTCTCCAAACTTGAGTTACAGCCATGCATCCTATTGATTGTTATCACATGAACTCCTTGGTCAATAATCACATCTTTCCTTCTACCATCTCACTTATATATTGGCTTTATCATAGGAAATTCCATCAAATTTTGCATTTCTGGTCCCATTAGATTGTGAGTTTCTTTAGCAAAGGCATTGCCTTTTGCTTTTCTTTGTATCCTTAGTACTCAGCACTGTTTCTTGCACATAGTATATACTTTAATAATATTTTATTGATTGATTCATTAGTCCCTGGTTAACAGCAATTAAAACTGTCTAATTGTAGTACATGTAACATCTGTTTGTTTTGCCTACAACAAAGGAGTACAGGCAGGATAATGCTGATTGATCTGCCATGTAGGAAGAAAATTATTCATTATTCATAGAGATTCACCATGATGTTGTTTTCCCAGGTGTCCAAGACATAGATTCAGAATTATACTTTCAGAGACTGAAAGAGTTAATTTATCTCAAAGATGCATAACTTGTTTCTTTGTTATTATGATTAAATACATTTTCTCCTCAGAATCAGAAGTTAGGAAATCGATCATTTATCTATTCAGCATAGTCCAAAAAGAGATATAACAAGATCTTTGTCTTTCAAGGCATAAAGATTTAATAATTCACATTCTAAGCAATGGAATTTTTATTTATATGAGATATAATAGAAAAAAGTTTCAAATTACAAATTTATGGGAGTCAAAAGACAAGATTCAGTTCTAGTCCCAATAGATGATCTTTGGGGGGAATAAAAGTCTGCATCTAATTTCCTCATTTCTAAAATAGGAATAATTTCTGCTTTCTATCTCAAAAACTTGTTGTGAAGAGCAACTGAGAAAAATCTATGTGAAGTACTTTCAAAGAATCCTTAATATAGAGCCAAGACTTCATAGATCTTCTTATATCTAACCATCTCATTTTATAGGAGAGAAAACACTATTTCAAAGAACTCAAGGAAATTGCTTTAAGTTGTATAGCTGATGTCAGAAGTAAAATATTAACTCATATTTTCTTAACTCTGAGTCTAAGACTGTCAAAAAGTATATACCATGTACTTGGTTGCCATAAAGAATTATATCAGTCTATTGTTTTGTCATTTTAATTTAATTTGACAAAAATATAATAAGGATCTGATTTATATAAAACACTCTACTGATGCTTGGGGGATAGATAGATGAAACACAAGATAATTCCTGCCCTCAATGAGCTTAAAGTCTATAGGAGATACAAGATAGGGTGTAACAAAGAATAGATCTTGACAAAATGTTAGAAGAAAACTCATTTATCATGAGAGGATCAAGTAAGGCTTTAAAAAGAGCAGAGTATCTCATCTGAGTCTTAAAGGGAGAGGTCCTATCAATAGCTAGAAATACAGAAGGAATGCATTCTAGAAGTAGTATTTATATCAGTGGTGTGGCAACATGTGAGACTAGACCCATGAAAAGTTTTGTATCCCATTTGGCTAGAAAAATAAATGAAAGAAAATAAATAACATTAAATAAGCTTGGAAAAGTATGGTTTGCTTGTTTATTCATTCATATTATATTAAAGGTAAAATCCAGTAGATGTTTTTGAGTATGGAATGGATATGACAATAGCTCTGCATTTGGCCAATGATTCTGATGACTGTGTAAAGGACTATGGAGACTGGAAGATAAGGGCCTCATTAGGAGTCTATTGCAACAGCCCAGGCAAGAGGTGATGAAGATTGAAATGAGGTGGGAAGGAATAAGAAGGAATAAATGGAAGAGGTATTACAAAAGAAGATTGGAAAGGATTTAGTTGTTAACTGGACATAAATTTGTAAGGGAGAAGGAGGAACCATAGATATTCTTAAAACTGAGCCAAAGGAGAATTGGCAGGATTTAATAGAAAATGACTTTGGAAGGAAAGTCAGATTCATGGGAAAATTAGATTATTTTAGTTTAGGTGATTGTTGTGTTTAAGATATAGGTAGTATGTGCGAGTGAAAATCGTAAGAGTATAGACTCTCTAGCTGGAATGGACCTAAAGATAAGTTCCTCCAAACCTCTCATTTAAACATGTAGAAACAAACTCAAGGTTGGGATGAAAAGACATTTACACAGAATCAGGGGCAGAGCTAAAATGGCAGCTTAGTAGCAGCAAAATCTGAAATCACTATGACAATCCTTCCAAATCAATCTTAAAAAAGACTCGAGGTGGTTCCGGGTTAAGATGGCGGCAGAGTAAGAAGCAGCTCTTAACCTCTCCTGACCGAAACACACAAAACTCCTCAAGGGGACATAAAAACAAGTCCAGACGAACGGAGGAACCCCACAACAGGGCACAGCGTGGAAGGTACGTGGAATCGAGACATTTCCAGGCTAAAAAGGGCTCTCACTCAATCGCAGGCTGAGCAACCGCCCCACCTCCACCCCCTCCACACTCACCGATAGCTCCGAACCCAGCTAAAAAGAAATAGAGCAAGTTTGGGGCACCCATCAAGTCATCGGCAGCTCTGGGACCTGTTCCTGAGAGCAGCAAGACTTAGGACCCCATTAAGTCAAGAACGCACTCGAAATCTGAGCGCGCGGGAGCAGAGAGTGGACGCTGGGAGCAGAGTGCCGGCTGAGCAGAGGCGTGGGTGCTGGCTGAGCAGAGGCGTGGGTGCTGGCTGAGCAGAGGCGTGGGTGGAAGCAGACACAGCCAGGAACTAAAGCCTAAGTGGGGAACCAGTGCAGACGGGTATACGACTGTGGAAGTAGCTCCCTGAGACTTGTAAAGGAACCTCCTGCAGAGGATCAAGCAAGGGAATACACCAGGGGGCTTGACCTTGAAAAAAACTAGAACTCAGACCTCAGGAGCCAATAGATCTCTGACAGACACTGAGCACGAGGATAAACCTGAGAAGCTGCTGGGCTAATGATGGCTAATCAGTTACAGGAAATTCAGAAGAGAAAGAATAATAACAAAAAAAAGAAGTCTTTAACACTCGACAGCTTTTACACAGAGAAAATCCAGACAACCGAGCAAACAGAGGAGGAGAACAAACAACCATCCAGACCCTCCCCAAATAAGGAAAA
>NC_058130.1:81803243-81938391 GCF_016433145.1 Gracilinanus agilis | reverse complement strand
GGGGGTGCGGGGGCGGGGGTTGAAGGGGAAAGGTGGAGCATGAATCATGTAACCATGTTAAAAATGAATATTAATAAATGTTAAAAAAAAAAAGACTCGAGACAACAAGAGTCAAAAACCAACAAGACAGAATGAGGGGGCTCCTCCACTGAACACAACTTGAAAGGTAGACAGAGAGAGTTGCTTTTCATGGAATAAGGGGGAAATGGAAGCAAAACTGCATATAGAGGAATGCTGGCCAACCATCATTGCACCTATTACACCAAATTCCAAATCTGAGCATAGGCTAACTTCAGGATCCTAGGACACAGGCTACATCAACAAAAGAGCACTTCAGACCTACCCCTGAATTCCTGGGCCTGGAGGCAGCCCAAAGTGAGACTTAGAAATCCATACTGTTGTGCCTTTTCAAGCCTGTACTGTTGTGGTGAAAACCTAGATCCAAGACAAAATAGCTGACAGTGCTGAGCCCTGTAAGTCAGAATCAGAGAAGATGGAATCAGCAGCTTTCAAAATTCCCAGTCCACAGGCAAAAAAAGAATGGAAAAATGAGCAAATAGCAAAAGAAACTCCTAACTAGAAAATTTCTAAGGTGACAAATAGCAAATCACAGAATCAACAGGGGATAGTGAAATCCAAGAAAGCACATGCAAAACTTCAAAGAACAATGAAAATCAGTCTCAAGAACTGGAAGCAATCAAAAAGGAATTAAAAAATCCAATGATATGTCAAAGAAAAATGGGGAAAAGAAATGAAATCAATGCAAAAAGAAAATAATAGCTTAAAAAGCAAAATTAGTTAACTGAAAAAAGAGGAACAAAAATCCAATAAAGAAAAGAACTTTTTAAAAAACAGAATTGACATACTGGAAAAGAAGGATAAAAAGGTGGTAGGATAAATTCAGGCTTTAAAAATTAGAATTGGGCAAATAGAAGCTAATGACTTCATGAGATATTAAGAAAAAATAAAACAAAATCAAAAGAATAAAAACAATAGAAGACAACATGACACATTTCCTTAAAAAAACTGACTTGGAAAATAGATCTAGGAAAGACAATTTAATAATTATTGAACTACCTAAAAGTCATGATAAAAAAAGCCTAGATATTATATTTTTACAAAAAATTATCAAAGAAAATTGCCCTGATATTCTTCAACAAGTGGGTAAAATAGAAATTGAAAGAATCCATAGATCATCTCCTAAAATAAATCCCCAAATGGCAAATCCCAAGAATGTTATAGCCAAGTCCAAGAGTTACTAGGCAAGGAGAAAATACTGCATGCAGCCAAAAAGAAACAATTCAAATATCAGTGAGCCCCAGTCAGGATTACAAAGGATCTGGCAACTTCCACACTGTAGGACTAGAAGGCTTAAAATAACGGTATTCTAGAAGGCAAGGGAACTGGGTTTAAAACCAATAATCACCTACCAATTAAAACTGACAATTATTTCAGGGAAATGTATGGACATTAATAAAATAGATTTCCAAGTGTTCCTGAAGAAAAGACCAGACAAACAGAAAATCTGATGTCCAAATACAAAATTCAAGAGAAGTATAAAATGGCAAATGAGAAACAGAAAAAAATTAAAGGCCTCAATAAGGTCAAATTGTTCATATTCCTATATGGAAAGATGATATCTATAACTCTAAAAATTATTATCATTATCATAATAGTTAGAAGAAGTATACATAGACAGAGGGTGTGTTAATAAGCTGTGTAGGATGATTTGTAAAAAAACTAGGAGTAAAAAAGAGGATTGTAATAAGAAATTAGAAGAGAAAAGTAAAATGGGATAAATTATATTGCATAAAGAGGTGGGGGATACTATTTCAGTGTAGGAGAGGATAAGAATGGTGATAGGCAATACTTTAACATTATGTTTGTCTTATGATTGTCTCAGAGAGGGAAGAACTGCCAGATTCATTGGGGTATAGAATTATATCTTACTCTATAGTTGAAAGGGAATAAGAAAAGAGGTGGTTGGGAGAAGAAATGGAAAAATATTTACAAAAACATAAATTACCTAGGTTAACAAAAGGAGAAATAGAATACTTAAATTATCCCATCTTGGAAAAAGAAATTGAGTAAGGAATCCATGAACTCCCCAAGAAAAAATCTCCAGCAACAGTTGGATTCATAAGTGAATTCTGTCAAACTTTAAAAAAATAATTAATCCTAATACTATATAAACTATTTTGCGAACTAAACAAAAAAGGAGTTCTACCATATTATTTTTATGACACAAATATGGTCCTGATACTTATTTCAGGAAGACCAAAATCAGAGAAAGAAAATTATAAACCAATTTCCTTAATGAGAATTGATGTCAAAATCATAAATAAAATGCTAGCATTTACCCAGAATCACACAGAGAGAAGTAGAAAAGCCGAGATTTGAACCAAGTTCCTTCCCAACCCCTTTCAGACTTTATAACCATTTTTGCCTTTCCTCCCTAATTGGCATTCTCTTTTCCTATAATGAAAATACTTAGAAGTACTCAGAAATGCGTCATTCAAACCCAAACTTTTTTTTGTCTCTCTTGTCAATACTCCCCAAATATTGTCAGTAGTATGCCATAATTATTCTCTTTCTTCAAGACTCAGCACAAGTGCCACCTACTTCATGAAACTTTTCCTGATTCTTCCAACTTCTCCCTCCCAAATTACCTTACATTTAACTATTTAACATGTATTTTAATTTATTTTCCATATATTTTTCTCCATACACTTACCTATATCCTTATCTCTACCAATGCTCCATAAAAGTCAGTATTGTTTATTCTTTATATTTAAATCTTTAACACCCAGCACAGATGAAAGTACATAGTAGTCACATAATAAATGCTTCATGCCTGATTAATTGAAATGAGAGGTAGGTGAAACCAGAATTCTTACACTTTTAACCTTTCAAATAATTTTCTTATTCACATTATCATCTAACCTTCACAATTACATCAATGCCTCTAGTCTAGGATAAGGGGTAGCATAGGAAAATGGGGTTTTAATAATTTTGTTAGACATCAGAGTAGGAATACTGTCATAAGGAGGGATAGCATTATCTGGGAACATGATTATTTCTACTATTATATTGGATTCCTTCACTAATCTAATTAAGTTGAGGAGCAACGAGAATTTGTTTGTCTTTGTGACCCCAGAAAGAAGTATTGTGCTTCGTATATAGTAGGCAATTAAATACATATTTGATAGTTTGATTGATTCATTTGAATAAGCTCTCCTGGATGGTTTGAACACAACTGTTCAAAACTATTGAATCTACAAGAAGATTTGATCAACAAATTTCAATAAACTGTTCTTTAGAGGTTCTCCTGAATAAGCCGTCAAACTATTGATGAATGTAGTCAGGGAATAGGTAATAGGTTATAGACATGACACTGAAAATCAACTAGGGACAGCGAAAGTTAAAGAGCCTACTAAGGAGCATTAAAAGTCAGTCAATACAGACTTCCGGTTAAGATGGAGGCAGAGTAAGGAGCAGCTGCTCGATCTCTCCTGACCGAAGCATACAGGACTCCTCAAGGAGAAATAAAAACGAGTCCAGAGGAACGAAGGAACCCCACAACAGGGCGCAGCATTGAAGATACGCAGAATTGGGGCATTTCCACCCTATAAAGGGGTGAAACAGCTCTCACTAAAACATGAGAGGAAGAAGCCCCTCCCCCACCCCCACAACACACACCTGGCACAATGCCAACACACAAGTGTGAAAACAGGCCTGGGGCAACCAGATAATCACTGGCAGCCCCGGAGCCTGTACCTGTGTGCTGCAAGAGGAGGGACCCCAGGTGGCTGGGGCATGCACTGACTTTCCCAGAGCGTGCACATGGGTGAAGGCACCGCCTCTGACCTGGACAAAGGCCTCTAAAACAAGGCCTTTCCCAAGGGCTGAAGGCATTGCATCAGGTGCGAATAAAGATCTCCAGCCCACGGACTTTCACTACCTTCTGTGGGGGTGAAGGCAGTGCCCTAGGCTTGAATAAATATCTCCAGCCCAGGCTTGGACCTCCAGTGAGGACCCGTTGCAGACCAGAGCGCGGCAGTGGAAGCAGCCCCAAAGACTGCTGAAGGAACCTTGGGCAGAGGGGCAGACCGGGAACTACCAGGAGGCCTGACCCCGAGGACAAGGAGACCAGAGCCCCCTGGAGCTTTCAAGGCCCAGACAGACCCTGAGTGCAAAGACAAAGCTGAAAAGGGGCGGGGCCAACAATGGCCAGCAATAAGGAAGTCCAGAAGAAAAAGACTATCAAGAGAAACTATGGAACACTCGACAACTTCTACACAGAGAAAATCCAGACAACAGAGGAGGGAAAACAAAAATCCAAATCTCCCACCAAAAATGAAAGCTGGTCACAAGCTATGGAAGAGTTTAAAAATGAAATGCTGAGGAAGATGGAAGAAATCTGGAAAGAAAATAACAGTTTAAAAGGCAGAATTTCGCAATTAGAAAGTGAGACAAGTCAACTGAAGACCAAAAATGACCAGATTGAGAAGGCAAACCAAAAAATTATAGCCGAAAACCAAAACATTAAAGTGGAAAACCAAAACATTAAAGCTGAAAACCAAAACATTAAAGCCGAAAACCAAAACATTAAAGCCGAAAACCAGTCCTTAAAGGCTAGAATCAAACATTTAGAAACCAATGATCTCTCAAGACAACAAGAACAAATAAAACAAAGTCAAAAGACTGATAAAATAGAAGGAAACATGAAATATCTCAATGAGAGAGTGACAGACCAAGAAAACCGGTCTAGAAGAGACAACTTGAGAATCATTGGTCTTCCAGAAAAGGCAGAAATTAATAGAAACCTGGACTCCATACTTAAAGAAATTATTCAGCAAAATTGCCCTGAAGTTCTACAACAAGAGGGCAATATAGACATTGAAAGGATCCATAGATCACCCTCTACACTGGACCCAGAAAAGTCAACACCCAGAAATATAATAGCGAAATTGAAGAGCTTTCAAGTTAAAGAAAAAATCTTACAAGAAGCCAGAAAGAGACAATTGAAATATCAAGGAGCACCAATAAGGATCACACAGGATCTGGCAGCCTCAATGCTAAAAGACCACAAGGCTTGGAATACAATATTCAGAAAGGCAAGAGAGCTGGGCCTGCAACCACGAATCAACTACCCATACTTTCAGGAGAAAGTATGGACATTCAACAAAATTGAAGAATTCCAAGTTTTTGCAAAAAAGAGACCTGGACTAGTGGTATAGCATCCAAATTCATTCATAAAGGAGAAACTGGCAGAGCTCAAGAAGGAAATAGATAGTAAAACCATAATAGTGGGAGATCTAAATATTCCTCTTTCAGATCTAGATAAATCAAACCAAAAAATAAATAAGAAAGGGGTAAGAGAGATGAATGAAGTCCTAGAAAAATTAGATTTAATTGATATGTGGAGAAAAATAAATAGGGACAAAAAGGAATACACCTTCTTTTCAGCTGCACATGGTATATTTACAAAGATTGACCATGTAATAGGGCATAGAATCATGGCAAACAAATGCAAAAGAGCAGATATAATAAATGTAACCTTCTCAGATCATAATGCGATAAAACTAATAATCAGTAAGGGCACCTGGACAGGCAAATCAAAAACCAATTGGAAATTAAACAATATGATTCTCCAAAACCAAATTGTCAAAGAAGAAATCATAGAAACCATCAACAATTTCATTGAAGAGAATGACAATGATGAGACCTCCTACCAAACTCTGTGGGATGCAGCCAAGGCAGTACTCAGGGGGAAATTTATATCCTTGAGTGCATGTATTAACAAATTAAGGAGGGCAGAGATTAATGAATTGGGCATGCAACTCAAAAAATTAGAAAGCGAGCAAATAAAAAACCCCCAGATGAAAACTAAATTAGAAATACTAAAAATTAAGGGAGAAATTAATAAAATCGAAAGTAAAAGAACTATTGAATTAATAAATAAGACTAGAAGCTGGTATTTTGAAAAAACAGATAAAATAGACAAAATACTAGTCAATCTAATAAGAAAAAGGAAAGAAGAAAACCAAATTGACAGTATTAAAGATAAAAAGGGAGACCTCACCTATAATGAAGGGGAAATTAAGGCAATCATTAAGAACTATTTCGCCCAATTATATGGCAACAAATACAACAATTTAGGAGATATGGATGAATATTTACAAAAATATAAACTGCCTAGATTAACAGCAGAAGAAATAGAATACCTAAATAATCCCATATCAGAAAAAGAAATTGAACAAGCCATCAAAGAACTCCCTAAGAAAAAATCGCCAGGGCCTGATGGATTCACAAGTGAATTCTATCAGACATTCAAAGAGCAACTAATCCCAATACTATACAAATTATTTGATATGATAAGCAAAGAAGGAGTCCTACCAAATTCCTTTTATGACACAAATATGGTACTGATTCCAAAGCCAGGTAGACCAAAAACAGAGAAAGAAAACTATAGACCAATCTCCCTAATGAACATAGATGCAAAAATCTTAAATAGAATATTAGCAAAGAGACTCCAGCAAGTAATTAAGAAGGTCATCCACCATGATCAGGTGGGATTTATACCAGGAATACAAGGATGGTTCAACATTAGGAAAACCATTCACATAATTGACCATATCAACAGTCTAACAAACAAAAACCACATGATTATCTCAATAGATGCTGAAAAAGCCTTTGACAAAATACAGTATCCATTCCTATTGAAAACATTGAAAAGTATAGGAATAGAAGGACCCTTCCTAAAAATAATAAACAATATATACCTAAAACCATCAACAAGCATTATATACAATGGGGATAAATTAGAAGCCTCCCCAATAAGATCAGGAGTGAAACAAGGATGCCCATTATCACCTCTATTATTCAACATAGTACTAGAAACACTAGCAATAGCAATTAGAGAAGAAAAAGAAATTGAAGGTATCAAAATAGGCAATGAGGAGACTAAGCTATCACTCTTTGCAGATGATATGATGGTATACTTAAAAAATCCTAGAGAATCAACTAAGAGGCTGGTAGAAATAATCAACAACTTTAGCAAAGTTGCAGGATACAAAATAAATGCACATAAATCATCAGCATTTCTATACATTTCCAACACATTAGAACAGCAAGAGGTAGAAAGAGAAACACCATTTTAAATAACCCTAGACAATATAAAATACTTGGGAATCAATCTAACAAAACAAACACAGCAATTATACGAAAACAACTACAAAACACTTTCCAAACAAATAAAACTGGACCTCAACAATTGGAAAGCCATTAACTGTTCATGGGTAGGACGAGCTAACATAATAAAAATGAACATCCTACCCAAATTAATTTACCTATTTAGCGTCATACCTATCAAGCTACCAAAAAACTTCTTTACTGAATTAGAAAAAACTATAACAAATTTCATTTGGAATAACAAAAGATCAAGAATATCAAGGGAAATAATGAAAAAAAATGTGAAGGAAGGGGGCCTAGCAGTACCAGATATCAAACTATAGTATAAAGCAGCAGTCATTAAATCAATATGGTACTGGCTAAGAGACAGAGAGGAGGATCAGTGGAATAGACTCGGGGTTAATGATGTCAGCAAGACAGTGTATGATAAACCCAAAGAGCCCAACTTTGGGGACATGAATCCAGTATTTGAGAAAAACTGCTGGGAAATTTGGAAAACAATATGGGAGAGATTAGGTTTAGATCAACATCTCATACCCTACACCAAGATAAATTCAGAATGGGTGAATGACTTGAATATAAAGAGGGAAACTATAAATAAGTTAAGTGAACACAGAATAGTATACTTGTCAGATTTCTGGGAAAGGAAAGATTTTAAAACCAAGCAAGAGTTAGAGAAAATTACAAAATGTAAATTAAATGGTTTTAATTATATTAAACTAAAAAGTTTTTGTACAAACAAAAACAATGTAGTCAAAATCAGAAGGGAAACAACAAATTGGGAAAAAATCTTTATAACGAAAAACTCTGACAGGCGTCTAATCACTCAAATATACAAGGAGTTAAAGCAATTGTATAAAAAATTAAGCCATTCCCCAGTTGATAAATGGGCAAGAGACATGAATAGGCAATTTTCAGGTAAAGAAATCAAAAGTATCAATAAGCACATGAGAAAATGTTCTAAATCTCTAATAATTAGAGAAATGCAAATCAAAACAACTCTGAGGTATCACCTCACACCTAGCAGATTGGCTAAAATGAAAGAAGGGGGAGAGTAATGAATGTTGGAGGGGATGTGGCAAAATCGGGACATTGATGCATTGCTGGTGGAGCTGTGAACTGATCCAGCCATTCTGGATGGCAATTTGGAATCATGCTCAAAGGGCTATAAAAGAATGCCTGCCCTTTGATCCAGCCATACCATTGTTGGGTTTGTACCCGAAAGAGATCATAGATAAACAGACTTGTACGAAAATATTTATAGCTGCGCTTTTTGTAGTTGCAAAAAACTGGAAAAGGAGGGTATGTCCTTCAATTGGGGAATGGCTGAACAAATTGTGGTATATGTGGGTGATGGAATACTATTGTGCTAAAAGGAATAATAAACTGGAGGAATTCCATGCAAATTGGAGAGACCTCCAGGAAGTGATGCAGAGCGAAAGGAGCAGAGCCAGAAGAACATTGTACACAGAGACTGATATACTATGGTAAAATCAAATGTAATGGGCTCCTGTACTAGCAGCACTGCAATGACACAAGACAGCTCTGAGGGATTTATGGTAAAGATGCTACCCACATTCAGAGGAAGGACTGCAGGAGAGGAAACATATAAGATAAACAATTGCTTGAATGCATGGGCTGAGGCGGACATGAATGGGAAATAGACCCTGAACAAGGACACTTGATACAACCAGTGGAAATGTACGTTGGCCATGGGTGGGGGGAGAGCGGGGGGTGAAGGGGAAAGTAGGGGCATAAAGTATGTAAACAGGTTAAAAACGAATATTAATAAATGTCTAATTAAAAAAAAAAGTCAGTCAATATATCTTCATGCTGGGAAAGTTAGAGGAAGCAGTCAAGCTCAATATATTAAGAAGTCTATAAGAAGGAAAGAGAGAATTCAAGAATATTCATATTTAATAGAGTCAGTTTAGGTGATTAACAAGAGAGTAAAATTGAGAACTGATTGGATTATATACATATGCAATATGGATGTCTACATATTTGAGTGTATATATATATATATATATATTTATAACATAGGTTATAGAAGAGCAGACAAAGTAAGGCAATGTTACTGGTAAATTGTAAATCAATCTAACCGGTCTAGAAAAAAATTGTGATTATCCTAAGAAAGGGTAATTATATTTATGTCCATTATGCACACCCCACAAAGATAAAACAATGAAAAGGAATGTTGTTTATACAACAAAAATATAACAACATGTTTTATATTAATGAATAACTAGAAACAAAGTGAATTCTCATTGACAAAAATGACTAAATAGATTGTGGAGTATGATCATATTAGAATTTTAAAATGGAGAGAATCACTGAAATACTTGTCCAAAACTATCCATAGTAAAATATATATATAATCAGGAGAGCATAAATAATGATTACCAAAAAAATGAAACAGGAAAGTTAGGTGGTTCAGTAGATTGAGAGCCAGGCCTCGAGAAAAGAGGTGCTAGTTCAAATCTGGCCTCACAGACTTCCCAACTGTGTGAACTTGGGCAAGTCACTCAACTCCTATTGCTTATCCCTTACTGTTCTTCTGCCTTGGAAGCAATATACAATATTGATTCTAAGACAGAAGGTAAGGATTTTTTAGAAATAAAAAGAACAGGGGCAGCTGGGTAGCTCAGTGGAGTGAGAGTCAGGCCTAGAGACAGGAGGTCCTAGGTTCAAACCCGGCCTCAGCCACTTCCCAGCTGTGTGACCCTGGGCAAGTCACTTGACCCCCATTGCCCACCCTTACCAATCTTCCACCTATGAGACAATACACCAAAGTACAAGGGTTAAAAAAAAAAAAAAGAACAATAGCTAAAAAATTAAATGCTATGAAATTATAATAATTACATTTACTGGCAAGAAGAAATATGAGATGAATCTCCCTCTTATTTTTTTCACAGGTGGGGCACTATAATTCTGAACTTGTTTGATAAGTTGATCAGTTTTGCTGAATTTTTTTCCTTGTATCATTATTTTATTAAGAGGATATTTTTCCATTAGCAGAGGCTGCAGAGTGCTATATATTGAGAAATGAAGATATTATAGAGGAAAAATATGCCAAAAATATGTTTAAAAGAAAGGAAATTGCCCAATTATCTCTATAACCTAGAGGCTACCCCTTACCCAAAGACACACACACACACACACACACACACACACACACACACACAAAACAGCAATTATAAAATATGTCATGGGAAAAAGATTCAAATCAGTTTCCATCTGAGATCAAGGAAGATGATAACTCACAAGCAGGAAAGATCTATTCTTCAATAGATCATACAAGATCATAATATTTATAAATGAAAAGAACTTTATAGATTATCTAGTTCATTTTTACACATGTAAAAACTGAGCCCCAAAGTAGCTAATTTGATCAAAATAACACATGGTAACTAGATGGCATAGTAGATAAAATGTGGGACCTGAAGTCAGGAGGACTCATTATTCTGAGTTCAAATCTGACCTCAGACACGTATTAACTATGTGACTCTGGCTAAGTCATTTAATTCTGCCTCAGTTCCTCATTTGTAAAATAAGCTGGAGAAAGAGATGACAAACTATTTCAACAACTCTGCCAAGAAAACCCTAAATGGGGTCATGGTGAGTCAGACATGACTGAAACAACTGGACAACAACAGATAGAAAATAGCAAAGCCCACAATTCAAGCCCAGGTAATTCGACTATATGCCCTGTTCCCTTTTCCTACACCAGACAGTCTTAAGGCATGTAGCTGGTGGGATTAGAGCCCCAGAAATTCTGGGTGGGAGGTTTGAGTTAACTTAAGGGACTCTTAACTGTGACCTCCCCCTTGGGGATAGCTCAGGACACACACAGACATAGTACTACAAATAGACTGCCTTTGAGTATAGTCAAACAGTGTTCTTTTCTTGACATTTATATCCATATAAATACACCACACAAACTGGGCTCAGAGCAAGAGCTCAATAAATAGTCAATTGATAGGTTTTATTAAACAGTCTCAATGGTTTCCATGCTTTGGGACTAGTTGATTTCAATCTCTGAGCACAGAATTATAAAATTCAGGGCCTTAAAGGATCTTAGAAAACATCTAGCCCAAATCCTTCATTTTATGGATAAGGAAACCTAAGTGCCATAGAGGCAAATAATTTGCCCCAGACTGCACAGCACCCTGGAAAAAAATTGTGATTTGGCTGGCCTCAGATATTCTGAGTTCAAATCCACATTAGCAAATTGCCTGTTAGTTGATTTGAAGTTCCAACATGACTTGCCACCCATCCTTACTGTTCAGAAAACCAGACACTATACTTTGAGTATAAAAGGCATACATAGGATATTTACTCTATTTTTCATTTAAGGATAAAATATTTTCCCTTGTCATGATTGGGTTCTTTGAAGGAAAATGATGAGAAAGAAAAAAAAATAGAGGCTTGGTGTCAATAGCCAAAGAGAGTTGGTAGAGGAATAACCTCTGGTGTAGATTTAACAGGAAAGATTTTTTTCTCTTTTTCTTGTTATAAACAGACTCTTGTTCAAATTGTCAGCTGTAATATTGCCTTCTGGTGCATGGCTTGATATTTATTACAGCTGTTCTGGAATGAAGACTTTTCCAGCTTCTCCCTTAGAAACTGTTTTACCAAAAGAGAAATAAGAGACAGACTAAAAGGAAGGAAAACAGAAGCCCTTTTAAGGGGTAGAGGCTGGAGAGATTTCTAAGAATATAAGGCTAGATTTTCTTTCTCAAGATTTTTGGAATGGTCAATTAGGAATGTCCATCTGTCTATCTAACCCTAGAATTTCCCAAAAGATCAAAAGTATATGGTTTGAAAGTGTATTTGGGAACATATGTGATCAAGAGGTCTCCCTCATCAAATAGAAAAGGAGGGAAACTTATGTATGAGCAATTAAGAAAGGACGTACTCTGTATTGCATATATATAGTACTATATATAATTGCTCATATATGTGTGTGTGTATGTTTACATACACATCTATTATAGACACAAATTTACAACACACATCTATGCATGGTCATATGTCTGAATATATACATGCTATATGTACTTATCTAATGCCTTTTAATGAATATGATAAGTTAAATATGTATGTATATACCTACTATACGCATAGGTGTAGCAATTCAATAAAGACTATTGTGACTCAAGAGACCATGATGGGAAAGTTGTAATGTATATAAAACATTTTTTAAAAAAGAATTTATTGTACTGTATTCAACCAGGATGTAAGTCACAGTCTGGTTTATGTGTTAAGCACCTCTGGAAATTCCATTAATTATTTTAGGTCACAAGGGCACTATTTAGAGCAATGAATCTATGCCTACAAAATAAGAAACAAATATTTGGAGATGTAATAAAGCAGTGGCCAAACCTGGCCCATTGAATGGAACATTGAGTTCAAATCTCTCGTGTATTGACTTGAGCATTGGCGGATGGCCAAAGCATTCATGGACTCCTAATGTTTTCTATCTCCTGCTCAATTCCTCATCTCACTCTGCTACTTTCTATCTGTTAAAGTTCTGTCATGGTTGACAAAAGACAGTTGCTCTTTGCCCTTATAGAAATAGCATCATCTCCTGATAGCACTGAGAATTGAAACAAGCATTTCTTTTGGAGTTCAAGAATTCTTGTCTCTACAACTGACCAACTCTGTGTGTCTTCAATTTCTTCATATATAAAATGAACAAGTTAGACTACAAGACCCAAGGCAGGTACTTAATGGTAGAGATGGAATTTGAACTCAGGTCTTCTGACTCCAGAAACAATACTCTCTACTTTGCCACACTTTCTCCGCCTTTCTTTATGAATGGTGTGAACTGGCAATATATTCAAGAGTATGGGGAGAGGTCCAAATTTAAAAGATTTTGTTCACTGAATACACTATTTATTGAGTTCCTATTCTGTGCTAGGGATTTGGAGAGATAAAAAGTTGTGCAAGACAACTTCTCCATATCCTCAAAGAGATGACAATAATCTAGAAGCATTTTCAGTAAGTTTGGAAAACATTTCCATAGTCAAATGTTAATTTCAAATAATCCTCCACTTTGTACTAAAATGGAGAGTATGAGAATTTTGATGGGCTTGTGTATATGTGTAAATGGCAGGATCAGTAAGCCAATAAACATTTATTGAGTGCCTCTATGAGCCAGGCACTGTGTTGTGCATTGGAGACACAAAAAAGAGCCAAAAGACAGTCATTGTCCTCAAGGAGCTCCCATTCTGATAGGTGAGACAATAAATGAACAAATATGTACAGACAAACTACATACAGCAAAAATAAATAGTAGAGGGAAGGCATTAGAATTCAGAGTGGTTGAGGAAACTTCCTTTAGAAGATGGAATTGTATTTGGGAATTAAAGGAAACCAGGGAAGTCAGTAGATAGAGATGGGAAGGTATAGAATTCCAGGTGTGAGGGACAACTAGAGAAAATTCCCAAGATGGGAGTATCTAATTCATGGAACAGCCATGAGGCCACCGTCACTGGCTCAAAGTGTATGTAGAAGGCAGTAAGATGTAATTAGCCTGAGAAATAAGGATGGGACTAGTTTATACAGGGTTTTGTATGGAAAATAACTAACTATGCAACCCTGAGCAAATATCAAATTCCTTGGATCCCTATTTTCCTATCTGTAAAATGGAATTCATGCTGGTTATATTAATTTTACATTTCTCACAGGGTTGTCGTGAGTTGTTACTCAGACAATTGCTTCAGGACATTTATCTTGTAAATAAAGTTTTTTTTTATCATATTCTATTTTACTTAGGGACTAGGAACACCATATCTTTTCCATAACCAACATCTGCAAACTGAAAAATTGGATGCTCATTATTACATGTTCCCTACAACAAAGCAATATGGATTCTCCTTGTATTTACAAATGGAGACATTGTACTGCCTAAACCATTCGAATTACATTTATCCCAATATTTGAAATCACAAAGATATTATTGTGGAGTTAAAAATATTTTGTGTTGTAGGGTTCAATTCAATTATTAATGAGTAATACCCACTGTATAAAAAGTACTGTGTTAGGTCCATGAGATACAAAGGGGAAAAAAAAGGAAAACATGTCAGTCCTTGCCCTTTGCAAACAAATTCATGATACTGTTTAAGGATGCAAGTAGAAAGTTGTTTATATACCATAGTAATTCATTAAAATTTCTTAGGTAAAGATAAAATTAATTAATAGAAAATTAATGAGCCTCAGACCCATTGGTGAGTTAGTAAGATATCTGTCCTAAGCATGGGAAGAGTTTCTCCAGGCAGAATGGGCAGATAAGAATGAATTGTTCAGATGGCCACAAAGCCCGCCAAGTTTGCACTGCTGAACAATTAGAGTTTGGTCAGACATCAAGAGTACCGAGGTCATCTGCTGCATCCCAGGCCACTACCAATAGTTCTGATTTTTGTCTTGCCACTGAAGCTGAAGACTGTACAACTCTGCCACCCTCAAATCCAATTCACAAGCAAGTCAAGACATCAGCCAGTGATGCCATTGGGTCACACAACTAGGAAGTGTCTGGGGCCAGATTTGAACCCAGGACCTCTGATCTCTATGACTGACTCTGAAACTACTGAGTCACCTAGCTGCCCGTAAGTGATTCACTTAAATAAAAATAAGATGTTCTTCATGAAAGTTAGATATCTAATAGGCAAAAAATCAATTAAAATGATGGAATTAAGGGCAACAGGTCAAACATTATATTAAGATAGCATCTTAAATGATATTTATTTAGGACATGCTATAAGATATCATAGTCAAAAAAAATCTTATGGTACCATTTTATTCCTCTGTTTACATTGGAGAGAGAGGCATTTTACAGAGCAAATGCATCTTTTGATAAATAGGTGTTTAAAATTATTTCCTTAATTCTTGTAAGTTATAGACAGTGAATGAATTAAAGATGAAGTATCCAGTTCAATTGTTTTATCCAAATAACTAAGATCCTACTTACAAATAAATAGTTCTATGAAACCCCCTGCTAAGCCTCCAGTACTGTTAGATAGATTCTGACAACAAATGGTCATTTCTAACAATAAACATTGCCTGTAAGAGTCCAAATAATGTTTCTATTATTTTATAAAAGAGATTTTAAACTTTAAAATGATATTCTTTTTGAAATATTTGGCCTTATTCTGCTATATCCTACTGGTATATATGGTGTGTTCTGGGAGGACTAGCAACTCTGGTGTTAGGGTTTCATAAGCCCTTTTCTGGGCTGGGTCCACCTTTCACTCAACTCTCACCTGTGGCTCTAAGAAGCTACTCCATGTACATCTGCCACATCCTGTTAAACTGTCTCAGCAGAGAGGCTATACCAGGGTAAGGGTAATTTGTCAAGCCTCAATTTCCTTACCTGAGAAAAGGCGTAAAATTAAATTATCTCTAAGTACTTTTGCAACGTTAATCTCTATAATTCTACTTTACGGCATTAAAAGGTTAGATTTAGCAAGAAACTTGGAATTTTGGAGTTTCAAAAGAAGGTTAGATCAGGTAATCCAGCTTGCTCATGTTAGAGATGAGGAAACTTTGAGGTTACATAGCAAATTAGTAATAAAACCCAGTATTAGAATCCAGATCTCATATGTAATTCAAAGAGTACTGGATTTGGACTAATTGTTTTATCTCTTTCCATATCAGTTTTCTAATCCATAAAACAAAGGGATGTTTAGATGAGGTAAGCTCTAAAGTTACTCAATACTCAAAATCCTGTGATTCCAAATCCAGTGGAGTTTTTTTTTTCAAATCCAATTCCTCTTCATCTTTGAATCATAAAAGAAATTCTAAAGGATAAAAATTGGTCTTCAGCATTTTCTATATCAAAGTAACACAATAATCCTTATCATGTTAGAGATTTACTTGTAAATATTCCATATTAATTCCTAAGAATGTAAAAAATATGTATGCATATGTACATATATTTTATATAAATGTATTAAAACTCTTCAAAGGTTGGAATATTTAAAAAATTTTTGTTTTTCAACATGGAAAAATTATTTTAACTAATAATGAATATGAAAATGTTTACTAAGGGAAGGGACAGAGATAATTTAATTTAAAAATGTTAAAACACTAAACAAATGTGAAACATTGTAAAAATACTTATTAAACCACCTAAAATCATAATGAATAGAAACAATTAGATTTTTACCAACTGAAGAATAAATGAAATTTTTTCTCAGGACAAAAGATAAAGAGAACCATTTTTTGTTTTGTTCTTTTCTTTTAAGACAAATATATACTATTTAATAGAAAAATTTTATTGGAAGTTGGACATTAAATATGTTTAATGATTGTTCTGAAAATTGAGAATTGGGCTTTTTGGGTAACTTTTAATATGGTGAGAAGCTCCTTTCTTTAAGTCTTTGCCGCCATCATGTGGTTGTTAAATTAACTAAAGAAGTCATATATTTTAAAAATCAGTAAATTGAACTTTCTATCTTATTTCATAAATTTTACTATCAAAATGTAAATATTTAAAAATTTTAAAATACATCAAAATAATAGTTTTTATTACTTTTTTGTGTCATGAATTTTTTTTAAATCATGGACTAGTTTGGCAATCTGGTGAAACCTAGGACAACTTCTCAGGAAAATATTTTTTACCTACATACATGATTAATAGAAATGCTAAATTTCAGGTAGAGGGTAGTGAAAAAAAGATTTTATTTTTCACCTAAATTGAAGGCAATCTCTTAAATATATCCACATAGCAAAGGTTTTCATGAACTTCAGGTTTAAAACTCCTTCATTAAAATCTTAATTAACTTAGGCCGACTAGTTGCCTAGAATTTTTTTCTCCAATTTATCTTCAGGAAAAGTAACTATAATCACAAGGGAAGTTCATGTATACATTAAAATGTATATAGAATGTATACCTCAAAACAATTTCAATGGCATACCAGAAGGTCTATGCTGATTTAGTCCTACTTTTTAATGTGAGAAATAGTATGCATTGTGATTCTGATATACTGTGATATTACCAAAAGTTCCCATTATTTAAAATGGATTGTACTTTTGAGGGCAGGAAACTATGTTGTATTTGTTTTAATAAAAAACTTTGACTAACCATTATTTAAACAATTGCTTTTAAAAAAATAACATCTAGTTAAAATGAAAATTAAATTAATCAAAATAAACAATTTTTGATGATTCTGGTGAATTGAGCATATATTTAGACAAATAATAATAAAAAATTGCTGTGAGTACCAAAAAACTGAAAATTTTCAGAATTTATAACACTGTCATTTCAATAAGTAGTTTTGTGTCTGGAATAAAAAATGTCATTTTAAAAACAAATTCGTCCAATCATAAAAACTATATACAATGATTATGAAAAGCAACATGTATGTGGAAGAAGATTATATTAAAATAAGGAGAAATCTGAATTCTAAATCCCTTAGTTCTCATAGTAAGTATTCCTGATATATATTAGTTGTGTGACCATGGACAAATTACTTAAACTCTCCAAGCCCCAGTTCCCTCAGTTATAATGGATAAAGAGTAACTACAGAATTAAATTTGGTGATTTATTGCAAATATTTAATAAGATAATTTATGAGAAAAGGTGCTTTGTAAAACTGATCATTGTTATGGAAGTAAGGTTGCCTGTCAGGAAACTCAATCGCCATGTCTGCTTTTAGAGAAAAGGAATCAAATGTCAGGTGCATTTTTGATGGTCAATAACATTTAAATAATGTGAATTAAATTGGAAACACAGATTACAACATTCTTTTTCAGTATAATATCAGTTTCAACATCATGCTTCATCTGCAGTCTCATTGTACTATTTCCTTCTGCTATGCTGGCCACCTTTCCCTATTAATCACTCTATTTAGGACCTTCCCTTTGCTGAGAGACCCAGGTCAGTCAACGTTCATTCTTTTCCAGAATGTGCTTTTGACTTTCTGGTTTTCAATATTATGTCCCCCATTGGGTACCATCAACTTCCCCAGTAATCCCTTCTTCTACACCCTCCAACATCACCCCATTTCTGTTTCTTTTTTGTATGTATAGAGGAAACTCTATATGGTTTTTTAAAAAATAAAACGACCTTATTTTCTACCTTAGAATCAATATTGTGTATTAGTTCCAAGGAAGAAAAGGAGTAAAAATTTGGCATTGAGAGTTAAGTGATTTTCCCAGGGTCACATATATAGCAATTATCTGAGGCCAGACTTGTACCCAGAACCTCCCATCTCTAGGTCTGGCTCTCAATCCAGTGAGCCACCTACATGTTCCCTCTCCCATTAGATTTTAAGTTCTTTGGATCCAGAGTGACTATATTTCTTTTTGGTCCTATAGTTTTCAGTGACTAATACATAATAAACACTTAATAAGTCTTCATTGTCAAAATGCCTTAAGTTCAGAGGATGTTTTGTTCCTTTGCTTTGGAATGCCCAGTGCCTATCAGAATGCCCAGTAAATCATAAGCACTTAATATATGTTCATTGAATCAAATTGTTTTGTATTCATTGCCTACATAGCACTGAATACCATTGAATTGAATTTTGAGCAAAAATGGGATCTATATCTTTCCACTAATGTATTAATCAATTTTAGATTCCATAAAATAAATAATCACCAGCAGATCCAAAACTAGAATGTTATTCATTCACATCTCTGATGATATTTTTTATGTAATTCAACCAAGAAACAAAATGACAGAGATTGCAACAAAAATGAATCAGAAATATTTAATTGAAAAAACAAAATGATTTTTATTAACCTCAAGCTTCCTTAAGAATGTGACAGTTTTACTTACTGGCAATATAACCATCTGAAAAGTAAAAAAGTGTCATCTAGGGCAAAAACCCTTGAGTTTGTATCATGGCATTTTCACTTATTTTCTTTGTGACCATGAGCAGATCACTTAACATTCCTGAACCCAAGTTAGTTTCATCCATAGACTGAAGGGGTTGGGTAAAATTGTCTCTAAAGTTCTTTTGACTCTGAATCTATTATCCCACAATTCATTATTTTTTAAACTTTTACTTTTTGTTTAGAATCTATACTCAGTGTTGGTTCTAAGGCAGCAGAGCAGTAAAGACTAGGCAAAAAGGTTAAATGACTTGCCCAGGGATACATATTTAGGAAGTTCATGAAGTCAAATTTGAAACCAAGACCTGCTGTGCCCAGGTGTGGCTCTCTATTCATTGGGCCACCTAGTTGTCTTGTTTAATTACTTTTAAAAGAAAAATTTAGTAGCTCTTTTGGGTAGATATTGCTTTTGACTCATCAAGACTTATTGATAAACTTGCTTACACAATTAGGCCAATGTATCTCTTAACTCACCAAGGTAGATATAACTTCCAAAGAAAATCCTCACTCACACATGCACTCTTATCAATATAAATTTCCTATTTATTATTGCGAGAGACCTACCTGATTGCTGAAGATTTTCTTTGAAGGATAGTTGAAGTGTATAAATACAAAATGGTAGCTAATCATTGGGATCCAATTAATAAGGGGTATGATAGCTTCCCAGAATGATCAGTGCTTACAAAAATATAAATTATTCTTAGAAAACTAGTGAATTCATTTTTCCTCAGATATAACTACCTTCAGGGAGAAAGTAATGCACTTATTCAGTTTATTAAGAACTTCCTGCATTAACTTTCTATAGTGTCCATTGAGAAAACTTTGAGAATGGGGAATGCCATTTAAATAATATCCTATAGGAAGTTAGAGTCTCATAGAATAACTTCAGGTTATTGAAATCTATATCTAATGGGGACAATTATCACTAAGTATGTGTTCTTGAGAGGTTTTCATTTTTTAAAATCTTTTGATATTTTAAGTGTCTGAGGATAGATAATTATTTAAATGAATTGTGTTTCTTTCTAATTTCAAATACTTATATCTTTGCTTCCCCTTAGGTGGGCTATATCTATAGTTATTTACTAAGGGGAGATTAATGATTTGATAGAACTAGTGAATTTTTTGAAGCATCTTACTATTCCCAGGTAGAAGTTTTTACATTGGACAAACTTGAATGTTTTTTTTTTTATATTAGTTTTGCTGTTGTCATTTCCACCAACTCATAGCCCTTAGGATTGGCTTAAAAACATAGACAAGTCAGAAATAAGACTGATTGGATCCAGGCAAGTTGTCTTATTTTGAAGAAGCCATTCTGTTGTAAATTAGAGCTCCCATAATTATTGAACTTCTGGTTTGATTTTTCATTTCAATGAGACATCACATTCATATAATAACTGGGTCACTAAATTTGAGCTCACATTGGGCCATGCTGACCCTGATTGAAATAGGACTTGCTGTTTCAATATGACCCAGTGGGTACACATTGTTATTTTTTCCTATTCATTTTTCAATGCTTTAATGGACTTGTGATCTTTTCAATGTGTATATACTCTGCCAGTGTAAACAACCCCTCCATGCCTTCTCATCCTGGACTTCCTAGATCAGTGATTCCCAAAGTGGGTACTACCACCCCCTGGTGGGTGCTGCAGTGATCTAGGGAGGCAGTGATGGCCACAGGTGCATTTATCTTTCCTATTAATTGCTATTAAAATTTTTAAAAAATTAATTTCCAGGGGGGCTAAGTAATATTTTTTCTGGAAAGGGAGTGGTAGGCCAAAAAAGTTTGGGAACTACTGTCCTAGATCATGGAATGCTTGACATAGAGTTAGGAATATCTGATTTAATATTAAATCCCATTTCAGACCTTTACTAACTGTGTGAATCTGGGCAAGCAACTTAAGTCTTCTCAGGCTCCATTTTCTCATCTGTAAAAGAAAGAGGCTTGATTTATTGACATCTTAGGTCATTTGAGCTCCAAATCCATGATTCATTCATCCCATGATTATTCATTACCCTAGACCTAGGAATAATTTTTATAAGCTATGCATCCAGTATTTTGGAAACATTCCTCCTGTTTTGTTTTGTTTTTAACATCTTAAGGATATTATTGTAGCATTCATATTGTCCAAGCAAACATTATAGGAGCAAGAAATCCAATGAAAAAAGTCATTGTTACTTTTTTTGTTTATGTCTGAGACACTGATTTCATTCAAATAGAGAGATCTTATTGAGGAATTACTTCTATTTGGTAGATTGGATCATTGCTTCCACTTACATTCTTAGAGAACTGAGGAGAGCAATGAGAGGTTAAATGATGATTGATTAAGGTCATATATCCTCAGGTAAGAAACTTTAATGCAAATCTTCTTGATTTTGAGGCCAGATTTCTATCCATTTATTCATCATTACCTAAAATACATAAGCATATTTCAGCCTACTCCTTACCCATCTTCAATTGATGACTTCTCCCCTTCCATTTTTGAGAAGGCCAATACTAATCTTCCTTAATTTACCATAATTTATTCTGATCTATACCCCTGGTTCTATTTTCCCTTTTTTCTTCTTTTCAGTTCCCCTTTTTATTGATTTTCTTTCCCTATTAAAATATAGGTTTCTGGATGCAAGGACTGTCATTTTGGGAGTATGTTTTTGTATCTGTAGAATACCTGACACATAGTAAATGCCTAATATAAATGTTTATTCTTTGTCCACTAAACCATATGTTCTGCCTTTTTATGACTTAAATCATGGAATTTTATCTTTATTTTTGTCAAGAATCTTTTTGGAAACCAGGTGATACCAATGTATCATTTTAATATAGATGATCAATATTTATATGTTTACGTGTAAATATACAACACGTACATACATGCCTGCATTCATATTTGACTAAATTAGAAAAGCTTAGTTTTATTCCCACTTTTACCAATAAGTAGATTTATGGTACTACCTAAATCAATTATCCTGTTGAAATCCCTGTCAGAAGATTTATCATTGGCTATCACAGTGGGGCCTAGTTTCAAACATAATGGCATATAAATCCACAAAGAGGCTTCCTCCTACGTTTTATAAACTTGTAGTTCCAGGATTGGATGTTTGAGATGCAGACTCATTATGAACCAAGAGGTTTTATCAAAAATTTGGAACTGTTAGGGCGAAAAATTAATTTTGTGAGATTTCAAAAGGACTTGTACATGTTGAGGAAACCTTTTTTTCTTTCATAAAGGATGTTATTCATGATTATACTGTGAGAGATATAGGGAGGCCATTGACAATGACAGCTGGAGAAAGATGTTGTGGAAATAACACAACAATAATCCATGCTTGGGTTAGCTGAGAAATATAAAGATAATGAGTGAGTTCATTATGTGAATGGAGAACTGAGAGAACCAACTGGTAGGACAGAAAATGCAGTCGCTTTGGGAGTGGCACTCAGCAGTTATGATAACAGCATACATCTGAGGGCAGGAAATAAAAGAGTAATTCTATATCCATTTGAAATCATTGGGGGAATTTAAAACTGCCAGAACCAAAATAGGAATAGTTATCTACGGTATCTATCAGCTGTGTCACAAAAATACAATCTTGCTATTTTTCATTTCCCAGCCTCTCCTCTTAAATCTTTTATTTTCTATTCTATTAATAGTGCACCTTGAAAGTTTCCTTTGACACTCAAATGTTCTTAAGGAATACTTTACAAATCTAACAGCCTAGAGTACACACTATGAAACAAAGATATCTTTCATTTAGTCGAAAATTCTAGTAAATGAGTTGGTAAAATGTAGAGTTTTAGACTGAAACTTCCTTTTGAAACTATCTCAGTCCTTTTGATTAGTTTATTTCAATCCCTTAAAAGTTACTTTAAATGAGCCATTTAAAACAAAATTTAAAACTCTTATCTTCTGTCTTAGAATTAATATGTGTATCCATTCCAAGGCAAAAGAGCATTAAGGGTTAGGTAATGGGAGTTAAGTGACTTGCCTTAGAATCACACAACTAGGAAGTGTCTGAGGCCAAATTTGAACTCAGGATCTTTGATCTCTATGACTGACTCTGAAACTACTGAGCCACCTAGCTGCCCCAAGTGATAAAAATAAGATATTCTTCATGAAAGTTATATATCTATTGGCAAAAAAAATCAATTAAAATAATGAAATTAAGGACAAGAGGTCAAACATTATATTAAGATAGCTTCTTAAATGATATTTATTTAGGATATGCTGTAATATACTTTAGTCTAAAATATTGTGGTATAATTTTATTCCTCTGTTTATACTGAAGAGGGAGGCATTTTATGGAGCAAATGCAGTTTTTGATAAATAGATGTTTAAAATTATTTCCTTAATTCTTAGTAAGTTGTAGACTTTGAATGAATTAAAGATGAAGTATCCAGTACAATTCTTTTATCCAAATAACTATGATCCTACTTACAAATAAATAGTTCTATAAAATGTGTGTTTCTATAAATTTGAATATAATTCTATATTATATTCTATATAATTCTATAAAGGAAAGAAATTAGTTGTTGGGAAGCAGTTATTTGTAATGGGAATAAATAGACATAAAACTGGATTATTTATTTTGTTTGCTAAACTAACAAACACATATGCTTAAGTATCCACAATTTATACCTTCTGCTGATATCCCACATCCTCCAGTGAATTGGCTCTGCACGGTTAAGGATCTGACATGATTAGTTATACAATATTTCAATATAGAAGCCACCCCCCTTCCAGGATATTGGGTGCCTCTGATAGAAAAGAGTATGTTTTCTGCTTCTGAAGGTGGAGCCAAGATAACAGACTTGTGTAAGCACTCAGCCAAATTCTCCCAACATTCCCCCCAAATGACTGCTAAGGAGCAGTATCATTTCAGTTTCCAAGGCTAAAAGGTTCCTTAATGGTTAAGAAAAAGAGTGCAGACTAGACTAATGACTATACCTTTCCCCAGTTCACATCACTTGAAAGTACCAAAAACTTCCAAATATTCAGAACTAGTTCTGAAAAAAACCAGTGTAAAAAAACCTGAAACTTCAGATAAGTCCATTGCTATGCCAGGAAGAGAGTAGAATTTTCATATTGTTTAAATTGAAGTTATTAATTAAAAAATAAAATTGTGAGGATAGCTGGGTAGCTCAGTGGCCCAGAAAGCCAGGCCTAGTGATGGGAGGTCCAGATTTAAATCTGGCCTCAGGCACTTCCTATCTGTGTGACCCTGGGCAAGTCACTTAACCCCCTTTGCCTAGCTCTTGCCACTCTTCTGTGTTGGAACCAATACTTAGATTATATAATAATAAATAAAATAAATAAATAAAATTGGAAAATGAGCAAAAACCAAAAAAAAATCTGTTCAAAAAGGTACAATGGTAACAAGGAAGATCAAGACTCAGATTTAGAAGACAATGAAGGTGACAGCTATAATGAGTCTACTCTCAAGGGGTAGGGGGAGTGTGAATTAGATAAGACCCAAACAAGAATTCCTGGAAGAGCTAAAAGTCATTTTAAGTCAGATAAAAATGGTGGAGTAACAAGTAGGTACATAAATGAGAGCAAAGTAAGAAAATTATGAAAAACCATTTAGCAGTTTGGCAAAAGAATACAGAACTACTGAGACAACTATTTAAAAAACAGAATTTGTCAAACAGTGGGGTTACAAAAATTCACTGATGAAAATAACTTCTTAAAATGTAAAATTCATCAAATGGAAAAAAGAAGTTAAGAAAATTCACTGAAGAAAGCATTTTAAAAAATAGAATTGGGGAAGTAGAAGCAAATGGCTCTGTGAGATATCAAGAAAAAATCAAAGTCAAAAGAATGAAAAAAAAAGAAAATTTGAAATATTTCATAAAAACAATCTATTCTCAGTTATACAATGATCCAAGAAAATCAGAAATGACTCATGATGAAAAAATGCCATCTGTTTCCAGAGAAAAAATTGATAGAATCTGAATACAGACCCAAAATGTACTATTTTTCACTTTAATTCTTGATTTTTTTTGTTTGAGTTTTCTATCCCAAAATTACTAAGATGGAAATATATTCTATATAATTTATCATGTATAATCTATAATAGATTGTTTTCCATATCAGAGATGGGAGGGGGAGGAGAAGGAAGTAGAGAATTTGGAACTCAAAAAAAATTTAATGAATGTTAAAATTGTTTTTACATGTAATTGAGGGGAAATAAAATTTTATTTAAAAAAGAAAAAAAACAATCAACCTGGAAAATAAAAGGAAAATAATTTAGTTTTATTACATTACCTGAAAGCCATGATCAAAGAAAGAATATATACATAATTTTTCAAGAAATTTCCAATGAAAAATGGCCTGATATCCTAGAATCAAAGAATAAAATAGACATTGAAAGAATCAATCACCACTTGAAAGAGACACCAAAATGAAAACTCCCAAGAACATATAACCAAATTTCTGACCTCCCAGGTCAATGAGAAATTAATCTGAGCAGTCAGAAAATATTTATTAAAATATCATGATTTTGTAGTAAGGATCATACAAAGTTTAACAGATATAACCTGAAAGTAGTGGAGGGTTTGGAATATTTTATTCCAGAAGGCAAAGGAGTTAGAAT
Source organism: Gracilinanus agilis (assembly GCF_016433145.1). Lineage (NCBI taxonomy): Eukaryota > Metazoa > Chordata > Mammalia > Didelphimorphia > Didelphidae > Gracilinanus > Gracilinanus agilis. The sequence continues at coordinate 81,912,771 of NC_058130.1, read as the reverse complement.
TATACCCCAAAATAACCCACTCAGGGACATTTAGTATAATTCTTTACACGAAAAAATAAACTTTTAATGAAATAGAGGACTTTCAAGCATTCCTGACAAAAATTATTAGATAGAAATAGAAAATTTGACTTTGAAATATGACTCAAAAATAGCATAAAAGTATAAATATGAAAGAAACAATAATGAATTCATTAAGGATAATGCTTGCCCTTTCTTTGTGGAAATATACTATCTGTATCTTGTAAGTGATTTTTCTTTATTAGGGGAGCTAAGATAATTCTACCTAGGCTAAGGCCACAGAAGAATGTTGATTATGTTGGGATAATGTAAAAAAAATGTATTGGTGAGAAATAGGAATGTTCTGAGAGAAGAAAAAAGGATAAGAAAGAATGGAAGGAAAATATCTCACATAAAAGAGACCTCTAAATAAGGCCTTTTAAATTAGAAGGAACATGGGAATGAGAGAACAGCAAGCAACATTTAAACTCGACATTTAAATTGCTTCAAATATGGGGAATTACACACACACACACACACACACACACACACACACACACCCCTACCCCTTACTGCTCTTCTGCACTGGAACAAATAATGTAGTAATGATTCAAAGGCAAAAGGTAAAGCTTAAAAAAATGAAATAGAAATAGTAAAACTATACTAGAGGGCAACCTCAACTTTTGCCTTTCAAAGGTAGATACAAATGTAACCATGAAATGAGCAAGAAAGAAATTAAGGAGATGACTAGAATCTGGAAAACTTATATAAGATAGACCTTGAGATAAAACTGAATAGAAATAGAAAGGAATATAAGTTTTTCTAATGTTGTACATAGCACCTTCACAAAAATCAACTCTCTATTAGGGCATAAAAGTCTCACAGTCAAATGCAGGAAAACAAAAATATTTTTAAAATTACATTCAATAAAGTGCTGTGGAAGCATTGCTTCTAATTTAATTAGAATTTTTAAAAATATAATTCTAAAGAATATGGGTCAAAAGACAAATCCTAGAAAAAAATCAATAACTTAATTTAAAATAATGGCAACACTGAAACAACAACCCAAATTTTGTGCAATGCAATTAAGGAGTAATTGAGGGAAAATTTTATCACTAAATGCATACCTCTGATTAAAGAGATGAAAAGCAGATAAATGGATTGGGCATACAACTAAAAAAATAGAAAAATAACAAGTTAAAAATACTTAATTAAAGACCAAGGTAGAAATCCTAAAAATCAAATGAGAGATTAATGAAATTGAAAGTAAAATTAAAACATTTAGCTAACAAATAAAAATAGGAACTGGTTTTATGAAGATAAAATAATAATAAAATGAAGCATTGATTAATTTTATTTAGAAAAGAAAGAAGAAAACTAAATTACCAGTGTCAAAAATGAAAAGGGTGAATGCAACACTAATAAAGATAAAATAAATAGTTTTCAGTAATTATTTTACCTAATTATATTCCAGTAAGCCTAACAATAAAATTGAAATGGATTAATATTTTCAAAAATGTAAATTGCCAGATTAACAAAAGATGAAATAGAATATTTAAAAATTCTATTTTAGAAAAAGAAATTAAACAAGGCAACAATAAGTTCTCCAAGAAAATAATCCTCAGAACAAGATAGATTCACATCTATCAAACATTTAATAAATAGCTCATTTAAATACTACATGAATCATTTGAAAAAATTGATAAAGAGGAAGTCCTTCCAAATTTATTTTAGGAAACAAATATGGTTCAGAAAATTATACCACAGAGAGCAAAACTAGATAAAAGTATAGGTAAATTGACTTTATGAATATTTATGCAAATTTTTTAAATAAAATACTAATAAGGAGAATATGGCAATTTATCACAAAGATCATATGATATAAGAATATGGGACTTATACCATTAACACAGGACTAGTAGAACATTAAGAGAACTAAAAGCATAATTGACCATATCAATATCACCCCCCACCCACAAAAAAAAAAATGACACCATCAATTGAGGTAGAAAAAAACATTGAAAAAAGACCACCCAAGTTGTGAACTGATCTAACCATTCTGGATGGCAAATTGGAATTATGCCCAAAGAGCTCTAAAAGACTTCCTGCTCTTCCAGCCAGCCATATCATTGCTGGGTTTGTACCCCAAAGAGATCATAGATAAAAAGATTTGTACAAAAATATTTATGGCCATGCTTGTTGTGGTGGCAAAAAAAACTGGAAAACAAGGATATGCCCTTAAATTGGGAAATGGCTGAACAAACTATGGTATATCCTAGTGATGGAATACTATTGTGCTCAAAGGAATAATAAACTGGAGGAATTCCATGTGAACTGGAAAGACCTCCAGGAATTGATGCAGAGTTAAAGGAGCAGAGCCAAAAGAACATTGTACACAGAGACTGATACACTGTGGTAAAATATAATGTAATAGACTTCTGTACTAGCAGCAATGCAATGACCCAGGACAATTCTGAGGGATTTATGGAAAAGAACATTACCCAAATTCAGAGTAAGAAATACAGGAGTGGAAACACAGAAGAAAAACAACCACTTGAACACATGGGTTGATGCAGACATGATTGGGGATGTAGACTTGAAATTATCACACCAATGCAACTATTGATTATATGTAAATTGATGACACACGTTAAAACCAGTGGAAATGTGCGTTGGATATGGGGCAGGGAGTGAAGGGGAAAGTAAAAACATGAATCATGTAACCATGGAAAATTTTTCTAAAAAAAATAAAATATTTAAATTTTGAAAAGAAAAAAGGCCACCCAGTGGAAGAAACAATAGAACCTTTCTTAAAACAGTAAGTAAAGTAAATCTAAAACAAAGAGCAAGCATGATCTATGATAGTGATAAAATTGCATTCTCCTCAATGAGATTGGAATATCATTGAATAAGTAAATTGACTTAGGAAGAACAGTCATTTTTATTATGTTGGCTTAGCTTACTTATGAACAATTCATATTTTTTCAACTGTACAGATATGGCTTTATTTGAGTGAAATGTGTTCATAAAATTCCTGGTTTCGCCTTGGTAAGAAGATTCCTAGGTATTTTGTATGCACTATAGTTATTTTAAATTGAATTCCTCTTCCTACCTCTTTCTATTGGAGTTTGTTGGCAATATATTAAAATGCTGATATAAGTTTCTTCCGCATCCAAAAACTTTGCTGAAGTTATTAACATTTTAACTATTTTAGTTGCTTCTCTACGATTCTCTCAGTATATCATTTATAACATGTCATTTGCAAGAGTGGTGATAATTTAGTTGCCTCACTGTCTATTTTAATTCCTTCAATTTCATTTTCTTCTCTTACTGCAGCAGCTAGAATTTCTATTACAGTATTGGATGTGATGATAATGAGAATCCTTGCTTTGTCTCTGACTTTATTGGGGAGGCTTCTACTTTGTAACCACTACAGATAATGCATGCTGATGGTTTTCTACAAATACTATTTATCATTTTAAAGAAGGTTCCATTTATTCCTATGCTTTCCAGTCTTACTAGAACTATTGACACAAATTCTCCATAGCTCAGATTCCTTCCTCTGGAATTTAAGCTATTATTAGAACTCAATCTATTACTTGATCATGACACAGATATTTCTATCACATTTTTCTTGTGTTAATTAGGATTGAATTAATTTATTAACATATTTTGTAGATGATATACATTCCAATTAATATAAGAATATTGTATTTCACCATGAATTCTATTGTAAATATGCCAATAAAATAACTCCATCCCTCTGGAGGACTGGGAAATCTTATTTCTTTAGCCCAGTAAGCCTAAACTGATATTTCTTTCCAAACTCAAAGTGGAAAAATGAATAATGAAATAACTTTCTTTGTCAAAAACATAAAGAAAGTAGATGTGATGGAAGGGAGTACTTATACTCTAACTATTAAAGAAAGAAAAAAAGTTATCCAATTCCTGAAAGAACTAGTATCACCAGGTATTAGCTTGACCAGCTAGGGAAGTGGGACCTACTTCTAGGTTTTCTTGTCCCTGTAAGGGAGTTAAGTTTGCTATTAAGGGATGGTGTCCCCTGGTGGAAAAGAAGCTGTGCATTGGTCCAGACTCATCTCCTAAAAGTCCTAAAAGCACATAACTTTTGAACCAAAAATATCATTATTAAACCTATACCTTTAAGAGACATAAGGAATAAGAAAAGGACATATTTTTTTCTAAGGAAAGCTAACTATCTTTTTGTTACAGATAGATATCTTTTTTGTTGTAATAAAAATGGCATGTAAGGAAATATTCATCAACTGAGTAAAGCTGAACAAATTATTAAACATAAATATTATAAATGCTTTTTGAGGATAGGGTAGACATAAGAATATTTGTAGGCAGTAGGGAAATAGGAAGTAAAAAGGAATATGCTGAAAATTAATGGCAGATTTGGGAATAATAGAGGGATAATGGGATCACCTCTACATGTAGAATGACTTGCTTTGGCAAGAAAGGTCATTTCTTCATGTAAGACAAATAAAGGAAGGGATTGTATTGGAAACCATCTGATTGATATGAGAAGAGAATGGTGATTTGAGAAGAGAGAGATTTCAGCAAATAGCCCAAAGTAGAGGTACCAGTTGTAGATAGCTTTCTTGAGGAATTTAGCAATAAAACAGAGGAGAAATGAAGGACATAGCTACCCACAATGGACAGATTAAGTGAGGGATTTTCCATTTATTTGTTTTTGTTATTTATTTAAGGTAGGAAAATATGTAGGTATGTTTGAAGTTAGTAATAAAACAAAGTCCAAAAAGAAAAAGATTGAAGATTATATATCAATGATTATAATGGGACAATCTGCTGGAGAATATGGAATATATTTGGGATTAAGAGTATATATTTAAGAATTTATTTGAGCAAGGGGAAAGGCCCCATTTTCATGAGATAAAAGGATGGATGAAACAGAGGAAGGTATCTGTGATGTAAAACAAGGAGGAGGGGTCAGCAACGTATGGCTCTCGGGCCATATCTGGCTCTTTTGAGGGCCAGATATGGCTCTTTCTGCAGGAGCCATAAAGTCAAATTTTTTTCAGGCACTGTTACAGGAGCGCACACTGTGAGCACTGTATGGCTTTCACAAAATTACATTTTAAAAAATGTGGCGTTTATGGCTCTCACGGCCAAAAAGGTTGCCAACCGCTGGGATAGAGGACTAGGTTCTTGATAAATGGTCTCAATTTTTTGAGAGAAGTTAAGAAGCAGCTTAAAGAGGAGGAAATCACATAGGAAGACTGTGAAGGTATGAGAAGATTTGGAATAACCAATGGAGTGGGTGGGATAGTACATAATTTAGAGAGGTGGAGAAAGGAATGTCTTGCTTCATTTAAGTTTCAGCAGAGGTGTTATAACATAAATTTGTAGTGCAACCAGTCAGCACCATTTTGTGAATTTTATCCACCTCCATTTAACAATATATCCATAAAATCAAAGAGGACACACTATCTTTAAATCTGCAAGGAATACATATATAATAAAGAAAGAACAAATAAGAGTATAGCCTATGAATTTGAAAATACAATTTAGATTACCCTGAATAAGAAAGAAAAATAATGAAGCAAAAAAGAAAAAGAAACTTTTCCCTTTTATGCATATCTTCTCTAAAAGCCATGGTTTCAAATAAGTAAAAGACCTGTAATAAAAGCCAAAATTGCATCAAGTATATAAGTGTGTGCACACATATATTATTCATAATATGGAAGCCACATGTTAATAAATTTATGTCTCTGATTATTCTTAAAATATAATTATCTCTACGCATAAGCCATCATTATAACATTGAAATGCTTCATTTATCCAAATGGAAATTGTACAATAACTTTCCCTCTTTTTCCTCCTCCTACTTCCTTTCCTTTCCCTTCCTTCAGAGAAAACTGTCCATTTTGAATTCATTTTTAAGTGAATTTATGGCTATTTTTGATAAATTACTCAAATTGTATAACTTTCAGTTTTGGTATTTCTTGCCTCAACACCAATTTGTTGTTTGTTTTCCCCTAATGAAAGAGTTAATCATCTACTGGCTATAGCATACCTTCAGATTCTTGCGCAGCTTTCTCCCTTTTTTATGAATCCAACTGAGTGATACTGGCAGAAGATAAAACCCTGAAAGCTCTTCTATAGAACTGCCAGTCCTTAAGGTCCATTAGTGAAATTTTACTTTTAAAAAAGTAGTTAGGGGGAAACCATAACAGATATTTGTGTTTTCATTCATATTTCTAGAAGCTGTGATAACTTTAAAAAGTAATGAAAATTTTTGTGCTTCCTAAATTGACAACAATGCCACAGTGCCTTTATTAAATAGCCAACTCTTAAAATTACTCACTTGGGATTAAAATGGAAGTTCAAGAATTATTGGGAATCTTGTAGTGCATTTTTGGTGTCTAAAAAAAACAACGAATGCAAAGCAAGAAGAAACCACAAACCTCAAACCATGCCCCAGTCTCATAACAATAATACAAACAGGTTAACTATGGGAAAAACCTTTTGTAGGTTAAATATGTGGAGACTTCAAAGTCCAAACCAGTATTCCTCTCACTCTTCTTCGAGCCCACATGAAATAGAAAATGTTTCTGAAAATTTCTTTTAATTAAAAAAAAAGAACTTCTTGGAGTGAGCATGTTTTCGTTTATTCTTTATTTTTTGTTTTTATTGATATCCTTTGTTTCTTACATCAATAGTCTCAAGCATCTTTTCCTCTTTCTGTTTCTTGCAGAGACTCACTCTATTTAAAAATAGAGAGCAAAAATGTCAGCACAATCTGTCAGTGCATTGAAAAAGGCTGAAAACATGTGCAATGTAAAAGACTATTAGACTTTTTACCTTCATGAAGGAATGGTTTTGAAGTGTCATATGTCTTCATTTGAGCCCCATTTGATTAGTTTTCTTACATTTCTTTTTTATTTTTTGCTGTGTAAGGTTTTTTCCATTTTCATTATGGGGTAAGTATATGCCTTGTTTGGGGCTTTTTACTGCTTTCTTCACACTGCATCACTTCATATAGATTTTCCAATGCTTCTCTGAATTCATCAAATAGAATTTCTTATAGCACAGTAATATCCAATTACACTCATGTGCCACAATTTCTTTAGTCATTCCCCATTTGATGTGCATCTTACTTTGTTTCCAATTCTTAAAAATCACAAGAGTGCTTCTATAAATATTTTGGAATATATGGGGACTTTCTTCTTATCAATGTATAGGTAAAAACGCAGTAATGGAGTCTACAGTTCAAAATGTTTGAATATTTTAGTCATATTATTTGTAGAATTTCAAAATATTTTTAAAAACAATTATATCATTTCCTAGCTTCAACAATGTCTTAGTGTGTCTATTCTTTCCACAATTCCCCAGCATTAATTATTGCACTTTTCGTCCTTTTTAACAATTTATAGTTATGAGTAAAAACCTCAGGGTCATTTTGATTTGAATTTCTCTTAGTAATATTTGGAGTGCTCTTCCATGTGGTTGTGAATACTTTCAAAATCCTCTTTTGAGAACTATTTGGTCATGTCCTTTAACCATTTTTCTATTAGGAAATGGCTATTTTTATATACACACATAATATGTGTATAATTATACATATCTATCTACATAATGGAGTATTTATATATTAAACATATATACTTGTGCATATATGCCAATTGTTTTTATTTAATTTTTTATTTCTTATTATCTACTTAGTGAACACCAACAATAAAAAATTTAACTAGACAAATGCATAAAAATGATTATATGGAATCCCACAAACCTGAAATCAAAGGCATCAAGAATCATATGAAAAAATGTTCTAAATCATTCTTGATTAGAGAAATGTAAATTAAGATAACACTGAGGTACCACCTCATATCTATCAGATTGGCCAAAAGGGCAGTAAAGGTAAGTGGTGTTGGAGGGGATGTAGCAAAATTGGGTCAATAATACTTTGTTGGTGGAGCTATGAACTGAACCAAACATTCTGGAGGGCAATTTGGAATTATGCTCAAAGTGCTATAAAAATGTGCATCCCTTTGGTCTGTACTACTGCACTACTAGATCTGTAACCCAAAAGAGAAAATAAAAAGGGGGAAAGGGCCTACTTGAACAAAAATATTTACAGCAACTCTTTTTGTAGTGGCAAAGAAATGGAAATTGAGATGTCCATCAGTTGGAGAACAGCTAAAGAAATTGTGGTACCTGTTGGTAATGGAATAATATTTTGCTGTAAAAATGATAAGCAAGATGATTTCAGAAAAAGCTGGAAAGATTTCCAGAAACTGATGCAGAATGAAATAAATAGAACTGGGAGAACATTGTACACAATAACAGCAATATTTGGTGATGATTATCAGTGAAAACTTGGTTACTCTCACCAGTGCAATGATCTGGGAACATCTTGGAAGATTTGTGATGGGAAATGCTATCCACCTCAAAAGAAAGAACTGTTGGCGTCATCTTTCACATCAGCATGTTTATTGTTTTATTTGGAGGTTTTGGTTATATGTGAGTGCGCTCTTACAACAATGACCAATATGGAAGTATGTGTTGCATGAGAATAAATATAAAATTAAAAAGACCAACTCCACATTGTTAACAATTTGTTATAAACATTTAAATAATATATGTATGATAATATAAACATCCTCTGCTTTTGAGCTCTCTTTGGATTTGTTTTAATTGGATATTTTTTTCTCCTGGTTTTATTGCTTTTAAAATTTTCCTCATAGTATGTATTATTCTTATTCTCTTTTCTTCTTTTTCCATATTTTCATATATTTCCCTTATTTTCTTTATATTTCCAATATTTCACATTTCTAATAGCATAATATAATCCATTATATTTAGATATCACACTCTAATCAGCCATTTCTCTCATTCATTGCCTTTGTGTCATTTTGAGTTTTTTTCATAACAAAGACTCTGAATATTTGCATATGTATATACACATAGCTTTTTATTCTCTCAATAATACCCCTAGGGCTTAAGTCTAGTAATGGAACCCCTAAGTCAATGATCATGAGTAGCTTCACAGCTCTTCATGTATATTTCCATCTTTTTTCTAAAAAGAAATACACAGCTGCTGTAACAATATAATATTAGGTCTGTTTCCCCATGTTCCTATCAGCATTTAAATTGACCACGTTAGCCTATCTGATTTTCAGTTAACATATATTATTTCAACTAAATTTTGCTAGATTTCCTTCATCTTTATGTATATCATTTTCAGAGTTTTTCTTATAAACAACATTGTCAGGTTCTAGTTTTTTATTCTTTCTGCAATCCATTTTCTTTCCATGTGTGACTTCATCTCATTGTACTCAATGCCATAGTTACTAGATGTGCATTTCCATCTATTCCATTCCTCCTCACTCTTTGTCTCCTTCTTCCTTTCTTTCCTCCATATGCTTCCTCAGATATCCAGTTTGCTTCAACATATATCCTATTCACATACCTTCCCAAAAATCTTCCTTTGTGCTCTCCTGTTGACATCTTAGTTCCAAATTGGCTTACATTTCCAAAGGTCACTCCCTTATCCCTTCCCCCTTACCTATTAATTCTTATTCTATCCACCTTTCTCCAAATTCCTTCCTTATTTCCAAACTGTGCCCTTCTAATTTTTTTATAAGCAATGGGGGGTCAAGTGACTTGCCCAGGGTGTTATAAAGAAATTTGTAGTTTTGGTTAAAGGAGGGATAAAGGTGATGAGGTGATTTGGAAGGGGAAATGAAAGAGATAGCTGAGTGTAGAGAAGGATGAGGTGGTATATAGGAAGGTATGGGAATGACAGGGAGTATGCAGGAGGACAGCTTAAACAGGCTTATTCACAGAGGCTAGAGACAGAGGATACTGAGAGGAAATAGCTAGGTTCTTCAGGCAGGAAGGGTATCTCTAAGATACTAAAGGAGTTGGGCCAGTCAGAAATATTTTAAATCTGGCTGGAGGGCTTCTCCAGTTAATTTCTAAATCCCTTGAGGGAGGAGTCAAAGGGCTCCTCCCTGCCAGTGAAACTGATGGCTGCAGGAAATCTTGAGTAGGTACTTCCTGCCAAGATGGATGCCTGTGGTTCCCTCAAAAAATAAAAGAAAATAATTTCTTCCCTCTTTAGCCCTTGCTTTAATTTTTGATACAATGATTCACCAGAGGCTTTGAGTAGGTATCAGGGGATTTATTAATGTCAGGGATAATCAAAAGGAGAGAGGGTTTTAGGGTTTTGTAACAGCCCCTAGGGAGAAAGCTGATGGTGGGGGAAGGGTCACAGGATGGGGTTAGACTGAGAGAGCCTGCTCTCCCAGTCAGGAAGATTCGACTGCCTTAGAGTAAAGTATTTACTAGATCAATAAAATAAAGGATAGCTTGATTTAAGAATGTCCTGCTTGCCTACAGAAAACTAAATCCAGAATGTCCAATCACCAAGCCACCCTTCCTCCCAGGGCCCAAAGAGAAATTCAAGGAAATAGCAGGGATGTAATATGAAGAGATCAGGGAGAGGTCCAGAGAAATCAGCTAGGTCCAAATGTCCCAAAAGACAGAAACTCAGGCCAAGGTAGAACCAAAAGCAGAGCCAACAGGCAAAGCCAAAGCCAGAAGGCAAAAGCCCTGTCAGTTGGACTTCAACCCTATTTATAGCCTCAGGCTCCAACTGACTTTCTGAAGATTCTAAGACCTCCAACTGCCTTTCTGTGACAGTTTGAAATTGCAGAAGCAAAAAGGCTTCTGCTAGCAATCTTGCAGTGTCTGAGGCCAGATTTGAACCTAGGACCTCTCTTCTCTAGGCCTGGCTCTCAATCCGCTGAGAAACCCAGCTGCCCCCACCACTGAGCTATCCAGCTGCCCCCTCCTAATTTGATTCCCTTATCTCCCTGGTTTTTTTTTTTTAAATATGTTCTCCTTTCTAGGTATCCCTTCCATCAATCCCTTTTCTTATCATCCTTTCCTCCTTTCTCATAACTCACCTTTCCTTCTCATATTCCCTCAGTCTCCCAAAGGGGCTCCTAGTTCCTCCTTTACCCCATCCCCCATCTCTCCTGTTTCTCTGTAAAATAAGAAAAAAATTATCCTTCAATGTTCTTCTCTCTTTATCCCAGGTCTGATGCAAATTGTGTTCTAGTGCTCCAAACCCTTTCTCCCCACCTCTCCTTCTCCATGACAGTTCCTCCACTTATTTCTCCTGCCAACCTTCCTCCTCCTGGTCTATTCCACTACTATTTGGGCTCATTGCATTCCATTTCCTCAACCTCAAATCTTCCATCCATAGCTTCCTCTTAAAAGTACAAAAGCAAAGATACCAGGGGCAATAAATAGAATTTATTTGCTATTTGATAATGATATTCCATACTAGAATAAAACAGCTCAACAATTTGGGCTTCTTATGATTAGTTTTTCATTACCTTTGTATGTTTCTAATAGATCAATTTTGTGCTGAGTTCTGAGTTTTTCTCCAGGAATAGTTCAAACTCCTTTAATTCATTAAATATCCAATTCCCTTTTCCTTTTACAATTATGCGCATTTTTGCTGAATATGTTAGTTCTGGTTGTAAGATCAGTTCTTTTGCTTAGAGAAATGCTGCATTCCATGTCCTAAGTTCTTTTAATGTTCAGGCTCTTAAGTTTTGTATGATTTTGACTGTAGGCCCAGGGTACTTTTTTTTTTTCTTGTAGAATTTCTTCCTTACCTTGGGGCTATGGAACTTAGCAATGATTTTGCTGTGCATTTTCATCTTTGGGTCTCTTTGAGGTGGTGATCAGTGGATTCTTTCAATATTTTACCCTTTGTTTCTAGTTTTTCTGGACATTTTCCTTGATTATATTTTGGAGTGAGGTATCTAAATTCTTTTTTTTTTATTGTAGCCTTCTGGTTATCCAACTATTCTTATATTGTTTCTCCTGGATCTACTTTTCAGATCAGGGTTTGTGTGTGTGTGTGTGTGTGTGTGTGTGTGTGTGTGTGTGTGTGTGTGTGATAAGATGTTTCATATTCTCTTCTATTATTTCATTCTTTTGATTTTGCTTTATAATTTCTTGTTGTTTTAGGAAATCATTAGCTTCCCTTTGCCCAATTTTAGTTCATAATTGATTATTTTATTCTGTGAGATTCTGGTTTTATTTTTCCATATTTGTTTCTTTATTTTCTTTCATTGATCTTTTTTCCTTATTTTTCCTCCTTTTCTCTCATTTGGTTTTTGAGGTTTTGTTTAAGTTCTTCCAAAAATTGTTTTTGAGCATTTATCTATTTGTTGTATTTCTTGGGTGTTTTCAAAGGAGGAATATAAATAATATATTAATACATTAATGGTTATAATATACTAAATAATAATTAATTACTAAGGAGGGATATGACTTGTAACAAGCAAGAACTCCTAACAAACACTGAGTCAATGTTTGGTGCAAAATGATGTAATGACTCATATTAACAGTTCTCACAGTGAGAATCAGCATGATTGAACAAACTCTTATGAGACTTGTTGTTATTAAAAATGATGAAGGCTGAGATTAAAAGGGAAAATAGTATTTTAATAAAAGCCATGCTAATAGAGATAAATCGACCACACGCCTGTAAGAAACCTATTCCAACATCACCTCAGCCATCTTACCTTTCGTATCTTCAAGTGCTCAGGTAACTCAAGAGACCACCCCTTCTGACTCCAGGAGTCTTATCCCCTAACTTACATCATCACACTTCCTGTCTCCTCCATTTTTACAAGAGGAATCATGGGAAATGTAGTTTTCCAAAGTCCCCTAAAATGTCCACAGGAACTTTGTCATATAATCGACATACCTTAACACTCAAATGAGCCCCAAATACCTCTAAATAGAACCCCAGTACTTTTAAATAACACAAACTTTAAGCAGTTTGGGAGAATGGCATGGATTTATCACGTAATTAAATTTTTTTTCATTTTGTGTACTTTTCTGCCTTTATTTTTTTTTTCTATTGCCTATTGCAATACCTAAATTTGTATGTGTTGAGTTCACATTAAGTGAGGTTCTACTGTAATGAAATATCCTGTCACTAATAAGCGACTCTGACATAATTCAGATAATGTTTCCTTCAAGAATTTGGATGCCAACATATTTGTACAAAAATAGGTTTATTGTTGATTTGAATTGTTGTCTATGAGCCCTTCACTGTAAATTAGTTTTCTTATTTATCTCTGTTCTTAAGTTTTTTTAAATATATTTTTCTTTTGTTAGCATAACTGTAACTCCTTTCTTTTTTATTCATCTAATGCATATTATTTTTTCCATCCCATCAGTGTTATTTTATGTATGTACTTGTTAAATATTTTTCTTATAAGCAACAAATTATAGGTTTTTAAATTGAATCCCTCAATTATTTTTTGTTTTATTGAATTATTTAATCCTTTCAAATTTAAAGTTATGAATAAGGTATATATTTTCTCCATTTTCCCCTAATTTTTCATGTTATTATTTTCTCTTTCTCTGTAAACACAATAATAAAGTCCTTCATTTAATTTATTATTTTAACAGAAGATGTTTTGATGAACTACAAGATAGTATTTGAAACTCTTTTTCCTGATTTTCTAGAGTCTTTCCACTCTTAGAATTCCTTGGTTTAATACTTCAGTAAAATAATTCACATCTAAGATAATTTGCAAGACATTAATGGTTTTTCCAATGTGAGCTTTAAAATTCTAAACTGGAACTTTAGATAAATATACATGGTCACTAATTTAAAAAACTTTAAGCTCACTTTTTAAGGTTCTTCCCATAATTTTCTTAACCAGGATGTTTTAAATGAATAATATCCCTTAATTTTTTAAGTATATATAACAAAAATTTATATAGTTCTTTATACAGACAAAATCATGTACTCATAACCTATAGTTTGATCCTGATAGAAACCTATACAGCTAATAGTATAATATTTCCCATTTTACAGATAAAATTAAGCTTAAAAAAAGTTAATTGACTTGCTTAATTTCACACAGCTAATTAGTGGCAGAGAATTCATTAAAATCTAAGTTTTCCCACCCCAATTCCATTTCTCTTTTATGTTCCTTTTCCTTATCAGTGTAAGTCCTAACTATGAAATCACTAAGGACTTTATGCCATAAAAATATATCATTATATTTAGAAATCATAAGAAGACTTATATGAATCAACTCAGAGTGAATAAAGCAGAATCAGAACAATACTATAACCTAAGACTATAATTGTACAAATAAAAAATAATAATTGCATGTTATTTAAAATGTCCACATTTTTTCCCAAAGAATTACAGAGAAAATATACCATCCTTGATTTCCAAGAGGCAACTAGGGGTCTGGTATATTGTATATGATGCAAGACATCGTTAAAGTTTTGGTTGTTTTTTTCTGAATTGTTTTTCCACCCTTTTGTTATAAGGGTTAACATTTTATGTTTGGTAGTAGGTAGTAGAGCATTTTATATATGAAAGAAGGATATTCTTAGAAATGAATGTAATTTTTAAAAAATATCATGGAACATTAGGGCTTTTTTTTTTTTTTAATGAAGTCATGGTGGCCAGCTAGTTGACTCAGTAGATTGAGAGCCAGGCATAGAGATGGGAGATGGCAGGTTCAAATCTGACCTCAGACATTTCCTAGCTGTGCGACCATGGGCAAGTCATTTTATCCCATTACCTAGCCTATACTTCTCTTCTGCATTGAATTCAATACAAAGTATTGATTACAAGGTGGAAGTTGAGTTTTTTTTTTAATGAAATTATGAGACTTGCCATTTTTAATTCCCTTCAGAGAACATTCATACTATAGGAGGTCTTTCCTCTTTTTTGGTAAATAAATATAAGGAATCAGAAAGTAGATTTCATTGTATTCTTCCACTTTACCTTCTTCTCATTGGCCTTTAATAAAAGATTAATGATTTAAAATGGAAAAAATTAAGTAGTTTTATGAAAGACAAAATTGGATACAGTAGAAGAATTTAATGAAAAAAATCGATCTAGATAATGTGGTTATTCATTAGTAAAGTTTTACACTTAACAATAATTATGGCCCTGAACCAGTAATAAGCATTTTTTTTAAAATAAAGAGAATATTCAACAATAGATACGGTGACAATAGTCATGGTGATGATGATGATGGTGGGGATGATTGTAACAACTATAACAATAAAAGATCTTCATACCTTTCTTTAGTCCTGCTAGGAAAGGATTGGAAAGGAAAGAGATTTTCTGTGTTCATTTCATATCAATTGAAATTCCTCTCTATACATAGCTACTTCAGTCGTTAGAAAAGAACCAAGACTTGACAGGAATCTACAATGGTCCATCTTTAGTGGGTAATTCTGACAGTCGTTTTCAAGTTCTTTTCAAGCCAACAGTGCACATCTTTCATGGATCCATTTCACTTAATGAAAGGTCAACAATTCCAAAGTCCAAACCATGGAATGCATGGAAAACAAATGCTCTCAGGCTCTTATTGTTATTTTCATTACATGAGACAAAAATAGTCAAGAATTCCTGGAAATATTTAAAAGACTACACTAAAATATTGAAAGGTAAGTAAATATACCTCACTATATACTCACATCCAGAGTATTCCAAGGTTGTAAGAACCTTAAGATTTCTTTTAATAGTAGTTAAACTCCTATAGCATACACATATGAGTTTTAAATGAGCAGATCTTAATCTTTGGGGTGAAATTTTCTACAAATAAGACATGTTCAACATAGTGGCGAGAATTTATTTCTTCTAGCATATTCTTTAACTGAAAATTGCAATTTAATATGAACCAGATGGTTATTTGAACCTTTTATTTGTATTAATGATACAACCTGAATGCTAATTAATGGAGGAAATCTATAATTTCTCTTACATAGATAACTGAGGATTATTCATTTGCCTTTAATAAAGTCTTAACTTTGCCTAGTGTGATAGTCTAAACATGTGTTATTAGACACCGATATGGTGATGCTGACATCAATGTTCCCTTTAATTTTTTTAATAGTTGTGTAGACATTTTATAACTAAGAAAATTTGTATATGATTTGATGACAGTGCATCACTTTAAAAGTTTTTATAGTTTATTTTTATGGTATACACGTATTCATTTCTAATAATTATATATTTTGTTTATTATTTTATTATATATGTTGTCCATTAACTGAACAGTGCAATAAAATTTAGTAAATTAAGAAAATTATTTTGCATTTTGAGAACTTTTCCTCATCTATCTATATTGGAAATCTGCTAGTTATAAATATTTACTGGATTAATTTCACACACTGATGAAAAACGTCTTATTCTTCACCAGGTCATAAAAATATTATTTTTGAAAATGTAGACATAGTTTCCTCAACTGAATTATTCATTGTGCAGTGCTGATATATATTAGCAATATATCAGAATGTTTACATTTGCCACTATTTGCGTAGTTATTTTTTTCTTTCATCAAGAAGTGATGTCACCTTCATCATCTTCATCTAGGTTTTTCAGTGTATCTCACATAACCTTAGGTTTTTTCTTTTCTTTTTTTTTTAAATCTTTACCTTCTGTCTTAGAATCAATACTCTGTATTGGTTCCAAGGCAAAGAGTGGTAAGGACTAGGCAAATGGGGTTTGTGCCCAGGGTCACACAGCTAGGAAGTGTCTGAGGCCAGATTTGAACCTAGGACTAACCATCTCTAGGCCTGGCTCTCAATCCACTGAGCTACCCAGCTGCCCCCTAACCTTTGGTTTCTGCTTCTAGATGAGTTTAGTAACTAAACTACTTAGACCATTTACAATAGTTCTTAATTTCCTTTCCTCTTATTTTTTTTATTAAGCCCTTATGAACTGATTTACCACCTTATTATTCCACCAAAACTGCTTTCTCCCAAATTAGTAATCATCTTTTAGTTGTCAGATTCAATGACCTTTCCTCAGTCCTCACTCTCCTCTACCTCTCTTCAGCCTTTGGCAGAGCTGATCACTCTTTCTTCCTTGATGTTCACTTTTTCTAGGTTTTCTGGAAGACACTCTTTCCTAGTTTCCCTATATATAACTAACTGCTTCTTCTGTTTTATTTGCTGGATCTTTCTGCAGATCATGCCCTCTAATAACACATTTCCCCTTAGGATTCTGTTCTAGGCTCTCTTCTCTTCTCTCTCTATATTACTTCATATAGTGGTATCATCAGCTCTCCTGGATTTTGTTACCATTTCTATGCTTATGATTCTCAAATTTAACTTTCCGACTGCATTCTTCACTGACTTCCAATCTCTAATCTCCAAATTCTCCCAGAAATTTCAAATGCTTGACCAAATGACATTTTAAACTCAAAATGCCCAAAATGGGATTAACTTTCCCCCCAATGCCCCTACTTTATCTTTTTTCTATTACTGTAGAAGGCAACAACATCCTTCCAATGTCCAGGCTCAAAACCTAGGATTCATCTTGAATTTCCTTAATATGTTGTATTCCCATATTCGAGCTATTGTTAAAGCCTATTGATTGCACCTTTGTACCACCTTTTAAATATGCTCCCTTTTCTCCACTGACCTTAATACTTTACTGTAGACCCACTAATTACTTTGTGCCTGGATTATTGCAGTAGTCTGTTACTGGGTCTCCTTGACTCGAGCCTCTCCCTATTACAATTCATCTTCTATTTGGCCACTAAAATGATTTTTTTAAAACTGCAAGTCTGATCATGTAATACACACACACACACACACACACACACACACACAAAATTAATAAACTCTAGTGGCTTGCAATTACTTAGAGAATCAAATATGAAATTCTCTTTTTGGCATTCAAAACCCTCCATGACTTAACTTCATCGTTATCTTTTGAGTCTTCTTATGTCTTAGTCCCCCAAAGGCATTCTTCAAACAATGGCACTGCCCTCCTGGCTGTTCTTTGAAGAGGACACTTCATCTCTCAGATCTGGGCCTTTTCTCTGACTCTCCCTAAACCTTGGAACTATCTTCCTCCTCTGTTTTGACAATTGACCTCCCTGCCAGTTTAAAAGGTTCATCAACTGGCACAAGGCTAATCTGCCATATTTTCCTAGAATAAAAAGAAACCACAGTTTATCAGTGTAACTGAAGACACTTAAACACATATCTTATTCATCTTTCGTAAAGAAACATCTACCTAAAAACGTCTTCCAACTTCCAAATCATGGCTGATTTATTAAATGCAACTTCTAGTACAAAAATTACCATATAATAAAATACTTGGGACTTTCCTCTGGGGATTGTGGTAAAGACATTGACAATATAAATAAAGACAATTCTGAAAAGCAGCTCAACTCAAATTAATTGCAATGCCCAGAGAAAAGAAAACTAAGTATTTTATTCTCCCTTTGGAAGAGATTTGTAATAAATAATTAAAGGGAAAGATAAATGGAAGCAAACATATTTTTAAGCTCCCACTTTAAGCTAGATGCTCTGCTAAGTGTTTTACAAATATCTGACTTGATATTCAGGTGAATATCAATGATTCAAACCTTGTAAAAGAGGTTTCATTATTAGCAGATTTTATTTATTTTTCCCTTGTTATAGGAAGAATTCAATATAAATTGAAAGGGTTAGGAGAGCATGGGGCATAGGAAATATTTGTTGCATAAAACAAAAATCAATAAAATGAAGAATACTAACAACTTGACTTATACCACTTTTGTTTTCATATTCAAATTATAGAAAAGCACATTCCTGAATGAAAGAAACCTTACATTTCTGGGGGACAAAACCTATGAAAGAAGAGATACATTGTGTTTAAATTACTGTTAAATATGAATAATTCAATCACTATTTTCCCTCCATTTAGTAATTATGTTTACATAGAAATGGCACCCCTTCCAAAACAAAATTCATATAATTCTAAAGAAATCCACAGTGAATATATAAAATATATACCATGCTCCCACCATTAACAATAAAAGGAATATTATATTGTTAATTTTTAATGTAACATGGTAGAGTGGCTAGAGAGTTGAACCCCGAGCCAAAAAGACCTGTATTTAAATCCCATTTCTCTCATGTTTTAGCTATGTAAGAATGACTTATGTGACTAGTACCTCTTCTGTGAGTCCTTGATTTGCCTCTTGCAGGGCTGCTTTCTTCCTTTGATGTCTCCTGCTCCCTAGCTCTCACCTGTGACTCAAAGAGCTCCAAGAAGTATGCACAGCAGCTCCACCCCCATAAAATCCTTGTAAACACCCCTTAAAAACTGTTTCAACAGGCATGGTAAGCCAGGTTGAGAATAACCAACATGCCTCAAACCTACACAATAGTGGGGTATCTACTCTAGGCATATGAAAACTTCCCCCCCAAAAGAGATAAATAAGAACAATTTGTTTCAATGACCATGAAGGTGGCAGAAGAGAGTGTTGCTTGAAGTGGACAATGTTCGAATCTTACTAACATCTAAATTGATTTGAAGGGAGAAAATATATTTTTATAATCAATTGGTAATTGAATTTTTTCTTACCCAAAAGGCTAGTAGGAGGGGAAGCAGATACAAGAAAAATACTGTGATAAAAGGGAAGGAAGATAAAAGAAGGTATTAGCTCATCACTTTTATTTCTGAAAGCAAAACAGACTTTAGAAGAGGGGCAAAATAATAAGAGAAAGAGAAACAGATAAAAAAGGATGGAGGAAAATTCACAGTAATTATGTGAATGTAAATGGGATGACCTCACCCATGAAATGGAAGTGGATAGCAGAATGGATTAGAAACCAGAATCCAACAATTTGTTGGTTACAATAAACTTACTTGAAACAGAGACACAAACAGGATGGAGGAGCTTAAGCAGAATCTTTATGCTTCAGCTAATGTAAAAAAGGCATGGGTAGCAGTTATGATTTCAGACAAAGTAAAATAAAAAAATAGTTCTAATTAAAAGGGATAAGAAAGAAATTGATATTTTGATAAAAGGAATCCTAGACAATGAAGTAATATCAATAATAAACATATGTATCAAATGGTATAACATTAAAATTCTTTCAGGAAAAATTAAATGAGTTATAGGAGGTAAAAGCAAAACTATTCTAGGGGAGGACCTCTGTGTTCCCCTCTTAGAGAGAGATAAATCTAATAGAACATGAACAAGGAAGAAGTTAAAGAACTGTACTGGATCTCAAACTATATTATGAAGCAATAACTATCAAAACATACTGGTACTACCTAAGAAATAGAGTGGTTGACCAATGGAATAGATTAAGCACTCAACAAGCAATCCAAAATTACCACAGTAACCTAATTTTTGACAAATCCAAAGATGCAAGCTTTTGGAAAAATAATTCACTATTTGAAAAAAATCTAGGAAAATTGAAAAACAGTATGGCAGAAATTAGGCATAAACCAACGTCTCTTGCCATATAACAAAATAAAGTCAAAATGGATACATGATTTATGTTATAAAGAAAAATAGATATGTAATGGGAAGGAAGGGGTTAGGATGAGGAATATAGTAAGGTAAGTGATGATTGGGGAGTATAGGAAGGGATGCTCAAACAGGCTAATCACTGAGGCTAGAGACAGAGGATAAGTACTGGGAAGAAATAGGCTGGGTCCTTCAGGCAGAGGTTATCTCTGTGATACAAGAAGAACTGAGTCAGCCAGAAATAATATCAGTTTGGCTAAAAGGTTTCTGTTGTCAGTTTCTATGATCCCTTGAGGGAGGAGCCTCTTGTCTCCTCCCTGCCAGCAAAACTGAAATCTACAGGAAGTCTCCACTGTCTACTTCCTCCCCAAAATGGATGCCCAGGTTTTCCCTCAAGAAATAAAAGTAAAGTTATTCCTTCTCTCTTTAGCCTTTTCCCTAATATCAAGTATGATGATTCACCAGAGGCTTTTGTGTAGATATCAAAGGGAATTTATTGATGTCAGGGATAAACAAAGGGGAAAAGGGTTTTAGGGTTTTGTAACTGCTACTAGGGAGAAAGCTGGTGCTGGGGAAGGGACGCAGGAGAGGGTCAGACTGAGAGAGGCCTGCTCTCTATTTATAGCCTAGCTCTAATGGTTTTGCAGTGAGCCCATCCCCCAAGCTGGTTGAACATTCTAAATAAACCCTTTCTAACTGACAAGCTTTTACAGTTGGTTTGTAAAAGCAAGGGCTTTTGCTGGAACCCTGCATTACATTTAGAAATAAAGGATGATATCATAAACAAATTGGGGGAGCAGAAAACAATGTATCTGTCTGACTTAAGGATAAGGGAAGAATTTAGGTCAAAATAAGACATAGAACATTATAAGATAAAGATAGATAACTTTGACTAAATTAAATTTAAAAAAAAACATGCGACTGATATTAAAAGGCAAAGAACAAACAGATTAAAAAAAAACAAAACTTTGTAACAAGTGTCTCTGACAAAGGCTTTATTTCTCAAACATATAGAGTACTGAGTAAAATTTTTAGAATACAAAACATTTCCCAATTGAAAAATGGTAAAATGATATAAACAGGCAATTCTCAGAAAAAGAAATTATAATTATCTCTTCATATGAAAAAAATTTCCAAGCTACTTTTAATTAAAAAAATATAAATTGAAACAACTCTAAGATACCACCTGAAACCTACTAGAGTGACTAACATGAGAAAAAAAAGGGAAATGATAAATGTTGAAGGGGATATAGAAAAATTGAGACACATACAGTGTTGTTGGAGCTGTGAACTGATAAACCATTCTGAAGAGCAATCTGGAATTAACTCAAAGTTATATAATCATATGAACCTTTTGCCTCAGCAATAGCAACATAAAGTTTATTACTTAAGGTGATCAAGGGTAAAAGGAGGGTAAAAACTACATGATCTAAAATATTTATAGCACCACTTTCTGTGCTGGAAAAAATCTGAAAATTTAAGAGATGTTCATCAATTGGTGAATAGCTGAACAAGTTGTGGTAAATGGATGAAATAGAATGCTATTATGCCATAAGAAATGATGAACAAAATGATCACAAAAAATCTTGGAAAGACTTGTATGAAGTAAAATGAAGTGAATAGAATCAAGAGAACAATAATGTATGAAGATCAGCTGTGAATGATTGAAATATTATTAACAAATCAAGGATCCAGGTCAATTCTCAGAGACCTATGACAAAAAAAAAGGTATCTAGCACCACAGAAGAAATAAATGAAGTCTGAATGTAGATTGGAAATACCATTCTTCGCCTTATTTCTTCTGTGAGTATATATTTCTTTTTTTTTAATCTCACAACAGTTATAGAAGTAAGGTACTATTATTTGTCTCTATTTTATAGATAAGAAAAATGAAACAGTGCTCAAATGTTTTACCTAAGAACCTTAATAAGTGACTGGTGATAGATTTAAACTCAAATACTCCTGACTCCAGATACAACTCTCTCTCCACTGTATTGCCTGGATTCTATTTTGATTAGAAGAAATCTAAAATTCCTTCTCAGTCTTAACTCTATAATCTATAGAAGGTTCAAATAAATTATAGAATTTAAGAGTTTAGAAGTACAAATAAAGAAATTAGCATCTGAGAATCAAGGTTCCAAGAGGGAATTAAAAGCTAAAATGTATTGCTCTAAGTGAAATATTCAAATGTTTTTATCCTTTTATTATGCCTCTCCCTTAATGTGCCTCTCCCTTAATTTTATTAATTTTTTAATTTTATTTAGCAATTTCTTGAAAATATTTGTCTTCTGCAACCTTCATATCACACCACTATGCTTTTGCACAGGCTGTCCCCGTTACCTTGAATTCATTCCCTTCTCAAATCCACATCTTAGAATCAATAGCTTTCTTGAAGTCTTAACTCATGTATGCTCTCTTTTGAGAAGCTTTTCTGATCCTCATTTTTATTAGTGCTCATTCTCATTTCTCTTCAAATTATAATGCTTAGTCTAAAAATAAGTATTTGTATCCTAGAACCTATGATTAGCTTTAAGTCATTGCTTAATGATTTTTTTTAAAAGATAGAAAGTTGTAATCAATTATCTAAATTTTGATTGGGAGCTTAGTATTGGAAGATCCTGGGTTCAAATCTATCTGAGGCACATCTCAGACTGTGAACAAGTCACTTAACTTCAATGGACTTTAGTCTCTTCATATGTAAAATCAAAGGTCTTGAGGCAATAACCTCAAATGTCATTTCAACTCTAAACCTGTGATCCCCAAAGGCTTAACTTTTTCTTATGTTTTCAAGATTTTTCCGTTGGTATCATTAATGAATCCTTCATTTTTCTCAGTTTCATATTTATGTCACCTCATGTTGGAAATAGAATCTCTTTATATCCAAGGTCCCCAACTATTCCTTTATGTGCATATTGACTCTCTCCATCAGGAGAATACATTCTCTGAAAGTCCAAACTAGAACCAGGGGAATGCATTCAGCACTCTTCTTCCCCATCTTCAGTGTATTTATCTGAAGCCAACCTGAAACAGTTAGAACAACTGTTTTCCTTCCATGCAAAATACCATTCTTCTGAAAAAAAGTAAATCCTTTATTGATTGATAATCTTCCACACAATCATGAGCATCAAGTAGCTGCCTTCCCAGAATCCCTTTGTGTAGGAAAAAATCTATTCTATTTGAGACTGAAAGCAATGGCCCACCACAAAATAAAGAAGCATTTAATCTCTCAGCTTTTGTGTTAAGAGAACTGGTGGTTTTAATATTTTTAGTTAACCAAAAGAAACAAAAATCAATCATTTAATCCTTGGATCTCCACTCCAGTTCCTGGGGGGAAGCAAGACAAGGATGTGCCAGTTCCTTGCTGAAGACCATGTCTGCATTTCGCAATATATGCCTAGTAGGGAGCAGACAATTAGCAAAAATATTGAGGGACTTTCTTGATGTGGTTGTTAGGTCTGACATTTTGTCCTTGGCTTTCTCATGCTGCTTAGGTACTACTGTAATTCATTATATAGTTTGGGGAGAGTGACCAATATAATTAAAGTTGTGAAACTGTTTCCACTATAAGCCCTAATTTAGGGACACTTAAATTTTATGAATAATTCCCCTTTTGGGTTATAATTTTCCATCTTTGGTTTCTACCCAAAGGTGATTTTTTAAAATTTGTTTTGGAAAATTTGAGGAATCTATTCAGCCACTCAAGGGCAAAAACATGGGGGTGGGGTAAATCCAACTGATGAAAAATGGGTTGGTCTAAAACAATGACTTAGAAAGAATTTAGGTGGTGGTCAGAAATGATAGAACTGATAACAACTTATTGAAAATCATCTAGATACTATAGAAAATTGCATTTTAAGCATTTATAGTAAAAATATCATGCAGCAAATGTGACAACATGACTTCCTTCTCAGGACCAATATGTGTAGAGGAAAAATTGAGAGAAACAAGAAGACAGACTTGCTTTGCCCTGGTTCTGATTCATCTTCCCTTCAGAAAAAAACCAGATAAAGATGAAAATTGATCTTCCTGGTCAGGAATAAAAAGGCAACTCTCAAAGCATTTTAAAAGAGCAAAAGATATGCAAAGGAATTAACTAGAATATTACATGCATCATATTATTGCTTCCTATCTTTGATGACATAGACTTCTCTAGGAACTATTATTCTTCTTTGTCAGAACACTCCTGAGCACACCAACTTACCAACTTTAAGTTTCCTATTTTAGCTACTTATTTTTGTAAATGATTGTGTTGTTACTCTGCTGCTGAAAGATTTTATCTATTATTAGTTCATTCTATTTTTGGTAACTTTTAAATTCTTCACCATGGAACAAAGCATCATTTGCCCCATATTAGGAATAACTCTATTCTTATTTGGAACATGATCAAATATACCTGAATCTACAGAAATACCCCAGTTATCTTTTTTTTTAAACCCTTGTACTTCGGTGTATTTTCTCATAGGTGGAAGAGTGGCAAGGGTGGGCAATGGGGGTCAAGTGACTTGCCCAGTGTCACACAGCTGGGAAGTGGCTGAGGCCGGGTTTGAACCTAGGACCTCCTGTCTCTAGGCCTGACTCACTCCACTGAGCTACCCAGCTGCCCCCCCAGTTATCTTTGAAGGAATAATTCTAGCTTGACAGCTAAAAACTTTGCAAGCAGAACCTCTAGATTCAGTTTACTAAAAACTCAGGGAATCTAATAGGTATTAAAATGTAAACAATAACTACTTTTTGGAAGTTCCAAAATGTAGCATTGTCTAATGAGAATAAGAGGATAGGAAAACATAAAGGGAATAAGAATAATGACTAGTCAACTTGACAACCTTTTTGAATTTAACACAGTGCTAAAGTTCTAGCCAAATTATTAAGAATAAGCACATAAAATAATGTAGGAGATGTCCATTCCCACTCCATTCCACAAAAAAGGAAACTAAATAATATGGTTTCTCTGCAATTGTTCCACTTCTTTGTGGTAGCTCACAATTGTGTGATAAGTGATGTTATAGTTTAGAAAAACTTCACATGTATAAAGTCACATTCATACTTGAGCAATATTGCTCTCTCTTGCCAAATTACATTGTTTGAAATTGTGCATTGCTTTGTGTTCATATGGTATTATAGATTTCAGCCAGCCTAGGATTCATGGATACCTAAGCTTCAATTTTGCCTCTTACTCATACTAACTATACGACAGGGGCAGGTTGTTTAACCCCTTATTGCTCCAAGTGACTATCTAAAACAGTGTTACAGATTAATTGCCACACATATCAGTAAAGGGAGATCCCTAAACTGATGATATTTAGATAAGGAATAATAACCATAAAAACAATTAGTACATTTTTCATTTGTGTAACTCACATTTCTTATTTTATTTCAAATCTTACTTGATACAACTTTTATTTTATATGCTAGAAAGGCCATAACTTTGTGTATAGTTAAGATCATCTTGAACATAGATCATAAAGCAGCTGTGCCCAGGTATGTTGGCGCACTTGGACCATACTCCAAGAATGCCTATTGTTATGGCATAACTAACACACTAAGAAGTTCAGCCAATCTATTACAACTTGGAAAATTTTCCCAACTAGTGCAAATAGTAGACTTTGTCAAGGATGCTTATCGCTCAGAATTGCTGATGTTGCCACAGGACAGAAAAACATTACTAAATAGGATAGACTATAATACAGAATATCTAGAGTTTGGTAGAATGTATATTAAATATATATCAAGTGTGTCTATATATCAGATAATTTCTCAGAATTTCTTGTGATATCCCTGTGACCTTCTACTTCAAAGAATGTGTGATCTCATTATGTCATTACTCTGTCCTATGATGCACTTCTTTTCATCGTGTGTGGTTTTTGTGCTTTTGTAAATCTTCAAACAAGACACTTGAGTATAACATGGCAAAAATCACCCGTGGTGTTAGTGCAATGCAATGGGATTCATTCTATTCTTAAGGGGGATTATTAGATCACTGTCAACTTAGAGGATTTCCAGCAAGGAATCCTTTGGTTTTGTCCATTCTATTAACTATCTTTAACTATGATTTAGATGAACATGTTAATGGAATACTCTTCAGATTTACTGATAACAGGGTGGAAACAATTAGCTAATATGCAGTACAAAGGATTAGAATGCAAACAAAGATGCCAAAAGATTGGAGTTTTTGATTTTGAATCAAAAACAATGAAATTAAATTATGAAAATGTAAAGTCCTGATCCAAGGAAAAATATGAAATACAAAAATAAACTAAGGAAATTATTGAACTGTCATATTCTCATGGATAGAATGTAGGGCTTAGAGTAAAAAAAATCTGGGTTCAAATCTATACTTAGATCTATAATATATGTGTGACATTAGTAAAAGCATTTAATTGCTCTTAACCTAAGATTTTTTCATTTGCAATAAGGGTATTAAAGTAATGGGTCTCTAAGGACCTTGCCAGCTCTAAATATAAATAGGAATAATAGTGCTTATTTTAAAGAGGTGTCAGTAGATCAAATTATTTTAGATTTGTAAAGTTCTTTGCAAATCTAAAAGTTCTACACAACTGCTGTTATTAAATTTCTGATTCTCATGCATGGACTTTCAGAAGCTCATATTAAAACAATGACCCATTTTACCACACTGTAAGCTTATGAGTAAATTGCATGCTACCATATTACTTTAAAGGACTCATGATCTCATGTGAGTACTCCCTCCATAAATACACACAATAATCAATCAATCAACCTCTATTTATTCAGTGTCTGTTATGTACCAGACACTGGGAATGTCACAGTCCCTATCTCCAAAAAGCTACATTCTACAAAGCTCTGTAAAGAAAGCAAACAAATTACATTATAATAATAATTACTAATGACAGCTAATATTTGTATAGCATTTTAGGGTTTGCAAAGTACTTTATACCTATTATTTCATTTGAGTATCACAATTGTGTTAAGGTAAGTAGTGTTACTTCTATTTTTCAAATAAAAAATTGAGGCTGAAAGGAATTAAATGACTTGCTCTAATCAAAGAGCTTAGTCAGGATACTATGCCACCAAGTTACCATTAAATGCACAATAGCTTGGAAGAGGACACATACTTGGGAGAATGAAGAAAAGTTTCTTGAAAATGGTACTGGATCTGAGCCTCCAAGAAACCCTAAGCATACCGACTATTGTCCTTTGTACTTGAAGAGAACCAAAGTGACATCACATGATGATGTATTTTGAATCATGCATAAATTGGATTTAAGTGCACAAATTCATTAGACTTACTTTCTCTTCCAGAGTCATCAATTTCCAGTGACAAGAAAAAAGTCAAAAGATGATTCGTGATGGCTTGGGATGCAGTGAATGATCTTGGCATCTACAATGTCTGACCAAGCTCTAAGTGCTTCACAGTACGTGCTTTAGCTGCCTTCGTGGATTTTGGAACAAATTGTTCTTATCCACTGCTTCTGCTAGAGGAAGTCTTCACACAGCTAAATTAAACACTCCATTAACTTGCTAATAGGTTCAAGGCCCATAAGTTTTCCTAAATCTGGTTTAGGCTGCCAGCCAAGATGGTTTAGCAAGGTATGCTATAGATTCTTGAAGCCACAGGTGAGAGGTGAGTGACAGGTAGATATCAGAGGAAGAAAGTAGCCCTAAAAGGGCTGGTTAAGCCCTCACAGTAGTTGAAAGTCTTCCATGAACACACTCATACCCTGCACAGCCTGTAAAAAGTCATCAAGGCAGGAGATGAGATGTTTTATATAGAAAAATAACTAGGGCCAACTTGTCTTATCTCTATTACTTGTCCATATCATTCCACAAACACTTCATAGAGGAAGCATCCAAAACATCAGATGTTTTATTAAGATCATGTGACTTGAAGTGTGGATGTGTTTGGTCTTTTTTATCCCTGATTCTCACTATGTGATTTCTACCTCCTTAGTCATCATAGCTCTCCTCAATGTTTTCTTTTATGCCACTTCCAGTGCACAAATCAACATTTTAATATACTATATCTTAGTCATCTCCTTTGTAGATCTTTAAAAATGTCTCTTTATTCACCTTCAGATTTTTTGGTTAAGATTCTGGTGCTCTCTGATTCATAACCATATAACACAAAAGGGAGGGAAAAACCTAGTGTTTTACATATGGACTTTTAGAATTGTATCAAAAACTCACAAAACTATGGGCCAGTGATACTACTCATAGGCATAAACCACAAAGGTCAAAAGTTAAAGGAAAGGAGTTTGCTAAGTATTTTAAAAGAATTTAATGCAGCATTTGATATTGTGGCAAAGAATTGGAAACAAAGTAGATGCCCAGTGATTGGGGAATGGCTGAGCAAATTATAAATGGAATGGGATAGTATTATACCATAATAATTTGGGAAATAGATGTTCAAAGAGATCATGGAAGATATATGAATTAAGTAGCATAATTTATATGACGACAATTACATAAAAGAAAATAAATTCCAACCTGATCAATACAATGACAAAACGTGATTCTAGAAGACTAATGATAAAGTGTATCTCTCACTTATTAGCAGAAAGGTTATAGTCTTAACAGTATAGGATGGGATATTCCATTTTAGATACATTCAATTGTTGAATTTACTCCAAATATACTTTTTTAAATCATAATGAAAACTATAATTTCAGGATAGTGAATTATGAGGGGAAATGTGGGCAGAGTGTTATCATCTGAAGAAAAAAAACTTCCAGTTAATTGTTTTAAAACAAATTGAAAAGAAAATTGAAAATAACAGAAGGAAGCTGAGGAAAGAACAGAGACAAACTTCAAATAGTGACCATCAATGATTTGACAATTAGAACTTCTAGAAAATTAAATTAAATGGGCTCTTTCATGAAGTTTTGGGGACTGTTTCACTGGAGGAGTTCAAAGAAAGGATACTACTTCTTGGTATGCTATCAATTTATAGTGGATGGTTATAAGTAATGGACTAAATAAATCCTGGGCCTCCTTTGTTAGTATAAAATATAAGATTTTAGGATTCTCTGGTCATTTGAATCCAATGGGTAGTAAATATATATGTAGAGGTTTTGTATATTTTCTATTAAAGTCTCTGGATGTTTATAAACATTTCATAGAGTTGAAAGAATAAAATTCAACTATTAACTCACCAAAAATCTCCTTTATAACTCCTGAATAGTATCATAGCAACTTGATGAGGACTTCCAGTAAGAATGAACCCACTATTTCAAGAGACAGTTCATTATGTTCTTGGAAAGTTTCTTTCTGTAAAGTTTTTATTATATCTGATTTGCCAGTCAGTCACATACACTCATAACCCTACACTTGGTATACAGAAATAGAACCTAAGCTATCTTCCATAAAACCTATTATCCCTCCAAATATTGGAAAAACCCTAAGATGTATAAATTATATCTTCCTTCCTGCAGTCTAAATATTTCAGCTTAATATAAGCATTCAATTATAAAACACTCTGTCATTTATTAGATCATTGATATGTTCTTCCTAATAATCCACAAGATATTTTAGGTTATACTTAAACATTTCTAACATTAAGTGATATCTAATCATTCATTCTACATCTTATATTAAATTTTATTTCTGTATCAAAATGTAATACTATATATTTATCTGAATTAAATTTCATAGTAATTGTATAAGCCCAATTCTCCAGCCTCTCAAGGTCTTTTGGATAAACTTATCAAATGAATAAGCTCTCCATCCCAGTTTTGTATCATCTGCAGGTTTGAGGACCATGCCATCATGTAATTTATGCCTTTATCTAAGTTGCTGATGAATATATTCAACAGTAATGAGTCAACCACAGACTGCTGAACATTCTACTGGAGACCTATTTAAATTGCTTTGAACCATTGACTACTCATTGAACCTGACTACATATCTAATTATGTTATCATTTACATGGCATTTTTCCATATGAATAGTATGACATATTTTTAAATAATCTAAGAAATTCCAAGTCATCCAAATCTATATCTGTTCATGCTAAAAATATGCAATCAAATTTTCCAAATATTCACCAATGCACTTTTTACCAGTGTATTTTATATATTTCCTAGGATTTGAAATCAAGCTAAAAGCCTAAAATTTACATACTCTATCCCTTTTCATTTTTATGTTTTGAAAGAAAGAACTTTTGACCTCCATCCTTGCAATATTTCTCCCTAAGTAAAGGCAATCATATTTTCAGTTATTTAAAATAGAAAAATTAATCTCTCAAGGTACTTTTCAACTCTATTTAATGATAGAATAGAGCCATAGCACCATATTTCCAAAACTAATATAATATTGAACACTTTGCTTTTTAAATGTCCCCTTCTATCTCACATTTCACATTAACTTGCGAATTTAGGAATCATATCATGCAATAGTATATAATATTGTTCATTGCATATGTCTAATTTCCTCTCTTAGGGCATAAACTTAAGACTTTGTTATCAAAATTTTATGTCTTCACTAGAACCTAGCATTATGGTAGGCTCCTACATAAGAATTCTAACTATATTACACTGGGTTAGTCACTTAATATCTCTTTACTTCACTTTTCTGACTTTATGAACTTGATAAGCTTATATATATATATGTATATATATATATGTATATGTATATATATATATAATTAACAGTTCAAAATGACACATGGTAAAAACATTTACCAGGTACTATTAAGGAAAAAATTCTTCCATCATATTCTTCAGAAAATGGATTGATGAAATGACCCAGGGAACCATTTTACCCTTATTGCGTAAAATCACAGAATCTTAAACTTTAAAAGATTCCACAATAGGACAACCTATAACTCCAAAGCAATCCTTACTATGATAAAGCCTATGTGACTGAAGAACAGTAAACCTAAGGAACAGATTAATTTACCAGGGACATTCACTGTGATGCCTCTCTGGAGGTCATGCAGAAAGAGATCATATTAACTTGGACACAAACTTTACCTTACACCCAATTATTTGGTTCCAAGACCATACAGGAATAGCTTTTAGTTACAGAAAGAAAATGAACTGTCTTTTATTACCAGAGAAATAAATTTGGAGAAACTTTAGTCTCAAATGATAGAATGATGAAAAGATTAAACAATCACAGAACTCCTTCAAAATATGGTTGATATTATCTCAATTTTTTTCTGCCCCACCTAATTTATATTATTTTAACATTCTTCATTTGTTTCTATCAATGCAGTAAATAACCAAAAAACAAAACAAGGCCACGTTCTTAGTTCTCCCCAGGTTGGGAAAATATGTCAATCCTCAATCAGTCATTTGGTTAGTCCATAAATAAGCATATATTAAATACTTACTGAATGTTGGATATTCTGTTAAATTATGTAACCATTTCATTTCATGAAGGAAAACATATAATTAATTAGATACATATAAATCATGAACAAAAGAAATGAGAGGAAATCTAAGAGAAGGAGGCACTAGCACCTAGGGCCCTGTAGTGAACCTATGGCAAGTGTGTGGGGTGGGGCTGCTCTCCTCCCTCTCTCCCCTGTTCCTGAGGACATTTTTCACATCACCTGCTCCTCTGCCCAGCAACACAATGGGAGCACTTCCTTCCTCCCTTGTCTGGGTAAGGGGGCAGCTCACATGGGTGTGAGGATCGCAGTTTGGGCATTTAGTTTCTAAAATGTTCCCTGTCACTGAACTAGGGGGACTAAGAAAGTCTTCCTGCAGAAGTCAGGATTTGAGTTGAATTTTAAAGGAAATGAAATCTTCTAAGAGGTAGAAGTGAATTGGTATACTCCTGTCATAATCCCATGTACATATGAATCTTTGATGTTAGAGTGGAAGGAAAAGAAAACACAAAGGATATGTCAGCATATTTCATTCCCATAAAAAGGGAAGAACACATACAGTCATTTAAACTTTCCTGATAATATATGAGGGGACTCATTATTTCTCCTAGAATAGGTTAAATGAGGTTCATAAATATACCTTAAGGCACTCAGACAGTTCCATACCAACTCTTTGAACCTGAACAGTAGGGTTCTGCATCATCACCTCATAAACTCCAGTTTCTCACCCCATCTTCTCTCTTTGACTACAGTAGACATATACTACCTCTTAATAAAGAAGCACCCCTAATTTGCAAAGAAAATAATCCTTTGTATTCTCAACAAAAGGAAAGGTTTTCTGCCCACACACAGGAAGAATGTGAGTGAGAAGAAATTCTTTCCATTGTGGCAAAGCACTTAATTTCCCCAGACTTTCATCAGTCTTACTTCTAAGAAAAGTTCTAGTCAATATATACTGTAACCAAAAAGGGCAAACAAAGTTAGAGAGTATTATTCGCCTTTTTGTCACATAAATACAACCTCATGAATTTTACCAAGTCATAAAATTGGAAAAAAATAAAATAAGCACTAAGCATCAAGCACTTAATAAGCATCAATTTTATGAGTAGCACTTTGTAAGAGGTCAAAGAAGGCTCATAAATTAATAAATTAAATTAATATAATATAATATAATATAAATATACATAAAATAAAAAATAAATTAAAAGCTGCAGGGGATATTAAATATCATCTGGTTCAACACCTTCATTTGTAACAAGTGAAGAAACCAAGGGTTAATATAATGAAATCAGAGTTTTGTTTTATTTTTATGGTGATCTAAATTGAAGTAGGGATAGACTAAAATAAATGAAGCCAGTGAAATAAAAATTTTTGCAGGAAGTCAGGTGTGAAGTAAAAAGTGATTATATAATTTACCTTAGGGAATCATCTGATCCAACTACTTCATTTTATAAATGAGGGAAAAAAAGAAGGTAAAGTAGCTTTCTATTCCTTTTTTTTCAGACATGTATATTTTAATCCTGTGACACTGGTCTCCTGACTATTCCACAAAGACACTAAATCTCTTTGGTTCAAGTATTTTCTCTTAACTGTCCCCTGTCTTAGCTAGAATGTTCTAATTCCTCTACTCTTTAATTACATATCCTGCCCTTGAGCTAGGGAAATTGCTACTACCTTAAATAAATTTTAAAAAATTGTATATGAATTTTTGATGGCCCAATGTATAGAGATCCTGCTCTATAACCAGAGACTAATCTGAGTGGCCTAGGGTGGTTGTCAGATGCAAAGAATGAAACAGATTGGAAGCACGGCTTGTTAGCTCATAGTACTTCAAGATATACTGAAGTCGCCACTTTATTATAAAGGAAATTAAAGATCCCCTTCCCTCAAAAGACCAAGAAAGTTTCCCACAGTTACAGAGAGCAGGATTTTTACTATAATCAAAACAAAAGCCTTAGAAGCCTCCAGGTGTAGATAAAAAAACCTATGCTACCCTATCAACTATATGTGTTATCTTTAAGTGGAGCCTGGGACATCTTTTTAGGCCAGAAAGCCCCTAAATTTCTCAGCCTTGATGGTATTAAACAATTTTTTGAGCCTCATTATTTTACTTTAATTCTGGGCAAAACGCCCTGCCAAGGGTTCGACCTTGGCGGTACCAGCCATCTGTGTTCTTGGTCAAAGGGGAACAGAGTTAGCCCCACTCCTGCTGGAGTGCTGAGAGCCCAAAGCTTTTTCAATAAGACTATAATGCATTTTGAAGAAAGGTGAGAATTATGAAAGGAATCAAAAGAGGAATCTCAGATTTTTATCTTAGATATCCCATTTGGGTTTCTCGACCCGAAAGGGAGAAAAACCAATACACGGCTCTGCTGGTCTGGATTGATCTTTTGAGGGAATCCAGATAAAAATATCTACTTGAGATTCTAATTTCTCTTAATAGCCCCCGACATATCCCCCTTCTCTTTAAAATAACATGATTTATTAGACAGGAAAACTGTGAATAATGAAAGAAGTTAAAATTGGTTATAATCATCAGTTATAGCTGGATCTGATATGAATTACAAATCAAATTGTTTGTTTATGGCTCTCTACACCAACGATCTTCCAAAGAAGACTTAGAAAAGTGAAAAGAAGGACAAAGACCATTTCAAGTGAGAGTTAGGGTAATGGAATGGAATGAAGGCATAAAATTTAGAATTAGAAATGCATGATTAGGGCATGATTGGGAGA
Organism: Gracilinanus agilis; assembly: GCF_016433145.1. Lineage (NCBI taxonomy): Eukaryota > Metazoa > Chordata > Mammalia > Didelphimorphia > Didelphidae > Gracilinanus > Gracilinanus agilis. The sequence goes on along the minus strand of NC_058130.1, from coordinate 81,878,412 downwards.
AAACAAGGTAGGGAAGTCAATTCAATTCAACAAATATTTAAATAAATGCTCAATATAAGTCACTACACTAGAAGTACATGTTTCAGGAGTGAAAGATGAGATATGCCATTAAGGAGTTTATAATCTCTAGAATGTATATAATGTATAAAATTATTATATACAAATTAGATTGTGATCAAGGTCATAGGAGAGAACAAATAGTGTGGCATGAGACATTCAAATGAGGAAAAAATTATTCTATCAAGGTTTGGAGTCATAAGGGCTCATTGAGGAGCTGGGTCTTGAAAGAAGACAAGGATTTCAGTAGATGAAGATATAGGGTATGTGTTTGAGACACAAATGTGAAAGAGTGCAAAGGCAGCAATTACTGGAAAATATGGGAAACAGTAATAATATTATTCTGACTATAGAGTACTAAGAAATACAAAGCTCAAAATAGAGAGGAATCTATCAATTAAGGAAATTGAATGCTTACCTAAAGAGTTTGCAATTTCTATAACAGGCAATCCTACAACTAAGTGAGAAATGTGGATAATATAAGAGCCCATTATGCCATTTCCCAATATAAAAAACATCCTTGAACCTATTGAATAAAAATAAAAACAATTTCTTCAAATAAGCTTCCTTCCAGGCATATTGTAAAATCAAATAAGATTTCATGTCAGATGTGAACATGATGTTACGTTTGTTTTTCAACAATGTACTAAGCAATAATACCAAGTAAGTTATAAACAGAGATAGGGAGGCGTATTCTTACCAAGAATATTTACAAGTGACATGAAAGGTATCCTAAACAAAGCCCAAGAAAAAGGATGTCTCATTAGTGAAATCTCTTCAGAGATTGTATTTTTGTGATTGGTCTTACACTTGAATATATTAGATTCTGTAATACTACATGGTCACCTCAAAAAAAATCAAAAGATATATTCAAACTAGTCATCTCCTTTGGAAAAACAAAAGGTATGCCCTCATTATTACCTACCATTAAATATGTAGCTTACTGAATTAGCCATGGGCATAAATAATTAGTTGTTCTTACTATTGAATTTAAATTTAGTACCTCTGTGGATCATATTTTTCAACAAGTATTTACTAAGTTCATACTCTGTGAAAGGCATTGTGTTAAATACTATGCAAATATATCATTTTATCTTCAGAAAAATCTTGGGAGGGAGGTGTTATTATCATTTATATTTTGTAAATGAGAGGACTGAGGCAGATAGCATTTTAACAATCTTACCAAAAGTCATACAGCTAGTAGTTATATGAAGTCATATTTGAATTCAGACTCCAAGTCTACAGCCTATCCATGATGTCCATGGTGCCCTCAACTAAGAACCTGCATGATATTTTCCTTGTTCCAAGCTACTAGCTTCACAAATGACTAGCTTTTTAACAATATATGTCCCAGTGATGTGAAGTGGCAATAATTAATGAAGCTGACCATGTCAAAAGGATCAAAATTGCAAGTGATGCAAAAGACATTGGAAATACCCAAAATGGGTACAGATAAACTATTAATATATTATTTGTACTGACATAAATTACATAGTATGTAAGGAAAGAGAATAATTACATAGTAAGAAAGATGAATAACTGAACAGTCTAATCTATACATTAGGATCCTTCACTGCATCCTTTTCCAGACTGCACATCAGACTCTACAGACTTTCTCTAACATAACCTAGAAAAGTTTTCATTCTAAAGCTTATTCAACTCTTGGACTACTTTTCTTATTGAATGTGCCCTCCACCACTGCTGCCTCTCTCTCTCTGATTAGCTGTTTCCTCCAAGAATCTCCATTTTAAAAAGAATTTCCAGGCAAATCACATTTTTCAATGCTTTCCAAAATCTATCCTTGAGTCATTAAAGGATATTCAACTATTTTCACATCATGGGTACATGCCTTTTTCTTTCCTCTATAATCATAACTTTCAACCTTGTTTCCATTTCCTTTTTATGTTTTGTCTTTTCTAAACAGAATGTAAGCTTCTTGAGGGCAAGAGTGACTATGTTTCTAGTATTTGTTTTCTCATTCCCTGGGACAGTGTTAATGAATGCTTCTTGATTTGAAGAAGAGTCAAATTAGCTGGAGAGAGGGAGTTGGAGGATATGTAGAAAGATATGAACAAGCATCACACAGGATATGAAACTATATTTGTGTTGTTATCTTTTCTAATTGGGGGAATATCAATGTATATATCAAAATTTGGGGCCATTTTCCATAGTGCCAAATACCAAGACATTGTAATATAATGGAAAGAAGACATAACATTAGAAATTGTGAATTCAACTCCCAGTTTTACCACTTATTGACAATGTGAGTCAAAGTCAATCAAATTATCAGACCTTCAGTTTTTTCATCAGCAAAATATGCCATATAATACTATTTATATCAAGACTTTTGTGAAGAACAAATGAAATAATGGATATAGCTTAAAATTACAAAGTATTTAAGAATTTTAAAGAGTTATCCTAAGTAACTGAATGACAGAGATTATAAAAAACATTCCTTTCTTTCTATTCAAGAATTCATTATGAATTCATTATCACCTACCAAGACATTGTTATACTTACTTTATTACTGCTTCCTTAAAAATATCCATAGGTAAGCAACCATGGCATTGTAACTGTCATGAAAATGGTTTTTTTGAAAGTACCAGAAATGATTCCTGGGATTAGGGCACAAAATTCATTCTTAGTTAAAAGAGTACCTAAACCATACTTTGGCATATGTCCTCTAAATTCAATAGCCTGAGATGGGGGATGGTGGTAATTTTCTCACCTTAGTTGATTCGCTATATTTCTATTTACATCTTATTCCAAGATTCCAGCATAACTAATACCACTTTTTCTTTGTGAATATTTCATTCTATCAGTACCTGTCAATCTCATTGGGGCTCTGTTTCAAGGGAGGAAAAAAATAGAATCTAATAAACCATATAAGTTTATGTTATTACCACTGATCTTATCAGTTTTTCCTCCTTACTGAACATGATGAATTTGATAGCTACCATATAAGCCTACATCCGAAAGCCTAAAGATATTTTTTATTATGCTGAGTTTTACTTAACTAAATTCTGAGAAAAATACAATCTTTATCATTTATAATTTTCTTATTTAATTAGTGAAAAAAGGTGTGATATACATGTCTAATAATGTGCTTAATTCTGTCAAGTTTTATTTGATTTTTTTGACAGAGGAAATTCTAGGGGTACCAGCTTGATAAAGAAAGAGTTCAAATGTCCAATTGATTCATAGTGCCTGGTGGTGCATAAAATAAATGAAAACTTGTGGTCTTTCTGGGCATTGTTGGTTTCCATTTTTATCCTTCAATATTTAACTAAATACCACATGTAACCAAATCAAAAAACCTATATTCATTTTCCTAATTCAATCTGGGACCATCTATGGAAGTCATTAAAAAATAAAAATGAATTACATATGCCCCTCTCTTGGAATGAAGTGCAGCTAAACTTCCTGCTGTCATTTTTTGATAGGGCAGAACTAATTTAATGTTGTGCTACTAAGTCATTGTAATGAAAAACAGGTCACAACAAAAGACATTTGAGAATGATGTAGTCTTACAAGTCTCAATCAAAAAGTCTTTTGGGCTTTCTCCCTTTACACCTTCAGACGCATACTTGAAAAAAAATCTACCTGAATAGAGGTTTTAGGCATGAACTTAGGAAATACTCTATTCCTGGAATATGAAGAGGTATTTGCAAGTCATTGAATATTAAAAGGAGTTTTACTCTCCAACAAAGCAAACATAATTAATAAAGGTAAAATTACACATCCTCTCACATTTCCCGCCTCTATACTGAAACATTTCTCGTAATCAGGGCAAGTTATGATAACTTACATGGTCTCAAGAAGTCTACCAGCTCAGAGTGGCCAATTTTTGCAGTAGTCAAAGTTTTTATGACTTTAGGTGACCAGAAAGCTGCCAAAATAGGTATGGACCAATCAATACCCAGGTAGAGCATTTTGGCCTTTTGGAGGAAAGTAATCCTTATTAAGGAAAAGGGAATACTCTGGTCTTTTAGCAAACAGGATATAGAGGCAAAAGACATAGACTTGAATCTTGAATCTGCTATAAATTACCTGTGCAATCTTGGACAGGTCATTCTCTTTCTAAGGACCTCTTCATCTGTCAAATGAAGGCATTGATGATGCAGAGTGAAATAAGCAGAACCAGGAGAAAATTGTACACAATAAAAGCAATATGGTAAGATGATCAACTGTGAAAACTTGGCTACTCTCAGCAATACCATAATCTGGGACAATCCTGAAAGACTTATGATAGGGAATGCTATCCACCTCCAGAGGAAGGAGTGTTGGAGTTGGATGAGTGTTGATCAAAGCATACTATCTTTCATATCAGTGTACTTATGGCTTTATTTTGGAGTTTTACTTTTGTATGAGTGTGCTCTTACATCAGTGACCAATATGGAATTGTGTTTTGCATGATAATAAATAAAATTTAAAAAAATTTTAAATTTAAAAATAGACATTAGATTAATACTTTTGAGGCTTCTTCTACCTCTAAAGTTATGATACTTTAATCTTATGCATAGAAGGATTTGAGAAGGATTGGATAACATTGGTTTCATTGGAAAAAACTGGTCATCTCTCTGTTATAATTTCTGATGGCTATTTGGACAAGGTCTACTAGAAGTCAAGCAAGAAATCAAAAGGCATTTATTAAATACCTACTTTGTCTTAGGCAATATATTAGGTTCTAGTTATGCACAGACAAAAAAGAAACAGTATCAATCATTAAGCAGCTTCCATTCTATTAGTACATCCTATCAAAATATATGTGCATCAATAAATACAAAATAATAAGATGAGGAAAGACACTGTGTAATAATGGCCCAAATTTGAGAGGGTTTAGGTGGGAAAGAGATGGGTCAGTGTGGTAACTCACTCCTCCCTCTTTTGTGGTGCCACTAATACTAGAGTAACTTGAGAGGGGGGTTCTCCCAGATGGTGGTCTTCTGGGGAAGCTGTGCCAGCCCTCAGATGTTAGAGGCAAGGCTTTCACACAAGATGAGGTATGTGAAGACCCTGTCCAATTTGACCCAGAACCGGGATCCCCATAAGCCTCCCCCTATCCAATTGTCGGCTCCACAGGGGGTCCAGTTCTGAGATGGATTCTGCCAGGCAAAAGCTCTCAATAAATCCAGAAAGCTATCTGACTGCTAATGTATTTATTAAGAAGACCAGGGTGACTAATGAAGGTGGTGGTCAGTGGAAATTGGGTCGCCCTAAATGTCTAGCCCAAGGTCCTTCACTTTGGGGAGCCAATTCAGGTGCTACCCAAAGCTTCTCTTTCCCTGCCCTCTATCTCTAGTTCTAGTCTATAAGCTATAATATAAATGTTGAACAGGGTCTCTCATAAAAGCAAGGGTGAGGATGGGGAGATTTGGGTGTCTGCTCCCAGATAGAGTCCTGACACCCCAATTGACAAGATATTCTTGGTCTAGATTATGGGACTATGTCTGCTGACAAAGAACAGGGTTTCTGGATTCAACTCCCATCAGGAAAATGCACAGGTTCACCTTCGGTTCATTCAGAGCAAGCTTACCGCTTCCTCTGTCCTCGAGATGCCCAAACCGAAGAAACCTTCCTCAAGAATCCTTTCCAGAATCCCTCGCTGTCTCCAACTACCATTTTTTGTCTTATGCTCCTCTCATGCAGGGTGATGACTTCATTGTCAAAATAAATCTCTCTTCTCATTCTTTATCCTTCTTTTGCTCTATGTAGCCCTTAACACTATTGACCACACTCAACCCGTTGATAATCTCTTTTCTCTAGGTTGTTGAGACACTGATATCTCTTAGTTTACCTCCTACTTATTGGATTGATGCTTCTTGGTCTCTTTTGGTGAATTTTTTTCCACATACTGTCTGCTAACTCTTGAATATGTCCCAAGACTAAGTCTGAGCTCTCTTCTATGTATCATTTCATTTGATGATCTCATTGGTTCTCAGGATGGTAATTTTAATTATTTTGCAGATGATTTAAGTCTATTTGTCCAAAATAATCCCTTAAGAAGAAAAGTGATTGAATGATAAGCTGATCACACATTTCCTCCATCCTGACCATTGCACAAAGGTTTGCTTCACACACCACCTTTCCACCACCATCTCTTGGTTGTTCACCTGCAGACCTAAACTCTAGGTAACCAAATAGCATTCTACTCTAATCTCACAATTCTACCTTTCTTCAAGATCACGCCAATTTTATTCTAGTTAACTATTTGGGTGTTAAAGCTTAATTGTACCAGGCCATTGTAAGCTCAGTCAGGAAATTGCTACCAGCTCAATCCAAAAGGCTATCTACAAGTACAATAAAATGTTAAAAGCGAATGAATGAAAAACAAATTTTAATTCTATTTTGTCCAGTCCTAGCATTTCTCTTTTTTTAAACATTTATTAATATTTATTTTTTAGAAAAGTTAACATGGTTACATGATTCATGCTCTTACTTTTCCCTTTACCCATTCCCACCTGACGTCCCCCCCACCCCATGGCCCCTGCACATTTCCACCTAGCATTTCTCTTGATGTTCAGTTTTTCTCCATCTGCCAATCAGAAACCTTGAATCATATACATCGTAAATTCAACATGTCCAAAGTTGAATTATCTTTAACAACAACAACAACAAAAAACTCCTCTTTCCTCAACTTATTTATTTATTTTTATAAACTCTTGCTTTCTGTTTTGGTATCTGTTCTAAGAGGGAAGAGCAGCAAGGGCTAAACAATGGAAGTTAAGTGCTTTGCCCATAGTCACACAGGTAGGAAGTGTCTGAAGCCAGATTTAAACCAGAGTTCTCCATGGTCCAGGTCTGGCTCTCTGCCCCACTACTCCTCTATTATGGTTGAGTGTATCACCTTCCTCCTGTTCCATCATACTCATAAGCCAATACCTTCCTTGATTTTCACTTTGATCTTTGATATCTAATCTTTTACCTTATACTGTCATTTTTACTTTCATAAAAATCTTATATATGGCCCCTGTCTCCTGTGACACTACCACCATTCTGATCCAGTCCCAGTATTTGGTCTTCCTAATTTAATTTTTTTTCTCCTACTCTTCTTTATCTTCCAACTAACTGTCACTTTCCCCTCATTCAATAAACACCTGAAGAGCCACATCACCTAAAGAATCAAATATGAAATTTCCTGTTTAGACCTCTTCATAAGTTCAAATATGAATGAAAGACAGAGAAAAAGCCTAAAGAAAAAATACAAAATAGTGGGGTTTTGTCACAAAAGCTAGGCTCTTTGGGTTTATCATAGACTGTCTTGCTGAGGTCACTTACCCCAAGTCTATTCCACTGATCTTCCCTTCTGTCTCTTTGCCAATAGCATATTGTTTTGATGTCTACTGCTTTCTAGTACAGTTTAGTAACTGGTACTGCTAGGCCACCTTCCTTCATATTTTTTTTTTCATTATTACCCTTGATATTCTTGATCTTTTGTTCTTCCAAATGAATATTGTTATATTTTTTTTTCTAATTCAGTAAAAAAATTTCTTGGTAGTTTAATAGGTATGGCACTAAATAAGTAAATTGATTTGGGTAGGATGGTCATTTTTATTATGTTAGCTCATCCTACCCATGAGCAATCAATTGTTTAGATCTAGTTTTAATTCTGTAGAAAGTGTTTTGTAGTTGTATTTGTATAATTCCTGTGTTTGTCTTAGCAGATAGATTCTTAAGTATTTTATATTGTCTAGGGCAGTGATGGGCAAACTTTTTAAAGAGGGGGCCAAAGGAAAGGAAATGCTCATCTGTCAGTCTGTTTCTAAGGCAACTCTTTCAAAGTTCCAATGCATTATATCCTACTAATTGTATTTGTCAGATTAGGAATAATGTCTGGTAGCTGGATAGAACATTTCAGGGGGCTGCATCTGGCGCACAGGCTGTAGTTTGCCCATCTAGGGTGATTTTAAATGGAATTTATCTTTCTAACTCTTGCTGCTATGATGTGTTGGATGTATGTATATATATATATGCTGATGATTTATGTGCATTTATTTTGTATTCTGCAACTTTGCTAAAGTTGTTGATTATTTCCACTACTTTTTAGTTGATTCTCTAATATTTTTTAAGTAGACCATCATATCATCTACAAAGAGTAATAGCTTGGTCTCCTCATTGCCTATTTTAATGCCTTCAATTTCTTTTTCTTCTCTAATTGCTATTACTAGTGTTTCTAGTACAATGTTAAATAAGAGAGGTGATAATGGGCATCCTTGTTTCACTCCTGATCTTATTGTGAATGTTTCTAATTTGTCCCCATTGCAGATGATGCTCGTTGATGGTTTTAGATATATACTGTTTATTATTTTTAGGAAAACCCCTTCTATTCCTATACTTTCTAGTGTTTTCAATAGGAATCAATTAAGCTAATCATGTAATTTTTGTTGGTTTGTTTATTGATATGGTCAATTATGTGAATGATTTTCCTAATATTGAACTATCCTTGCATTCTTGGTATAAATCCTACCTGATAATAATAAAGTACCCTCATGATCACTTACTGGAGTCTTTTTGCTAGTATTCTATTTAAGATTTTTGTATCTTTGTTCATTAAGGAAATTGGTCTGTAGTTTTCTTTCTCTGTTTTTGATCTACCTGGCTTTGGGATCAGTACCTTATTTGTGTCATAAAAGGAAGTTGGTACAACTCCTTCTTTGCTTATGTCAAATAATTTGTATAGTATTGGGATTAGTTGTGCTTTGAATGTTTGAGGGAATTCTTGTGAGAGAATTGAGAGAATACACTTGTGAATGCATCTGGTCCTGGGGATTTTTTCTTAGGGAGTTCTTTGATGGTTTATTCAATTTCTTTCTCTGAGATGGGATTATTTAAGTATTCTATTTCTTCTGCTGTTAATCTAGGCAATTTATATTTTTGTAGATATTTATCCATATCACATAGATTGACATATTTATTGCCATATAATTGGGCCAAATAGTTTTTAATGATTACCTTGAATTCTTCTTCATTAGAGGTGAGGTCTCCCTTTTCATCTTTGATACTGTTAATTTGGTTTTCTTCTTTCCTTTTTTTAATTAGATTGACTAGTACTTTGTCAATTTTATTTGTTTTTTTTTTTAAAAGTACCAACTTCCAGTTTTATTTAGTAATTCAATAGTTCTTTTACTTTTGATTTTATTAATTTCTCCTTCAATATTTATGATCTCTAATTTAGTTTTTATCTGGGGATTTTTAATTTGTTCGCTTTCTAATTTTTTGATCTGTATGTCCAATTCAATTATGTCTGCCCTCCCTAATTTGTTGATATATGCACACAAGGATATAAATTTTCCCCTGAGTAATGCTTTGGCTACATCCCACAGATTTTGGTAGGATGTTTCATCATTGTCATTCTCTTCAATGAAATTATTGTTTCTGTGATTTGTTCTTTAACTAACTGATTTTGGAGAATAATATTATTTAATTTCTAATTAGTTTTTGGTTTTCCTATCCTGGCACCCTTACTAATTATTATTTTTCTTGCATTATGATCTGAAAAGGTTACATTTATTATTTCTGCTCATTTGCATTTGTTTGCCATGTTTCTATGCCCTAGTATGTAGTCAATATTTGTGAATATGCCATGTGCTGCTGAAAAGAAATTGTATTCCTTTGTATCCCTATTAATTTTTCTCTATGATAAAATCAAAGAGCCCAGCTTTTGGGACAAAACCCCACTATTTGACAAAAACTGCTGAAAAATTGGAAAAAACAGTATGGGAGACATGGGGTTTAGATCAACATCTCACGCCCTGCATGAAGATAAATTCACAATGGGTGAATGACTTGAATATAAAGAAGGAAACCTTAGTAAATTAGGTGAACACAGAATAATATATTTGTCAGATCTCTGGGAAAGGAACCAAGCAAGAGTTAGAAAAAATTACAAAATAAATAATTTTGATTACATTAAATTTAAATTTTTTATACAAACAAAACCAATGCAGCCAAAATTAGAAGGGAAGCAACAAACTGGGAAAAAATCTTTATAACAAAAAATTCTGATGAAGGTCTAATTATTCAAATATATAAAGAGCTAAATCGATTTTACAAAGTCAAGCCATTCCCCAATTGATAAATGGGCAAAGAACATGAATAGACCATTTTCAGATAAAGAAATCAAAACTATCAACATCCACAAGAAAAAGTGTTCTAAATATCTTATAATTAGAGAAATGCAAATTAACATAACTCTGAGGTACCACCTCAAACCTAGCAGATTAGCTAACATGACAGCAAAGGAAAGTGGTGAATATTGGAGGAGATGTGGCAAAATTGAGACATTGATACATTACTGGTGGAGTTGTGAATTGATCCTATCATTTTGGATGGCAATTTGGAACTACACCCAAAGTGCTATAAAAGACTGCCTGCCCTTTGATCCAGCCATACCACTTCTGGGTTTATACCCCAAAGAGATCACAGGGAAAAAGACTTGTACAAAAATATTTATAGCTTTGCTCTTTGTGGTTATAAAAAATTGGAAAATTAGGGAATGTCCTTCAATTGGGGAATGGCTAAACAAATTGTGGTATTTTTTGGTGATAGAATACTATTGTGTTAAAAGGAATAATGAACTGGAGGAATTCCATGTGAACTGGAAAGATATGCAGGAATTGATGCTGAGAGAAAGGAACAGAACTAGAAGAACATTGTACACAGAGATGGATACACTGAGGTACAATCAAACATAATAGATTTCTCTACTAGCAGCAATGTAATGATCATTGATAACAATGTAGAGGGATTTATGTTAAGTTAATCCTGATGGTAAGAGGATTTGAAGCTGGGTAAAGTGGAGTGAATCCTAAGTAAGACACTTAAATTCTAGTAGTGAATCTCAAAGGACCCCCACCGCAATAGCTGTTATTACAATATGGTGAATCTGCTGGACCCAAGCTCCAGATATAACAGTATCCAAGAATTGCTAGTCAGACTATGAATCTGCAGTTAGAATTATACAGATACTCTGTCAAACTGACACTCTCGCCTTAATGAATAACCCTTGGTTGACTGTGAATTAACCTCTGCCTTGAATGGTATAATTCACCTCTTCCCTTCAAATATCCTAAGGATGTGATCTACTAAAGCCCTAGGATTATAAATGAAGGCAGATTTAAAGTAAGTATAAAGATTTATTACTATTTATTACTAGGCTTAGGGAAGGGAAGCAGGGAAATGATTGGGAAGAAGAGACAGGAAGTCTTTAATTAACTAAGGCTAATAATGTTAATGATGATCTCAGGATTGATTTAGTCAGATATGACAGATGCCAGCCTGGTTGGGCTAGACTCTCCCAACATAAGTCAAGGTTACTCTGCTGATAAAGTGTTGGTGTTAATTCAGAATCAGGGACTGATAAAGTTGTTTGGTATAGGTTGCTGGTTGAATAAGGTCACCTAAGGCCTACCCTTACAAACCCACCCTCACCAATACAATCTCAATTCTGAGATCTCTTCTCAGTTCAAATCTTCACTTTAATACCTGTGCCTCAACTGCCTTGGCACCTGCAAGCTCCTGCCAGGCTCTGTTCATTTTAAATTCTAAGTAGGTAACTGTCCATTATCTTGATTTCCACATGGCTATACAATTTATCATTGCACTTATGAGAAAAAAAAAAAACTATCCACATCCAGAGGAAGAATAGGGAATACAAACACAGAAGAAAAACAACCACTTGAACACATGGCTTGATGGGGATATTATTGGGGATGTAGATGCTAAACAATCACCTAGTGCAATTATCAATAATATGGAAATAGGTCTTGATCAATGTTACATGTAAAACATAGTGGAATTGCATGTCAGCTACAAGGGTGGGGTTTGGGGAAAGTGAAAGAACATGAATCATGTAACCATGGGAAAATATTCTAAATAAAATCAATTAATTAATTAAAAAATAGAAAAATGCTTCACAAGAGATGGCAAAAATACAAACTCAAGAAGATAGCAATACAAAAATGAAAATATAAAGGCTCAAAGGAAAATATGAAAAGATTTCAAGCCCAAAATGAACCCATAGAAGAGTTCCAAAAAAAGAATAGAAAAACAAATAATAAGAAACAGAACAAAAATTAGAAAAGAAATGATAGAAAAAGTCAACAGCTTAGAACAAAAACTTCTTGGAAAAATAGTTCCTAAAAAAGAAAATATAATACTTAAACAGGAAAGTAACTCCCTGAGAAAGGAAGTACAAAGCCTCAAAGAAGAAAATGTCTATGTAAAAATTAAAACTGGACAAATGGAAGATAATGTCTTCATGAAACATCAGAAACCAATAAAACAACATCAAAAGGATTAAAAAATAGAAGAAAATTTGAAATCTATCCCTATTGAAAAAGTTGGCCTAAAAATATTCAGGAGAAATAATCTAAGAATCATTGGATTCTTATTCTGATAACTATGATTTTAAAAAAAAAGAACCTAGACAAGATATTGAAAGAAATTAGGAAAACTTCCCTGATGTTCTTGAGCAAGAGACAAAAATAAAAATTAAAAGATTCCACCAATCATCCCTTGACAGAAATTCCAAATTTAAAAATCCTCAAACTATTATAACCAAATTCCAGAATTCCCAAGTCAAGGAGAAAATAAAATAAGCAGCCAGAAAAAATTCTAATATTGTGGAACCACAATCAGGATTACACAGGATCTAGCTCAGGGGTTGGTAACATATGGCTCTTGAGCCATATCTGGCTCTTTTGTGGGCCAGATATGGCTCTTTCTGCAGGAGCCATAAAGTCAACTGCTGCACAGTAACTAACAGTTTACACATGACATTGTGTGTCATGTGATATGTCACGTAATCCTTTTGGTACCAGGACTATCTTCTAAGATAGAAGGCTCCCTCATTAATATTGTCCCGCAAGACAAATCCTGGTCTTTAGTTCAGCTTGGTAGGTGTGCTGTGTGTTCCTCCTTCTGCTCTCCTTTTACTCTTTCCACACTTGTTACTGACATCTTGGAGTTCTGTATAGTGATTGATCATTTTTGTCTATATTCTCTACCCCTCTGCCTCTGATTTACATGGCTTTATCTCAGTGCATTCATGGGGTCTACACTCCATATTTGTGGGATTGTTATTGTTTTTAACTTTTCTACCTGCTCTTAAAGGGGAACTATAGTCAGATTACATCTTTACATATGCTTCATTAGTGAGAAGCATTTCTCCCCAGTAGTTGTTTCATTTGATACAGAATGATTGAGTAGGCAGCACTGATAAACAACTGTACCAGGAAATGTGTGTGATGTGTCCTGGCCAGTTTTCCATGAAAAGATACCTTCCTCCCCCACTACTTACTAATGCCTGCACACAAGTCATATTATTTTCTGTAATCTCCTGAACTCCTACTTAATTTATGTGGCCAAATGGCTTAACCAGCAGGCAGGCAGCTTTTTCTTCTCCTGTTGCCTGACTTGAGAGAGGGAGAGGAAAAAGTATTCTTCCCTGAATTTTTCTCTCTTCATTTCAGCAATTTTCTTGGTGTAAAGGAGTTTTATATGTATGTGTGCAGTTATATCAGTACTATAGTGCCCCATTAAGTCTTGTTTTTAAATTAATAATCAAAATAATTTTGATTAATAGTCAGCAAAACCATGCAGCACCAGAAGTCTCATTAATGTACTTTATTCTTCATTGGTTAGCACATAATAATGTTATTAGAAATAGTTCAGAGACTTATTGTACTTTAGAAGAAATAGTTCAGAGACTTATTGTACATAAAATGCACATATTTACTTGTATTCAGTGTTAAACATATTGTACGGCTCTCATGAAATTACATTTTAAAAAATGTAGCATTTATGGCTCTCATGGCCAAAAAGGTTTTAGACCCCTGATCTAGCTGATTCTACATTAAAGGATCAGAAGTCATGGAATATGACATTTCCCAAGGCAAAAGAGCTACTTCTACAACCAAAAATCACCTACCCAATGAAATTACACATAATGTTTCAGGTAAAGAAATGGATATTTAATGAAACAGAGGAATTCCAGGTATTCCTAACAAAATGGTCAGACTTAAAAGAAAAATTAAAGACCAAATTCAACACTCAAAAGAAGCTTAAAAATGTAAACATAAAAAACTCAAGGAAATTAGGTTTAATGTAATCATATTCTTGCATGGTAAAGTGGTAACTAAGATATTTATGATTTCTATAGTACAGGAGATACCTAAAATCCTTAATATACTTACTGTAATAATGAGAAACAATGGGGTTAAACTAATTACATTAGTAGCAAAAAAGTGATAAATAAGATGCTTAAATATCTTTCATATTTGTAATAATGTATTTAAAGTACTTATGATACTGAAGATATTTAACTTCATCATTATTAAGGCAATGAATAGGAGCATATATAGACAGAGAGTAGGGTGTAAATTGAAAGTGATAGGATAACATTCAAAAAATTTTTAAGAGATATGAGTATTACACTGGAAAAAGGAAAAAGAAGATAAAGTTGGTGGTAAGTTATCTCACATGAAGAGCTATGTAAGAATCAATAGAGTGGAATCACAAATGGCGGTTAGGGTGGTGAGCTACACTTGAATTTTACTCTCATCAGAATTGGCACAAATTGGGAATAACATTCATATTCGGTATGGTCTAAGAATCTATCTTAGATATGTAAGAAAGAGTGGAGGGAACAAAGAGGGAATGGCCAGACACAAGGGAGAAGGAGCTTGGGGAAATGGGTAAACAGAAGAAAAACATTCGAGATCAGGGAAAGGTTAAAAGGAGAGAAAGAGAAGGATAAACTGGGGAAAATAAAATAGAGGGAAACAGTTTATAATCATAACTCTGAATGTAAATGTGATGAATTCGTCCATAAAACAAATGAAGATAACAGAATGGATTAAAAACTAGAATCCCATAATAATCTGTCTACAAGAAGCTCATTTAAATGGGGAAACACACAGAAAAAAAGGTAAAGGGCTGGAACAAAATCTACTATGCTTCAGTTAAAGTTAAAAAATCAGGGAAAACAATTATTATCTCACATAAAACAAAAGTGAAAATTGATCTAATTAAAAGAGATAAGAAGGGTCAGCTAGGTGGTTCAGTTGATTTCAAGCCAGGTCAAGAGAAAAGAGGTCCTGGATTCAAATCTGGCCTCAGATACTTCCTACCTATGTGAACTTCAGCAAGTCACTAAACCCCCATTACCTGGATATCACTATTCATCTGCCTTGAAACTAATTGACAGTATTAATTCGAAGATGGAAGGTATTTTTAAAAAAAGATTATGAAAGAAATTACATATTGATTAAAATAACTATAGATAATGAAGTAATTTCAACATTAAACTTAAATGCAACAAATGGCACAATGTCCAAATTCCTAAATGAGACATGAGTTATGGGAAGAAATAGAAAATAAAACCATATTAGTAGAAGACATCTATCTTCCCCTCTCAGAATTAGATAAATCAAACCAAAAAATAAACAACAAAAAATTAAGGAGGTGAACTGTATTTTAGAAAATTTAGATTTGATAGATCTCTGGAAAAAACTAATTGGGAATTAAAAGGAATATACCTTTTTTTTTCTCAGTAGTACCTGGTACCTTTACCAAAACTGATCATAAAAGAGGATACGAAAGCCTCCTAACCAAATACAGAATAAGGAGAAATACTAAATGCATTCTTTTTTGACCATAATACTACTAAAATTACTCTGAAGAAAGGGCTGGCAAAATAGACCTAATTTATCATCAGGAATGTTTTTTACAAGGACCTTCATGAACTTCCATTTGCATACAAAGTAAGTCATTATTATCACTATTTTCACTAGCACAAGGATTCGAGTTTGTTTTGTTTTGTCTTATTCAGAAGAAGGGCTAATTCATATTGACAAAAAAAATCATTGTTTTGGGATATGAAATAGGGTTTCAATTTATGTAGAAGAAAATGTGCTCAATGTGCCTTTGTTATGATAAAAAATGATAAAGACTGATATAATAAGAGAAATTAGTAGTTTAATTAAGGCCATGCTGCTAGGGATAAAATCATTAGACCATGCGCCTGTAAGAATTCACATTGCCTCAGCCATTTTTACCTTTCGTATCTTCCGGCACCCAGTCACTAAGAGAGAGACTTCCTCCTGACCCAGGAGTCTTATCCCCTCTCTTACATCATCATACTTCTTGTTTGCCATGAGGAATCATGGGAAATGTAGTTTCAAAGTCCCCACGTGTCCATAGGAAATATATAACATACTTTTAAATGGCATCTCCCCAATTCCAAATATACAATTCCCCCTGAGATCCGGCAAAAAAAAAGGTTGGCCCTTTTTCTTCGCTGGATCCGTAGACATAGACAACTACTAAATTTTAGGAATTTAGGGGATAAAAGAAATGGATAAAAACTAGACACATTGACAATAAGCCAATTTGGGGGCAGTCCCCTATTGGCATAATAGTGTGCATTCAAAACAATTGTATTCACTCAATTTCAACTCCCCATAATTCAATCAACTGCATCCCAAAGTTCAAATTGGATCTTCTTGATCCAGTGAAGGCTTTTTAGGCATCTTCATGGTGTCTTCACCAAACAGGTTCGTCGTCTGGATTCTGGGGATATGGCAAGGTCCTTATCCTGAAATTACTTTCAAAGAGTTTAAATTTTACATTATAGATTATAAAACATACATTTCCTTCTAAGAATTATACACCTTAATTGGGAAAGTCAACCTTTAACCTAGGTTGAAATAATGAGTAAGCTCTGGCGCAGGGTATTCCAGTTCCTGACCAATAACAACTATTATTTTTAAAAATCTCTCTCCTCTTTATAATCCCATTCTTACCTGAAGCAAGAATATTTTTCTTTAAGATTTCTAATGAGGGAATATTCTTTATGTCTAAAAGAAGAACACTCCACTTTGTGCTCTAATTTTAAGATGTTTTTTGCTTTAAATTAAGATGAAATGTTTTTTTGTAACTTCATAGTGTAGGGGTTAAATTGGGAGTTTTGACAAAATAAGAGAGCAGCTTTTAATAATTAAGTTTTAATGAGAATATAGTAGAGTTGTAAATTAATATTATCCCTTTAAGCCAGAGAAAAGAAAACTTCAAGCTACTTGAACAATTAAGAATTTAGTTTTATTAAAATAGAGATAGTAAAAGAATATAATAAAGGAGAGAAATATAGGAAAGAGTTAGAGAAAGAAATTGCCTAGTACTGTGAGATTCATATTGCAGAGAGGGGTTCAAGTTGCAGAGGGGGGTTCAGGCTACAGCACAGAATTCCATAGGGCCCCCAGAACTCTAAAAGAGGGGGCAATTAAAAGGCAGTTGGAGCCCTGGGATAGGAAGGCAGGTGACTCTGCTTGCTGGTCTTGAGTCCTGGGTTTTGGGTCTTGGGTCTTGAATCTGAGCAGAGGGATAATCTGGGTGACTCTGAGCTATTCAGTTCCTGACTGCCAAGGTGCTTTACTTTGGTTAGACATTTAACAACATCACAGTCTACTTTAGTTTAGTTATCTTGATATAGAAAAAGAATATTATAGGGTTAGAGAGCAGATCAGCCATTCAGGATACCTATTCCCCTTTTGGGGGAGGGGCTGCTTTGACACAACTGTTTGAGGGTTTCCCTGACCTTATCAATCCTTATCCATCTTTCATCCTTCCCATTCCCACCTATCATTAAACCTTTTATCAACTGGGAGCAGTGCCTAGATATATATTTTGGGGATATACTCACAACCTCCTCAAGCCAAGTTAATCCTAACCTCTGTGCTTGTCAGCTTCAAAGACATCAAGCTTCTCCTATTCTATCCTGTGGGGAATAGGACAGAGAAAGATATAATCATAAGGAGTTTGCCTTTCTCCACTTACCATCTTGGCCCAGAATATATCAAATCAACCACCGTACTGTAAATGACTTTCCAACTGCCTAGTAGGAGAGGGGAAGTGAAGGAGCACTTTGACAAGATCCTGCCCCTCCCTTTCAG
This sequence comes from Gracilinanus agilis, assembly GCF_016433145.1. Taxonomy (NCBI): domain Eukaryota; kingdom Metazoa; phylum Chordata; class Mammalia; order Didelphimorphia; family Didelphidae; genus Gracilinanus; species Gracilinanus agilis. The sequence goes on along the minus strand of NC_058130.1, from coordinate 81,860,404 downwards.
TCAAGCCTGCTTGTGGGTGTGTCCCTCCATTGGCCAAATGATTAGGGAGATTTGATTGCTACAGACCCCTGTCATCTTACAGCTTCCCAAATACAAAGCCTAACTAGCTATCCTATAACTACCTATAAATGCCTATAACTGCCTATAACTGCCGTTAGAGAAAGTCCAGCTGAATACCCTTCAGCTCAGCTCAGCAGGCAGAACCAGGCAGAATCAAACACCAACTAATCACCAACCCACAACATCAGGAACCAAACCCCACTACCAAGGACCAACTACCAACCACCTCCCAACCCAAAAAAGGCAAAAAAGCCCCTCTCAGTCCTCACACTGGCCTTTTATATCCACTTCTTAACTCACTTCCTCTCTCTCTGGTTTCTACTTCCTTTCACTGTGGGCTGGTATATCTTTACACATATCTATGGTAAAAGGACCCCCCAGGTCCCCAATTAAATTAGAAAAAAAAGGATTAAGAGTTCCCTTTTACAACAGGATCATAGATTTAGAGCTATGAGACCTATAGATCATTTGCTTCAACAGAACTGTGCCCTCTAGCATAAAGCAGAAGTCTAATTTTCATTTTTCACAATAACTCATAAAATATTTTAATATTACTACTATGTCCTACTCACAACTGTCTTTCCTCTTACAATTTAAAGAGCCTCACTTCCTTCAAATTATGCATATAGGAATGGCATGGTTTTGAGTTCCTTCACCATACTGGTCAACTTGCTCTAGATGCAGTGTAGGTCAATTCTCTTACTAAAATGTGATATATAAAGTTGAACACAATATTCCAGATGTTTTTGTTGAAATTTCTCTCTTTTCCTATCCCTTGAATTATCCATCTTCTTCCTCCTCCAACATCAGGGTCTGAGTTTCATTGGCACCATTGATTTTAAACAAGTCTATATACCTTTCCACTGGTACTTCCCATCGGAAGAAATAGACCTAGAACCCTAATTTTTAAGGCTTGTGAAAGTGGAGCAAATTGCAATTCCTTTGAGGAATTAACAAAGTCATCCAACTCCTTTTGGCTGAACTGATGGAAAATGCATTTACATTTGGCAAATGTCAATGTATTCAGCTTTTTAAAATACCAGAACAATTTTAACTGCAGAAAATCACTTAAGTTTAAATCTCTTATTGTCTTTTTGCTCTTGAAGCTGGGCAGTGAAATGAAACTGACTGGAGTTTAATAAAATAAATTCCCATTAGAATTGAGAGCCCATATTTCAATGCCTTTAAATCTTCAGCTCACACAACTGTGTCCTCTGTTTTGAGGGGGGTCAACAGCCTGTTTCTAGTTTGCACTTTATACTTCCTTTCAGTAGAATGGAAGGAAAGAGACTAAAATCATAAAACAAAAATGATGTCAGATACTGAGTGTTTATATCTTTCATTCAGTTGTTAGAGCCCCCTTCAGCTTGACTGAAGGAAACAAAGGTTTTGAATGATGAAAGTTGGGAGAAACAAACAAACAAACATCCCCGGAGTTCTCAGTTTTAGAAAAGAACCAAATGGGCACTATTCTATTCCCCTAAATTATTTTTTTTAGTTCATAACTGGTATTTTGACTAAATAGATTGAGTGTGCACTTCTGAAAAAAATTTCCTTTTTATCCCACGTGAAAGAGAAAATAATCAAAGAAAGAGACACGTTACTTAAACAGGCCCTTCTCTTTAATATTTTGGTGGCAATAGTGGGAGGATGAGAAAAGAGAATTTTACAATCCTATATTTATAAAGTTTACATGTATCATTTATAATGTGTTACAAACTTATTTAACTTTATACTCATACAAACATTACTTCTTGACAGAGCACATGTAAAATTTTGAAAGCTATCCAGTAAATGTTAAATTAAAATATTTTTGTTAGGCTATATTAGTAATACAAATGTTGCAGTTTTATGTCAAGTTACTTAAATATTATTACCATAATAATCATCTTCAAAAATTGCATTAATGTAATTACAGTGAGCTGCCTAAATGCCTTATTGCCCACTGATAAATAGGCATTTATCAGGGACATGAAAAATCTAGAACTTTAGAGATAGCAGAAATTTTAGCACTCTATATATAAACATTTCTTTAATTTACTTTTTTATAGTATCATTTTATAGACCCAAACTCTGTATTATTTTTTAATGAGGTGAGAAACTATCATTTTAAGAGTCTTAGTTTCCCCATTTGTAAAACAATTTGGATCTAAATAGTTCTAGATCTAAAATCTTGTCATTTAATAGATAAACCCCACAAATGCAATATCTATGAGGCTGCTTTAATTAGGATGAATACTAGGTCTAGTTAACATTATACCATTAACTTCCTATTTCATTTTGGGCAAGAGATGAAAAAAACACATATGTGATAGATGAAGTTTTAACAGTGAATCCAATAGTGCATGTTGTGTCTATAATCAAGAAGACCTGAGTTTTAATTTGACCAAAGACACTCACAACTTGTCACACTGATCTATCTGTCTCAGATTCCTCAGCTATAAAAACAAGGAAATAATAGAACCTATGTCCCAGGGCTGTTGTGGGGACCAAATAATATAATAGTTGTAAAGTGCTTAAAATTTCTAGCACATAGTTGGTGCTTCATAAATACTTATTCTCTTCCTCCCAACTATTTTCCTCAGAAGAACCTTGTCAATAAATATTATTATTATTATTATATAAATTTTAATAGATAATGAAAAATTTAGGAGGTAAAGCTGCTTGTCCAACATCACATAGCTAAGTGTCCCAATGAAAACTCAAAACCCAAGTCCAAGTCCAACGCTCTTTCCACAATATCACATGTAATTAATATATATGTATAAATGATTAGATTATTTTATAGCAGATCTTAATCTGTTGTCCATGAATATTTTTCTTTAGTATTTGTTAACTATTTCAAAAGAATATTTCTTTAATTTTATTGTATGCATTTAAAAATATTATTCTTAGAACAGATTACCAGGCTTTACAATCTGACAAACAGGCGCCATGACACAGTGAAGAGGCAGCATGACAAAAGGATCCGAGTACTGAATTTGGTGTCAAGAAGACCTGGATTCAAATACACATCAGACATTTCCTGGCTATTTGACCCAGGGAAAGTCAATCAATCATCAAGTATTTATTACGGCCTTGCTTTATTCCAGGCACTGTGGATATTTATGTACAAGAGATAAAACAATGCCTATTTGCAAATAATTTAAATTTAAATAGGGTAGATAGTGAATATATACATATTTGTAAGTTGGACAGCTGTGGCCATGTTTCCTTCCAACATAAATATAAAGTTATTGAATACAAATACACAAAAAATAGTTAAATACAAGGAGGTTTGGTGGAACTGCATTGGAGCAAACAGACCTAGAACCCCAATATCTAAAGCATTAATTTTTTAAATTTAGAATATTTTTCTATGTTTATATGATTCATGATTTTCCCACCCCTCTCCCCTCCCCCATCCTGGTGCTGACAAGTAATACCACTGGATTATACATGTATCATTGTTCAAAACCTATTTCCATGTTTTTCATATTTACAATAGAGTGATTTTTTAACATCAGAACCCTAATCATATCCCCATCAAACTATGTGATCGATCATATGTCTTTCTTCTGCATTTCTCTTCCCACAGTTCTTTCTCTGGATGTGGATAGCGTCCTTTCCTATAAGTTCTTCAGTGTTGTCCTGGATCATTGCATTGCTGCTAGTAGAAAAGTCTATTACACGGAATTGTACAATGTTCTCCTGGTTCTTCTCCTTTTGCTCTGCATCAATTCCTGGACATCATTCCATTTCACATGGAATTCCTCCAGTTCATTATTCCTTATAGCACAATAGTACTCCATCACCAACAGATACCACAATTTGTTCAGCCATTCCCCAATTGATGGATACCCCCTCGTTTTCCAATTTTTTTGCCACCACGAAGAGCACAGCCATAAATATTTTTGTACAAGTATTTTTCTTTTTATCTCTTTGAGGTAAAAACCCAGTAATGTTATGGCTGGGTAAAAAGGCAGGTATTCCTTTAAAGCCCTTTGCACATAATTCCAAATTGCCCTCTAGAATGGTTGGATTAATTCATGGCTCTACCCACAGTATATATTAGTGTCCCAATTTTACCACATCCTCTCAAACATTTATCACTTTCCTTTCTAAAGCATTAATTTTTAAGGCATTAGCAATAGGGATAGAAGAAATCAAGAGAAGCTTCATGAAGAAATTGAATCTTGAACAGCTTCTTAAAGAAAGAAAAATCTTTGAGAAATTCTTTTTTAACCCTTATCTTCCTGTCTTAGAGTTGATACTAAGTATTGGTTCCAAGTCAGAAGAGTGGTAAGGACTTAGTAATTGGGTTTAAGTTACTTGTTTAGGTTCTCACAGCTAGAAAGTGTCTGAGGCCAGAACCTTCCATCTCTAATCCTGGCTCTCTATCCATGGAGCCACTTAGTTGGCCTGCTATGAAACAGTCTTAAGGAGGCAATATATTCCAGGTATGCAGTAGGGTTAATGAAAAAGGGAGAGGAATAGGATGTTACGAATGAATAACAAAGAGAAAGCTTCTTTGGTTGGGATCATAATTTCATGCCAGGTAATGAAAAGCTTTAAATACTGAAAAAAAGGTTCTATATTTAGTTCTAGAGGCAATAGGAAGCCATTCAAATTGAGGGAGAAGGGGAGATATGTAATCATATCTGCACCAAAGGAAAATTATTTTGACTAGAGTGGGTAGATATATGGTGATAGGCAAAAACAAGGTAGTGAGACCAAATTTGAGACTATTGTAATAATATAGTGAGAATGATGATGAGTTTGAACTAAACTGTATGAGAACACAAAGTGGTGGCTATATAAATAGAGAGAACTAAATTAGATAAGAAATGTAGTGAAAATAAACGTGGCAAAATTCAACAAAGGACAGGATATTTGGTGTCAAAGAAAATGAAATGTTAAGGATTATGCCAACATTTTGAAGGTGAGGATGTAGGAGATTAAATGAATGGTGGTACCTTTGGCATATTTAGAGAAGTTTAAAAGTTTAGAAAGTGATTTTTAGTTGAAAATAATTATTTCAGTTTTTAATGTGGAATTTTATATTCATGTTGGACATCTTTTAATATGTACGTGTCCTCCCACCCCTCTTTCACTTCACTAAGCCAAGTTCTTCATCCAAGCTGAAGCTGATGCTATCTCTGTCCTAAGAGCCTGTGGGGAGACAATTTATACAAAGAAAGTTATTATCTCAACATCCTATCCATTTATCATCTTGGCCCAGAATTTACCAAGCTTGAATAGCCTCCATAGCCAGCTCTGAGGGTATTCTGTTAACTGTTTCCAAGTGCTTCCAGTGTGGGGGAGGAAGAGGAGAACTCTACTCGCTCCTGCCCTTCCCATCTAGTTAAGCTTGCCTGCTTCTCCTCTGATCTGGGACTGGGAGAAAGCATTGCTATTCTGACCTGAATCCTACAATTGCTAATCTGACCCAAATCCAACACTTTCCAGTTCTAAAAATCAATAATTCTATTTTATTCATCAAGATATATCCTAACTTGCTGAATAGAATGTTTTATCTAATGTACTAAAAACCTTATTTTTCTCATCTCTAAATATCATTTTAAGAAATCAAAGTTTAATTATTAGGCAACAATTTTAGTGTTATGTATTTGTTCTCATCCTTCCTATGTTCCCCCAAAAGCCATAAATATAGCTAAATCTTAAATATGCATGTGATGACAAAAAAAACTTTTAAGCTTTCATGAAAGAATTGAAGGAAGCTATCTTGGTGGTGGTAGTGGTGGTGGTGGTGTGTGTGAGTGTGTGTGTGTGTGTGTGTGTGTGTGTGTGTGTGTGTGTTATGTCTGTGTGTATAAGGAACTTAATATGAAGTTAAATTAAATTAAAATTTAAGAAAATTAGATTTTATCCAATTGTCCGAAATAAAGTCTTTCTTGTTCAGTAAAGCCAGTAGTTCCTTTAAATTTACCATTGATATCTAGTTTTATGGATCATCATTGTTGATATATCATGGAGCTTTAACTAGCATCTGAAAATAGGAAAAAAATGAAGCTGATATCTTAGGGTGCAATTATCTATCTATTGTGAATTGTAGATAGAACATCTTAATATGTGACTGACTTTTTCCAAGTTTTAACCTTAACATCACAGAATGTTAGAGTTCAAACTAGTCTTAAGAGATCATCTGAATCAATTTTTCATTTTTCAAATGAAGAAACCAAAAGAGTCAAGCAATTATTTTCCCATTATCTACTAGGCTTTATAGATGGTGAACTAGAGGCCTAGTCAAGAACTTTGACTGATGTCACTTGAGAAAGTATTAATGGAGTAGCTTTGGAATGGAAACTTTCTCAGCTCCAGGAAGATATTTTGAATTTCTTTTATGTGGAGCTGTTTTAAGAAAGCATGACCTCCATGAAACAATCAAAATGTATACCAAACCTGAACTACCCCCCCAAAAAAAGAATTACTCTAAATTCTTTCATCTCAATTGTTCCATGCCCCTTTCTCTAAGTGCTTTAGGGGCTTACTGAATAGAATAAAAATAATAAAATTTCTATGTCTTATTTGTTTCTTTGGAGTTTTCACAAAATGAAACTTCATAAAATAAGCTATTTTTGCTGCCAAGCAAACAGCTGTAAGCTTACACAGGAGAAAAGTCTCTCTATTTTAGAGGGAAACACATGGTAACCATCCCCAAAGTACTTCTAAGTGGTCATTAGTATTGCAGTCATAAGATATGGAACAGAAAAACTTAGGAAACAAGAGAGCTCCATAATAAGAATCTTATCAGCATTTCAGGCCTAACATTGATTCTTAGAGAAATAAAGTGATACATTCTATGTATAATAATTGCTGCTTTGATTATAGCAAGTCTAGAACCTCTGTGGAACACTTTAAAGAGTAGTGGGGCTGGCAAGAGAAGACCAGGATTCTCCTCTGTTTCTTTAGGAAGTCATGCAATCTATCCAAGAGGTAACTTGGTGTAGTAGGGTCAGAAATTAGAGACCTTGATTCAAATCCAATCTATGACACCTAAATGCCATATAAACATGAAAGGAAGGGTCCTTTAACCTTGGTATGGCCTTGGTTTCCTTATTTTTAAAATGGGAATAGTGACACCTATGCACAGTTATTTGGGACTTGCATGAGGTAAGGCATGGAAAGTTCTTTGCAAACTTTAAGACTCTAAAAATGCCAGCTATTATTATCAGGGCCTCTTTCTTCATCTGTAAAATGAAGGAGAGAGGAAATTAATTCTCTTGGGTTCCCTTGCAGATCTGTTGCCTACATCTAAAATTCTTGGTTATTATACACAGAACAGAAAGCTGTGACTTATTTTAACTTTTAATTGTTACATCCCTCTCAGGGCTATCTTTGACACAGCTAACACACACATTATTCAGACAATGAAACATAAAGGTCTATCGAGTACAAGCCTACAGGTTTTCTTGTTGACACAGTTTTCAACAATCATTTTCTGACATTTTGTAATCTCATGTTCTCTCCCTCCATCACTCCCCCCTCCCCAACAGAGGAGGTATTGGGATTTAGGTTGTACGTGTTTTCCATATAATACATATATTTCTATATCATGTTGTGAAAGAAGAAACATATAACTTACACTCAAGATAAATTCATGGAGGACATAAAGCAAAGAATAATAGTTTTCAATCTGCTTTCAGATTCTGTCAGTTCCTTGTATGGCAGCTGATAGCTCTTTTCTTCATGAGTCCCTTGGAATCAACCCAAATCCTCACATTGTTGAGTCTACAGATTTTCTAACAAAAATAGTACTAGGAAGTGCTAGAAATCAACCTTTGTAAATAATTCAAGGCCAAATATTTACAAAAGATATATTTGTCTTCATATTCTCTACTGAGAAAAAGTAAGATCAGGATTCAGCAAAAAGATAATAAGAATCATTTTTCTAATCAATAAAATAACTCAAGTTGTTCAAACATTGAAAAGACCCAAATAAATTTCCGTGGAGAGTTTTAAAAACAGGTCAGATTTCTAAATAGATGATTCAAGTATGAGGATGGTGGAAGGGAGTTAGTTTAGGTGACTTCTAGAATTCCTCTCCTTATAATCTTCTATGAGTCTTCAGGTATTTTTGAGTTTTTTTAGACTGATGATATAGGGGAATCTTCATGAAGAACTTCATCTATCAGTGCAATATGGCACCTTCTCTGTAACTCAAGAGTCTTAGAGATTAGCCTGGGACACTGTGAAGTTCACTTACTTGTCCAGAGTAATACAGTCAGTATGCATCAGAGTGGAATTTAAATCCACATCTCCTTGATGCCAAAAGTAACCTCTCTATCCACTATTCTGTAGCATTTTTAATTACCACATAATAATTTTTCACAAAATTTTTTTCAACACTTTGAACCTAAATTTATAGTTAAGTTTATACAGTGAAGAAAATATGAAATTTATTTTATTTCTTCTAATTCCTATGGACATTAATTTTAATGTTAATTCCCTCTTCTCCCTCCCTTCCCTTTTTACCATAGAGGGGTATCATTCATCACAAAACATATGGTTTCATTCTTATTTCATATGTCAACCTTTAGATTTTGAGATAACAGGAAAAACACTAGCTTGGGAATCAAGAAGCTCCCTATAATTCTCTTCTCAGCTGTATTTCTGATTTACTGCCCTGCAACAGCATCCCTCAACTCCATCCACCCTGGATACTCCCACTCTGAAACATCCATTTGCCTCTTTTTCCCTCTCATCCTAGAGCATTCTCTGTGACTCTGGCCCTCTTCTCCCATTGATGAGTTTATCCCAGTGCCTCCACTTTAGAGACAGACCAAGACCAGGCAAACTTCTTTCCCTCAAGCCGGGCATAACACCATTTCTTTTCAGGTTCATTTTGAGTGTTATCTTCCCCTATTGGAATGTACAGTCATTAAGGACAATGCTATCCTTCTTTTTGCTCACATGTGGGTGTCCAGATCTTTAAAAAGTGCTAAGCATTTTATACATGGCCCTCTATTTGCCTTATCATGAACTCAATTTTGCCACAAACTATCTTTGTACAATTGGCCAAGTTACTCAACTTCCCCTGGCCTCTGTTTCCTCATTCCCAAAATGAGCAAGTTAAAATCAGATCATTTTTTCTAACTCTAATATTCAGTACTTGGACATAATTAACACTATGAAGCTATCCTACACAATATGGAAACAGCTGTGCAATCTCCTCAGTTCTTCCAAACAAGTGGCAATCATGCTGATATTTTGTCAATGTAATACTGAACAACAGACTTGATTTTTTACCCTTATATTTGCTACTTGTTTTGCCATGTCACCATGGCCAAATCAGATCAATGTCATTATTTTAAAGAGACAATAGAATGTAATAGGAAAGTAGACAATGAATAAATGTAGACAGTAAAGAGAGAGAAAGAAAGGGAAAACCAGAAAGTAAGGAAGGTTGAAGAGGAGAAATGGAAAGAGAAAGGAAATGGTAGAAAGAGAGAGAATGAATATATATTAAATTTCCAAAATAGGAGCAAGGGAACAAAATATAACATGCCAAAGTTATATATAGAATAGAAGCCAAGAGAGGACATGAATAAAACCAGTTGAGTTGATCAAGTTTTGGTCAAATCTATTGCAATCTGAATCTTAATTAACAATCATTTGTTATTCGCTGGCCTCTACTATGTTAATAAATTACTTTTTTAAGTTAATTAAAATTTTAATTTTAATTATTTTCTTTCCTAATAAATTCTATAATACCTTTCACATTTGGTGGTATATTAAATGGTCACCAGGGATAGTTTCAACTCTTAAGTTAATTGTCTTGCCCTCCTTTCTCTAACTGAACTGATAAAGGCACACACATAGGAGCTCAATATTATTCTACTACAATCTCTATTAAAAAATATATATATGTATATATATATATGGAGGCAGCTGGGTAGCTCAGTGGATTGAGAGTCAGGCCTAGAGACGGGAGGTCATGGGTTCAAATCTGGTCTCAGACACTTCCTGGCTGTGTGACCTTGGGCAAGTCACTTGACCCCCATTGCCTACTCTTACCATTCTTCTAACTAGAAGCCAATACACAGAAGTTAAGGGTTTGAAATAAAAAAATGTGTGTATATATATATATATATATATATATATATATATATATATATATATATATATATATATGGAAAGAAGGATGAATTTAATGTAAACATATACCTGAGTGGATCTGAGACTTAATTTACACTATCACACAGCCAAATCTTCTCATGTTGGGTTAAGAGTTTGTGTGTATCCGCCCATAAATATCTCAATCTATTCCCTTAAGGTTTCTTTAAGTTTTTCAGTTTTTCCTCATTTTCCATCTGAATGGCCCACCTCCTTTTCCAGACATATATTATCTTTTTTTCATTGATTCCTTCTGTGCAAGTTCTTACTGAAAAAAATATTATCACATACAAATTAGAACCATGCAATACTTCTTTGACTTTTGGAAGCCCAATCACTTAATCTTTTCAGAGACTGTGGTACTGCATGATACACATTCAAACAGGATCATTCCATGACTCACAAACCATTTATCATCACCAGAAGAATACTGCTATTAAAGAGTCTGCCCTTTGCTCAGGAAGCAAGTTAGTATGATTAAAAGTACAATGTCATTATTTTAAATCAATCCTTTCAAATCTCTTCTTTTTTGCTTCTGAGCCCAGTTCAGAGTCTACCTGTAATATATATATATATAAAATCATGAAACCCACATTATTAATAGCCCATTGCAGTAGATTTGTAATTATTTTTCAGCTGTACCCAATTCTTTAATGATCCTGTAGAAAAATGAGTAATCCTAGCAGAAATACTGGAGTTATTTGCTGTTTCTTTCTTCATTGTTTCCCCCATTTTACAGGTAAATTACTGAGGCAAATAAGGGTTAAGTTACTTGCCCAGGATCAAATAGTTAATATGAATTTGAAGCCAGATTTGAACTCAGATCTGCCTGATTCCACACCTGATACTCTATCCAAAGCACCACCTAACTACCCTGGTAGATAGGGTATTTATATATACATTATATATATATATAATGAAGATTGGGTATTATTCTTTCCATTTTATAGTTGAAAAGGAAAACCTGAACCTCTAAGAGTTTCAAGGGTTGCCTATCATCATAAGGCTAGTATTTGAGGCAGAATTTGATACTAGTTATGTTGCAAATCTAATATTCTTTTGAAGATATCACACTGCTTCTCAAAAATGTGAGATGGTTCCTGGGCTAAAATGGCTACAGTGTTGAAGGAACTTCACAACTCTTCCTACTACTGATCACAACAAATCATCTCAAAAGGACAAAAATCAAAATTAGACAAGGAAAGGGGCATTGTCAAGGGGCATAACCTTGAGGTAGGAAGGGTTTGGGCATTTCCATGCTTTAAGGGGTAAAATTACACTACCAAATTGAGAGCTGATCAGCCCTCCCACACACCACCTACTGGCCCAGAGACAGAGGGAGGACTGGAGCCATCTCTAAATTCTCCAGAGCTGGCTAAGGGCACGACAGTCTTACCCCAGAGGGCAGTGCAAAGCCTTGGTGGCAAGACTTGGAACCTGAGGTTGAAGAGTGCAGAGTGTGGAGGGGGAGATAGCAAAGAAACAGGCTGCCCACAGCAGATACTACTGAGACTTAAAAAATAGCCTCAGGGCAAAAACTGTTCTGTAGCTTGATACACAGAGAGCTGATTACCCTCCTCACTCAGACTTTTGAATGGGAAGGGAAGAAAAAACTAACACAGCAATGGCCACCAACATCCAAGAACTACAATCTACAACTACCAAAAAAATAAGTAAAAGCCTCTGACTCTGAATAACTTCTATGGAGAAAAACATCAGACTACAGAGGTGATGGGAAAGAATGACAAACAAACAACCACATCCAAACTTTCCAAAAAAAATGGAAATTGTTCATAAGCTCTCAAGGAACTCAAATTGAAGTTCAAGAACCAAGTAAAAAAGATGGATAAACAATGGAAAGAAAAATAGGAGAAAGAAATGCAAGTAATTCCAAAAGAAAATAACAGTGTAAAAGACAGAGATCTTAAAAAAAGAGGCACAGAAATCAAATGAAAAAATAAGCAAATTGGAAACCAGAATTGACCTGCTGGAAGTCATGAAAAGCAGGATATATCAAACCATAAAGGAAAATAAAAAGATCTTAGCTGAAAACCAGTCTTTAAAGACAAGAATAGGGCAAATAGAAGTTAATGATCTCACAAGACAACAAGAATTAATAAAGCAAAGTCAAAAATGAAAAATTAGAAGGAAACATGAATTATCTCATTGAGAAGATGATAGACCTAGAAAACAGGTTCAGGAGAGACAATTTCAGAATCATTGGTCTACCTGAAAACCTAGGGGAAAAAAAAGAAGCCTTGACATTATATTACAAGAAATTATCAAAGAAAATTGCCCTGATATCCTTGAACAAGATGGCAAAATAGATATTGAAAGAGTACCTAGATCACCCCCTACATTAAATCCTCAAAAGATAACTCCCAAAATTAAAATTCAAGAGCTTCCAAGCCAATCAGAAGATATTACAAAAAAACAGAAAAAGACAATTCTGATATTGAAGAGCCCCAGTCAGCATTACACAGGATTGTGCAGTTTGCACACTAAAGGATCACAAGGTTTGAAATATGATATTCAGAAAGGCAAGAGAATTGGATCTACAACTAATGATCACCTTTACCCATCAAAACTGACTATATGCTTCCAGGGGAAAAGTATGGGCATTTAACAAAATAGAAGATTCCTAAAGAAATATTCCTAAAGAAAAGAACTAAACAGAAAATTTTATGTCTAACTATAAAATTCAAGAGAAACATGAAAAGGTAAACAAGAAGGAGGGAAAAAAATTTTAAGGGCTTTAGTACGGTCAAATTGTTTAAAGCCCTATATAGAAAAATAATATTTATAACTTTAAAAAATGTTTTCACTATTACAGGAATTAGAAGAATTATTCATTGATAGAGGTTGGGATACTAAGTGGTTTAAGATATTATGTAAAAAAAAGAAAGAGGGGGGGAAATAGCAGATTGCATGAATAAAAACTTGATGGAAGAAAAAATAGGATAAATTATACCACATAAAGAGGCAAATGGGAGGGGGAGGGGAAGAATACTATTATAGGAAGGAGAGAAGAAGAGAGTGCTAATAGGTAATACTTAAATGTTACTCTCATTGGAATAAAACCTGAGAGGGAAGACCATCTAGATCCATTGGGGTATAGAATTCTCTTACCCTTCAGGGAATTTGAGAGAGAAAAACCAAGGAGGGGAGTGGGGCAAGGAGTACCAAAAGGGAGGGAAAGAGGAGAAAGAGAATTTAATAGACTCTAAAAAAATAAGAAGGGAATAAGAAGGGAGTGGATGGGAAGGGAAAGGAAATTAGGGTGGGGAATAGGAGGACTGAATAAAAGAAAAACACTGTTTTAGAAGGAAATAGTGAAAGAAGAAAGGGCAGGAATAAATGAGACAAACAAAATGATGGAGAATACAGAGGTGGTAATCATAACTCTGAATGTGAATGGGATTAACTCACCCATAAAATGGAAGGAAATAACAGAGTCAATTGTCTACAAGAAACACACATAAGACAGGTAGACACACACAGAATAAAGGTAAGAAGCTGGAGGAAAATCTATTGGGCATCAACTGAGAAAAAGAAGGCAGAAACCACAATCACAAAATCTGACAAAGACAAAGGAAAAATAGATCTGATTAAAAGAGATAGGGAAGGTAATGACATCCTGATAAAAGGCAGTATAAACAATGAAGAAATAGCAGTATTCAACATGTATGTACCAAATGGTATAGCATCCACATTTTTAAAGAAGAAACTATTGGAGCTTAAGGAGGGAATAGATAGTAAAATTATACTAGTAGGGGACCTGAACCTTCCTTTATCAGATCTAGATAAATCAAAGCAAAAAAATAAATAAGAGGGGGCAGCTGGGTAGCTCAGTGGAGTGAGAGTCAGGCCTAGAGACAGGAGGTCCTAGGTTCAAACCCGGCCTCAGCCACTTCCCAGCTGTGTGACCCTGGGCAAGTCACTTGACCCCCATTGCCCACCCTTACCAATCTTCCACCTATGAGACAATACACCAAAGTACAAGGGTTAAACAATAAATAAATAAATAAATAAATAAATAAGAAAGAGGTAAGAGATGTGAATGAAATCTTAGAAAAATTAGAATTAATAGATATATGGAGAAAAATAAATAGGGACAAAAAGGAATACACTTTCTTTCCTCAACACATGGTGCATTCACAAGGATTGAACATGTACTAGGGCATAGAAACATGGCAAACAAATTTGAAAAAAGAAGAAATAATAAATGCAATCTTATCAGATCATAATGTAATAGAAATAATAATTAGTAAGGGTACATGGAGAAGCAAATAAATAATTAATTGGAAAATACATAATATGATTCTCCAAAAATGGTTGGTTAAAAAATAAATCATAGAACCAATTCATAAATTCATTGAAGAAAATGACAAAGATGAGACATCCTATCAAAATTTATGGGGCAGATGAAACAGTAATCAGGGAAAAATTTATATCTCTGAGTGTGTATATCAACAAATCAGAGAGGGAAGAGGTCAATGAATTAGGCATGCAAATTAAAAAACTTGAAAGATAAATTAAAAATCCCCAGAGGAAAACAAAATTAAAAATCCTAAAAATTAAAGGAGAAATTAATAAAATTGAAAGGAAAAGATCTATTAAATAAATAAGACTAAGAGCTGCTAATTTTTTAAATTAGGCTTTTTTATTTTATATTTAGAAAAAAATTTTCCATGGTAACATGATTCATGTTGCCTACATGCATTTCCACTGGTTTCTTCATGTGTCATTAAACAAGACCTATTTCCATATTATTGATAAATAGGGTGATCATTTAGAGTTTACGTCCTAAATCATGTCTGTTTGAACTGATGTGTTCAAGCAGTTGTTTTTCTTCTGTGTTTCCACTCCTGTAGTTCTTCCTCTGAATGTGGGTAGCATTCTTTTCCATAAATCCCTCAGAATTGTTGTGGGTCATTTCATTGCTATGAGTACAGAAGTCCATTACATTTGATTTTACCACAGTGTACCAGTTTCTGTGTACAATGTTCTCATTATGCTCCTTTCACTCTGCAATAAATCCAGTTCACATGGGATTCCTCCAGTTTATTATTCCTTTGAGCACAATAGTATTCCAATACCAATAGATACAACAATTTGTTTAGCCATTCCCTAATTAACAAGCATATCCTCTTTTTCCAGTTTTTTGCCACCACAAAGAGCAAAGTTATAAATATTTTTGTAGATGTCTTCTTCCCTATGATCTCTTTGTGGTGCACACTCAGCAATGGTATGGCTAGATCAAAGGGCAGGCAATCTTTTAGCTCTCTTTGGGCATAGTACCAAATTGCCATCCAGAATGATCGGACCAGTTCACAATTCCACCAGCAATGCATTAATATCCCAATTTTGCCACATGCCCTCCAACATTCATTACTCTCCCAGCTGTCATTTTAGCCAATTTGCTAGGTGTAAGGTGATACTTCAGAGTTGTTTTGATTTGCATTTCTTTAATTATTAGAGATTTAGAACACTTTCTCACATGTTTACTGATAGTTTTGAGTTCTTAATCTTAAAATTGCCTATTCATGTCTCTTGCCCATTTATCAATTGGGGAATGGCTTGATTCTTTGTAGAATTCATTTAGCCCCTTGTATAATTGAGTAATTAGACCTTTGTCAGTGTTTTTTGTTATATAGATTTTTTTCCCTGTTTGTTGTTTCACTTCTGATTTTGGTTGCATTGTTTTTGTTTGTATAAAAGCTTTTTAATTTAATGTAATCAAAATTGTTTCTTTTACATTTTGTACTTTTTTCTAACTCTTTCTTGGTTTTAAATTCTTTCCTTTCCCAGAGATCTGATAAGTATACTATTTCTGTGTTCACCTAATTTACTTACATTTTCCTTCTTTACATTCAAGTAATTCACTCATTCTGAATTTATCTTGGTGTAGCATGTGAGATGATCTAAACCTAATCTCTCCCAAATTGTTTTCCAATTTTCCCAGCAGTTTTTGTCAAATAGTGGATTTTTGTCCCAAAAGTTTGTCTCTTTGGGTATATCATAGACTGTCTTGCTGATGTCTTGCTTATGCCGTCTATTCCACTGATCCTCTCTTCTGTCTCTTAGCCAGTACCATATTGTTTTGATGAACACTGCTTTAGAGTATAGTTTAATATCTGGTACTGCTGGGCCACCTTCCTTCACGTTTTTTTTTTTATTATTTCCCTTGAAATTCTTGGTCTTTTGTTCTTCCAAGTGAACTTTGTTATAGTTTTTTTTCCAATTCTGTAAAAAAGTTTCTTGGTAGTTTGATAGGTATGGAACTACATAAGTAAATTAATTTGGTGAGAAAGGTCATTTTTATTATGTTAGCTTGTTCTACCCATGAGCAATCAATGGTTTTCCAATTGTTTAGATCTAGTTTTAATTGTTTGGAAAGTGTTTTACAATTGTGTTCATATAAATCCTGAGTTTGTTTTGGTAGCTAGATTCCTAAGTATTTTATATTGTCTAGAGTGATTTTAAATAGTGTTTCTCTTTCTAACTCTTGCTGCTGAGTTGTGTTGGAAATATATAATAATTTTGATAATTATGTGGGGTTTTTTGTACCTTCAACTTTGCTAAAGTTGTTTATTTCCACTAGCTTTTTAGTTGATTCTTTAGGAATTTTTTAAATTGACTCTCATATCATCTGCAAAGAGTGGTAGCTTAGTCTCCTCATTGCCTATTTTAATACCTTCAATTTCTTTTTCTTCTCTAATTGCTACTGTTATTGTTTCTAGTACATTGTTAAATAATAGAGGTAATAATGGGCATCCTTGTTTCACTCCTGTTCTTATTGGGAAGGCTTCTAATTTATCCCCATTTCATATGATGCTTGATGATGGTTTTAGATATATACTTTTTATTATTTTTAGGAAAGGTCCTTCTATTCCTATACTTTCTAGTGTTTTCAATAAGAATTGTTGTTGTTTTGTCAAAGGCTTTTTCAGTATCTATTAAGATAATCATATGATTTTTGTTTGTTATCTTGTTGATATAGTCAATTGTGTGGATGGTTTTCCTAATGTTGAACCATCCTTGCATTTCTGGCATAAATCCCACCTCTTCATGATGGATAACTCTCATGATCACTTGATGGAGTCTTTTTGCTAGTATTCTATTTAAGATTTTTGCATCTATGTTCATTAGGGAGATTGGTCTGCAGTTTTCTTTCTCTGTTTTTGGTCTGCCTGTATTTGGAATCAGTCCCATATTAGTTTCATAAGAGAAATTTGGTAGAACTCTTTATTTGTTTGTTATGTCAAATAATTTGTATAGTATTGGGATTAGTTGTTCTTTGAATGTTTGATAGAATTCACTTGTGAATCAATCAGACCCTGGTGATTTTTTCTTAGGGATTTCTTTGATGGCTTGTTCAATTTCTTTTTCTGATATTGTATTATTTAAGTAGTCTATTTCTTCTGCTGTTAATCTAGGCAATTTATATTTTTGCAAATATTCATCCATATCACCTAGATTGCTATATTTCTTGTATTATTATTGGGCAAAATAGTTTTTAATGATTGCCTTAATTTCCTCTTCATTAGAGGTGAGGTCTCCCGTTTCATCTTTGATACTGATGATTTGTTTTTCTTTCTTTTTTTAATTAGATTTACTAGTACTTTGTCTATTTTATCTGTTTTTTTAAGTACTAGCTTCTAGTCTTATTTATTAATTCAATAGTTCTTTTACTTTTTATTTTTATTAATTTCTATTTTTATTTTTAGTATTTCTAATTTAGTTTTTATCTGGGAATTTTTAATCTGTTCATTTTCTAGTTTTTTATGTTGCATGCTGAATTTATTGACCTCTGCCCTCCCTAATTTGCTAATATATGCACTCAATGATATAAATTTCCCCCTTAGTTCTGCTTTGGCTGCATACCATAGGTTTTGGTAAGAAGTCTCATTGTTGTAATTCTCTTCAATGAAATTGTTAGTTGTTTCTATGATTTGTTCTTTAACTTATTTTGGAGAATCATATTATGTAATTTCCTATTCGTTTTTCATTTGCCTGTCCATGTATCCTTGCTAATAATTATTTCTATTGCATTATTATCTGAAAAGGTTGCATTTATTATTTATGCTTCTTTGCATTCGTTTGCCATGTTTCTATGCCTATGTCCAGGCTTTTTCTTTTGTCATGATGTTCTGGTAGACCAATAATTCTTAAATTGTCTCTTTGAGATCTGTCTTCCAGAACTTTGGTTGTATCAATGAGGTGTTTCATATTCTCCTCAAATTTTTCATTTTTTTAAATTTTGTTTTATATATTCTTGTGCCTTGTGAAATAATTTCTAGTTGTTGAGTTCTATTTTTTAAAGACTGAATTTCATCCCTGGCTTTTTCTCCATCCTTCTCCTTCTGGTCTTATTTTCTTTGTAGATCTATCTTTTGCCTTCTTTGCTTCATTTTGGAGCTGTTCAATTTTGGCTTTTAAGACTTTATTTTCTTGTTTTAGTTTATGTACTTCCTTTTTCAAGTTGTCTTCAGCCTCTCTTGATTGTTCTTTGAGTTCCTGAAGTTCTTGAATTAATTGAATTTTGAGATATTCCAAAGCCTGTGTCCAATTTGCTGGAACTTCTTCCTCTTCTTTCATTTGCTTTTTTTTTGCTTCCTGGAAAGAAGCTGTCAATTTAATTTATTTTCTCTTTTTCTGTTGTTTACTCATATTTTTTCTTTTCTGTTCTGCTAGTTTAAGCAGGTAGATTTAATGAGCTTTGATGAAAGATATTCCTCCAAGTGGCAATGGAGGTTTGTAGTTACCTTCCCTGCAGTCTATGGAGGAGGGGTGTTGGAACTGTCTAGCAATAGGATCCCCCTGCTCTGTCCTGTTGTTAGATTTGGTCCTCTTTTTTCTAGTTTTGTTTTCTATCTCAGTGTTGAAAGGTTGTGGAGGTCTTAAGGTTTGCTCCATCTAAGTCACTATCTTCCCAAAATTCCAGAAGCTGGTTTTTAACCACAGCTTGTACCTTAGATAGGCTTTTCAGTTTGATTGGTAGGATTCCTCCAGTGTTATCTGGACATGCTTCTATTGTTTTCTAATGACATATTGAAGGTCAGTGAGGTTACAAGACAAGAGTCACAAATACCTAGGAGCTGCTACTTTGAAAAAAATAAAACAGAGTACTGATTAATCTAATAAAAAAGGAAAGAAGAAAACCACATTAACAGTATCAAAGATGAAAAGGGTGACCTTACTTCTAATGAAGAGGAAATTAAGGTAATTATTAAGAACTATTTTTCCCAGTTATGTGGCAACAAATATGGCAATCTGGGTGATATGCATAAATATTTACAAAAATATAAATTGCCTAGATTAACAGAAAGCAAATAGAATATTTAAATAATCCCATATCAGAAATAAAAATTAAACAAGCCATCAAAGAACTCCCTAAGAAAAAATCCCAGGGCCAGATGGATTCACAAGTGAACTGTTTCAAACATTTAAAGAACAACCAATCCCAATACTATACAAACTATTTTACAAAATAACCCAAGAATAATTTAAGACCAAGCAAAAGTTATAGAATATTACAAAATGTAAAATGAATAATTTTGATTACATTAAATTAAAAAGGTTTTATACAAAAAAACCTATGCACCCAAAATTAGAAGGGAAGAAACAAATTGGGGAAAAGTCTTTATAACAAAACCTCTGACAAAGGTCTAAATACTCAAATTTATTAGGAGCTAAATCAATTGTAAAAAAATCAAACCATTTCTCATATGATAAATGGACAAGGAACATGAATAGGCAATTTTCAAAATAAAAACTTTGCATAAGCACATGAAAAACTGTTCTAAATCTCATGTAATTAGAAAATGCAAATCAAAATAACCCTGAGGTTTCACCACAGAACACAACTAGCAGATTGGCTAATATGACAGCAAAGGAAAGTAATAAATGTTGGAGAGGATGTGGAAAAATTGGGACATAATTCATGCTGGAGGAGTTGTGAATTGACCCAACAATTCTGGAAGGCAATTTGGAATTATGCCCAAAGGACTTTAAATGGCTGCCTGCCCTTTGATCTAGCCATACCACTTCTGGGTTTATATCCCAAATAAATAATAAAAAAAATATTTGTACAAAAATATTTATAGCCACGTTCTTTATGGTGGCAGAAAATTTGGAAAATGAATGCATGCTCTTTGATTAAGGAATGGCTGAACAAATTGTGGTTATCTGTTAGTGATGGAATATTATTGTACTCAAAGGAATAATGAACTGGAAGAATTCCATGTGAACTGGAATGACCTCCAGAAAGTGATGCAGAGTGAAAGGAGCAGAACCAGGAGAACATTGTACACAGAGATGGATACACTATGGCACAATCAAATGTAATGGACTTCTCTACTAGCAACAGTCCAATGATCTAGGATAATTCTGAGGGACATATGAGAAAGAATGCTATCCACATCCAGAGAAAGAACTGTGGGAGTAGAAACACAGAAGAAAAGCAACTGCTTAGTCACATGGTTTAATGGGGATAAAATTGAGGTTGTAAACTATAAATTATCACCCTAATGCAAATATCAATAATATGGAAATAGGTCTTGATCATGAAAAGCCCAGTGGAATAGCTTGTTGGCTGTAGGAAGGAGTGTAAGAGGGGAGGGAAAGAACATGAATCATATAAACATGGGAAAATATTCTAAATTAATTTGTTAAATAAATAAACATAATTTTAAAAATGTGGGATGATATGACAATTAGGACATATATTCTCACTGTTGTTAGAGCTCTGAATTATCCCAACCATTCTGAAAAACAATTTGGTATCTGGGATAAAATGCTTAGTTGTTCATAATCTATGATTTAGAAGTCTATATTATTATTTTTTGCAGATGTTATATTAAAAGGAGGTACTACTATCTATTAGATGTATATGTAGATGGAGTACAGAGAGAGGATAAGATACACTTCTTTATAACAGTCGCCCGGGCAGGATCCTTTAAGGTCAATGTATGTTATCCCTTCAGGACCCACCTGGGGTTAATTGATATTAATTATTGGGCTCTTCAGCTGAAGTAATGTTGGTAATCTGACTGTGTGACTTCCTTCCCAAATAAGCTTTGGAAACCAATTCAGGCAGGTACTTTATCCTTTGGTTGTATTTGGCACAGAAGGATAATGGTATGGGATAGAGGTATTGGGAGACCCTATTTTAAATTGATAATAATGAATCTCTAACTGCAGGCAAATGAAGGAATCAAGATGATAGCTTCTCTTTGGTACAGCCTGGCCAGGGCTACACCAGAGCAGGCAAACTGCTGTATAGTTTCAGCTTCTTCAGTAGATGTTAAGCCTAATCAGTTGAGATATCCACCCTTTATCCACCCTCTTCTTCTTCTCCTGCCCACTTCCCGGATCCCTCCCAGGCCCTGTGAAGCCTAGATGACTAAGATGATTTACTTCCTAATATCTAGGGGCAGTAGAATCAGAGATGGTGGTCTGATACAGGTTGATGATGATACAGGAAACACAGGAGGAGCTTGCAGGGTTGTGTTTGTAAGTCTCTATTTCCCCAAAGACCAGGATCCACTGATCTCCAGCCTCAAGGACAGGTAAAGACCCAAGAACCTCTCTCAGGGTTCCCAATTGCGCTCTCCTGAGTCCACATGCCTCTCTGGGAACATTCCAACATCCAACGGATTCACCTGTCAATCATCGAGTGAACTTCAAGCTCCCAGAGATTCAATATAACACAGATTATATGGCAATACAATTTTTAACAATTTTCTGATATTTTTGCAATCCTTGTTCTCTCCCTCCCTTCTGTGAAAATTTAACATTATCCTCTACATCTTTGGTACCCCAAGATTAATTTTGGATTTTAAAAAGGGTGAGTTTTGATATTAAGTTTTAAATACCCCACTTCTTGATTGAATTAATTTACAACTTAATTCAAATAGAGAGTAGAGTAAATTGCAACTTGCCTCAACCCTCAGATTGAATTAAGATAGTGGATACAGGAAAGATATTGGGGGTAGAGAGGAGAGCACAGGCACACCCTGAAGAGATTCTAAAGCTCTAATGACTCCCAGAACTCAGAAGACTTTTGTCTCTCACCCCTCCTGACTTCCTGGCATCTGGAAGACCTGCCTCTTGCCCAAAGTGAGATTAGAGTCTTCTAATCCGAAGAAAGGGACCTAAAGAAGAGTATAAATTTGAATATGTAGAAGAAGGAAGGGCTTTTTTTAGGAGAATGCAGAGAGAAAAGATGTGTGTAGGCCCAGTTTCCAGATCTCAGTTCTCAGCCTGGCTCTTGGAGGAGACTTACTAAGGGAATGGTCAGCAGCCACATGTGGCTAAAAGCCTTTTCTTTTTCTATCACACTTTTTATTATCTAATAAATAATTTTAAATTAAGATAATACAGCAGGGGCAGCTGGGTAGCTCAGTGGAGTGAGAGTCAGGCCTAGAGACAGGAGGTCCTAGGTTCAAACCCGGCCTCAGCCACTTCCCATCTGTGTGACCCTGGGCAAGTCACTTGACCCCCAGTGCCCACCCTTACCAATCCTCCACCTATGAGACAATACACCGAAGTACAAGGGTTTAAAAAAAAGATAATACAGTGCTTTGAGAATTTTAATCTTAACATTTCCACTCCTTCACCTTCCCTAAGATGGCAGGTATTAAGATATAGGCCAGTGATGACAAGGACCTTTTAGATACTAAATGTTGTGCCTTGCCTCTCCCAGAGACCTAGTGCCATGCCCCACCCCAACCTCAGACCAAATGCCCCTACCTTTACCCCACACAAAGGATGGAGAAAATGCTCCCAGTGGGCTGCTGGGCAGAGGGGTGGGGAAGCATGGTAGTAAGGGGGAAGGGAGCAGCTCATTCAGAGTTGCTCTGCCTTTCTAGTAACTAACTCTGGAAGACAATGGTGTACATGCCCTCTTTAGAATATGTGCCATAGGTTTATCATCATGGATATAGGTTGTACTGTATTATTATATAATACATATCCATGTTCATCATATTTTGTTGTGAAAAACAACACATATTGCTTGTCCTACAGAAAAAAAAATCATGATTCAATGGAGAAATAAAGTGAAAAAATAATAGGCTTTAATCTGTATTCAAACTCCATCTATTCATTCTATGTCAGTAGATAGTATTTTTCATCATGAGTTCCTTGGAGTTATTCTAGATCCTTATATTGTTGCTAAGTTATTCATAGTTGATCTTAATACACTATTGTTGTTATACAGCATTCTTCTGGTTCTGCTTACTTCACATTGTATCATTTCATATGTCTTCCCAAGTTGTTGGTTTTTTTTTGTCTTTGATCATCTTGTTCATCATTTCTTATGGCACAATAGTATTTCTTTACAATAATATACTACAATTGTTCAGGCATTCCCCACAGATTGTCTTTCTTACAGGTATATATCCAAGAAAGTCAAAAGAAGAAAGGTCCTTTACACACCAAAATATTCATACCTGCATTTTTCCAACAGTAAAGTACTAGGAATAAATTTGGTGCCCATCAGATGGAGGATGGTTAAAAATCTCTTGTACATGAAGGTAATAAAGTATTATTGTAACTTAAAAAGACAAATATAGATGATTCACAAAATATTAGAAGACTTGTATGATGATGCAGAATAAAATTAGCAGAACCAGAAAAATAATATAAATGATGACTTCAATAACAAAATGAACACCAAAAAAGGCTAATTCTGTGAAATTTGAAAATGCAATATTGGCCCCAAGAAGAAATGAATAGCCTACTGGTGATGAAACTATCCATTCTTATTTAGATTGGTATTTGACCATAAATTATTTCCCCAGGACCATATGTATCAACGCTTATCCAGCTTGAAAGAATGTATCAGCACATGCTTCAATGGTACAGGCTGCTCAGTGATGTGGTGGATTCAATGCTAGACCTGAAGCCAAAAAAACCTGAGTAAATAAGAGGACTGAGAGATCAATTTATCTCTTAACTCCTAGCCTGATCCAGTTTTCTTTTCCTTACAAAACATCCATCTTTCCTTAAAATAAAAAATAATATTATTGTATGTACTTTTTCCCAAAAAATCTGATTTTAAATTTCATTATACCTAAGATGATATTCACAAGATTATTGACCTACACCTGAAAAAGACCTCAAAGTACAAAGTTCAACTCCCTCATTTTACAGATCAGGAAGCAGAAGCCAATGGAGGTAGTAACTCATCAAGATCACGTAAGTAGTATCAGATGCCAGATTTGAACTAAGGTGTCCTGACAACAACCAGTGATCTTTCTATTATCATACCAATAAGTTGACTCTTAAGCTTTGCACCTGCTAAAATCAGTATTACCACTTCCATTCTCCTTTTTTTGAACCTGGGTCTTATTTTCCACCCAATACCAAATAATGTTTGACTTTGTCAGAAGAAGAAGAAGAAGGAAGAGGAGGAGGAAGAAGAGGAGGAGGAGGAGGAGGAGGAGAACAAAAACAAAAGAACAAAAAGAACAAAAAGAAAACAAGAACAAGAAGAACAAGAACAAGAAGACTATGACTGCAACTCTTGTTGTTTTCTGACTTCACTTCAAATTTGAAATAGCTTTGCTTTTCAAAAATAGCTGTCTGAAAGCTGCATTTCACAATAGCTGAAGAAGAAATTTCATGAACAAATAATGATACTGATTCTACCCCTATAATATAGAATCAACTGACCCAAACCCTGGCAACTCTTAATGGGTTTATTGTTGTAAGCAAGTGGAGAAAAGAGGGATCTTTCTCACCTATGCATAGCTAGAATCATCCCTAAGACTTGAAGAAATGTATGAAATTATGCATCATTTCACCTATTCCAAAGCCTTTTTTCCACCCTTTTCCCAAGAAGTGATAGCAAATGCATTCTATCAGTTTTATTAACAGCTAGATTTTTTGCCAATTAATTGTCATATCTAAACTCCAGGATATGATGAAAGTAAAAACTTCCTGAAATAAAATTCTCTATCTCATAGATCTCTAGTGTGCTCCCATAAGATGTAAAAAGAAAATTCAACTAGAGTAGAGTAACAGGCTTTCTCCCAGGGTACCAAAATTTATAGGCTATTTACAGCATTGGCTTGGGCTGTAATTTTATCCTCTCTTCTAGTGGTTGTTGTCTTGGAACCCATTTTTCCTCTCCACCCCTGCTCCCATTCCCAGCAACAGTCTTTTTTTTCAGAAGACTAAACATTTCTTAAAGCCCTAGGGTGAGGTTTCCCCCAATAGCAAATGTTCCCAGGTAAATTTCCCTCACATGGCCTCCCCTTTGCCCCTGTGTAAAAATTCCCAGTTCTGCCTTTAAATGTATGTGTTTTCAGACGTTCAAGTACAGAAAGTCTTTGTTAAGATTAAAAATGGGAAGATTGGCCATAGATTTGTATTCTTTATTAATCAGAAAGGGAAAGTGGAGAAAGATGAAAGAGGGAGAATGAATAGATTGCTTTTAGTGAAAATTTGCCCTAATCTAGCTTCTCCATTTAGTTTGCTGTTCCACGGCAACCATGTGGACTCCCCAGCCAGCACCAACACAGAAGTCAAGAGGTTGCAATTCATTCTGGTTTCAGTTTATCAAACTTTCTCTCTGCCCACTGACTCACACATCAAGCCTCATGAGCCAAATGGTGTCTTTTCTCCCTTGCCTGGTTCTCCTAACGGGTTCCCCAGGGGACATCCACCCAGGGGACATCCAGCCTGCTTCATTGTCTCCTATCTCAATTGCTGATTTTTTCTGCTGACTACAAGGGGCACCTGACTTTTGATTCAATCCTCTTGATCAATGTTCCCTCAATAATTTCCTTCACACATCTTACCTCATGCAAACAAGCCATGTTAATCCAATACTTATTCAAGTAACTAGACTATTTGAAACAAAATTAGTAAATATCAAAAGGACATTTGAGCTAGCTAATCTCAAGGGTCTCTTCAAAACTCTAATATTTACCAATGTGATTCTTATTATTTCACCCATATTAATCATGAAGTCCAAGACCAATATATCAAAAAATCTGAAAATATATGCAAGGTACCACACCCATAGACATCTCACCTCTGGAAAAAAGGGATGCAGCAGAGATTTCTTCACATATCTTAAAGAACTTTTATTTTTAAGAAACTCTCATGCCACAATTCCTTTATCTGTAAAAGGAGTGAACTTGTTGCTCTACTCTCTTCCAACTCTAAATCTCACATCTCCTTTTTTGATGTTTTGTTTTTAGAGGATAAGAACTATCTCTATGTCAACCTAACAAGCTGAAAATAGTTTTGAAAAGCGAAATAAGGCTATTTATAAGACAATATTGCATATTTTCACTTAGAAAATGATACTGGGTTGATTGGCTTGAGAAATTTTGGAACAAGATATGCTCTGGTTGGTTATAATAACTGCAACTTGAATGTGTTTCCTGCTGTTAGAATACATGGAATGTCCTGGGCTAAGAGTCAAGTGCATTCTCATTGGATATTTGCCAGAATTATGCCTATGTTTACTTAAATTGCATTATCAGCACTTCAATCCTGTTGATATTTAAAAAGTTAACCTTAGGGGGCAGCTGGGTAGCTCAGTAGATTGAGAGCCAGGCCTAGAGACGGGAGGTCCTGGGTTCAAATCTGGCCTCAGACACTTCCTAGCCAATACACAGTTTTGACTCCAAGATAGAAGGTAAGGGTTTAAAAAAAAAGTTAACCTTAGAGTGGGAAATATCTTAAAATATAATTATTACATTTAAATTAATTAAACAATTTCTCAGACATCAGAATCAAACAAATATTTGTATCACCTATTTTTTTGGCTCAAACATGTGATTACATCAATTCAGGGACCTCCCAGAATGAAAATGTTAAACTGATTAACTAAAATGTGCAATGTAACTATACATTGACACTAAGAAGTAAAATGGTTTGACCAGGATCACAGAATATTTCATTGGCAGGACCAGAACTTAGGTCTTCCTTGCTCCAAAGTCCAGCTCTCTATCTGTTATGTTATAGTGTCTTTTGAAGAACCTACAACATGCAGAGAATTTTCTTAGACACATTAATGGATAAAAACATGAATAAAACATAATCCTCTCCTTGAAGGACTTTGTAATCAAATTCAGGAAGGGGAGACACAGATATGTACAATAAAGAGAAAGTCATAGGTACCCAGTGAATGTATACAGACTTATGTTAACTCTTTCAAGAAGAAGGCAACAATCTGTGGCTTGCCTCTGTAAAGATGGTTTCAAAGAAGAGAAGTGACATATAGACTAAACTTTGGAGGATGGAAAGGATTTTTATATGCAGAAAAAAGAATAAGGCAATTCTAAGGTGATACAAATGTACAAGAATATACAAATTGTGTTTGAAAGACAATAAATTAAATACATTAGTTGTGGTAGAATATGAAATAATATAAGAAGAAAAAGGAGGAGGAATTAAGACAAAAAGGATGGATTATGGTTATATTATACAAGACTTTGAAATATTTACCAAACATTACCTTTCTGATAAAGGTCCATTTAAAAGCTATAATTTTTTTCCACTAGTAATGTATGGCTGTGAGAATTGGATTATAAGGAAAACTGAACACCACAGAATTAACACTTTCATTTTATTTTATTTTTTTACAGTTTTAAACCCTTAACTTCTGTGTATTGACTCCTAGGTGGAATAGTGGTAAGGGTGGGCAATGGGGGTCAAGTGACTTGCCATGGGTCACACAGCTGGAAAGTGTCTGATTCTGGATTTGAACCCAGGACCTCCTGTCTGTAGGCCTGACTCTCAATCCACTGAGCTACCCAGCTGCCCCAGAATTAACACTTTCAAAATGTGGTGCTGCAGAACATTTTTGAGAGTTCCTTGGACAGCAAGGAGATCTAATCAGTCAATGACTACAAAATTAATTGAGAATATTCACTGGAAAATCAAATGCTGAAACCAAAGCTTAAATATTTGGCCACATAGGATTCACTGGAAATGACCTTGATGTTGCAAAGATTGAAGGTAAAAGGAGAAGAGAGCAGAATTCAAGATAGCTAGTGTCATGGAAACAATATATATGAAAATGAACAGATTTCAAGAGATGGTGAAGTGTAGAAGGACCTGATATGCTATAGTATATGGGTTCATAAAGAGTCAGATATGACTGAACAACAACAAAACAATAGGTAACTGTGGAAGTGGTGTTTTAAGAAGATCAATCTGGAAATAATGTGCAAATTCCCATCCAGGGATCAAAACTACATTTAATCATGCAGGATTATAAAATTTATAACATGAAAAAATCACCCACTGATACAAGGATACACTTTGCCACAGACCAACACACCACTAATAGGAAGTCATATAAATCAGGAAATATGCTTGACTAGGGGACATACACGGAGGGGCATATACATAGGAAACAAGTGTAGTCAGAAATCATGTTTGAAGGGAAGTGCATGAAGAGAAGTATGTATGAATGTCTCCAGGGAACATACATGGCCAGTGCAACACATGCCTCTAATGCTATAGAACCATAGTTAGATATTTCATATTGATGTCACCAGGACAGCCACTTTCTCTACTGGGCTGGAACTCTCTCTCACTGTTCTCTCCTCTTTTCCATACTGCCCTTAGCCAGGGATCCCTATTCTCCACTGCTCCTCTCTGTTACTAAAGATCTTTCACTGTACCTAATATAAAACATTTCTCATATAAGGAGATATTTAGAAAGTCAGTAAAAGCAGCAGAATCCCTCAGGTTGTCTTTTCAACAAATTTTCTCCTGCTTCATCTCAGAGTCCCTTAGTACAAACTTTTACCTGAGTCATGGGCAGAAATTATTTAAACTTTTTTCATATTATTGGGTCACTAACATGTCTGCTTAAAGCACCTGGGACTACTTTATTTATTTTTTCTTTAAATTTTTTTTATTTTTAAAACATTTTTCCATGTTTACATATTTTGTTTTCTTTCCCTCCCTTCAGCCCTCCTTGATTCAATAAGCATTTCTACTGGGTTATAATTTCTACATTATTCATTTTTCAATAAAGCAATTTTTAAAACTGAAACGTTAAATCATAAATCCATATAAACAGATGATAAGTCATTTGTTTTTCTTCTTTGTTTCTACTCCTGCAGTTTTTTTCTCTCATTGTGGATAGCATTCTTTCTCACAAGTCCTTTCGGATTGCCTTGTATTAACAAAGTCCATTACATTGTATTGTGGAGGACTCTATTTAGTCAAATGCAAGAGTTGGGTGAAAATAGGGTAAGAGAATTTCTTTCAACACCCTGCCCCATAATGCCCTGAGATGTCATGAAAAGTAACTCAAGAACAAAATTGAGGAGGAAAAAAAAAACCTGGAATTTGCATTTCAAAGTAACCCAAACTGTAATACCCTCTATACTTCATAGAGAAAAACAAGTCAAATGTACAATTGAAATAGAAACTACTTTGTTCAATTTCTGCCTTGTTAACACTTGCATGAGAAGTGTTAACAAATGATGAGTTGACTTCAATACCAACTAGGTGACATCTTATTACTGCACATATCACATATCTCCATTAGCACTTAATTTAATGCCTGAAACAAATAGGGCAGTGGAGTCCAATTTCTATTTACAATTCAGCAACATTGTGAGTTATTCCTACCACTAGAGCAGTGCTAAGTGGGTGCTTAACATTAAAGACAGATGTAGGAAAATCTGGAATGAGAACTGCCCCCCAAAATCCACTATTTAGGATTTTTCAGGTGATAAACAAGGAAGAGGCAACATGGTGTTATCAGGTCTTCTTGGTTTCTTGAAATAATCACCATATTGAGGAACTATATAGTGAGCCACAGGTGTTGTATCCTCTTTGTCCCCTATATTATTACATATTCTCTAGGAGAAGAAAAACCTAGAATTAAAGGTCACTTTACAGGGACAACACAAATAATCTGTAACAACATAAGACCTCTTTACTTTGTATATCTGACAAAAAATCTAATGCTATATCTATTAGACTTCTATCCCTTTTCCTATAAAGCATACAAAAATTCAAAGGCAGATATTGATACTTATGAGAAATAAAATATAAAAGATTATATCTGATTTTAATTCACTTAAAGAGAAGTCCTGGATGCAGATATGTGATCTCCTCACATGACTCTTTTCAAAAGCCTTGATTATCTCCTTATTGCCCATCAAATCAAAGGTCTGAAGTCATTTCAAAGACCCCCTTCCATTTGGCAATAGCCCACTTGTCTGGCCACATGTTTTATTTCTCTCCTCCTCTGATCTAAGTAACTATACCATTCATTCCTTAAATGTCCATTTGCCTCTGTGCCTTTGTTCATGCCATCCTTCACTTTGTATCTTTGTGTTGTAATTTTTTACATTTGAGATAAGCCAGTTCCCATATTTCTTATTGCTTACCAACTCCTTGGAAATTGGACCTCTTGCCTATCAAAGTCAAGTATATCTAAAGATCAAATATTAGTTGCTAAGGAGTAGGCCAAACTAATATAATAAAATTGACAATTCTACTTAAATTACTTATTCAGTCCTATATCAATCAAACTACCAAAATTTGTTTCATGGAACTGGAAAAAAATAATAACAAAATTCATCTGGAAGAAAAAAAAGTCAAGAATATTAAGGGAACTAATAAAAAAAAATGGGAAGGAAGGTAGTCTAGCAGTACCAGATCTAAACTGTACTCTAAAGCAGCAATCATTAAAACAATCTGGTACTGGCTAAGAAAAAGAAACAATGGGTCAATGGAATGGATTAGATATGCAATATATAGGGGTAAATGAACATAGTAATTTAGTGTTTTCTAAACCCAAAGATCCTAGATTTTGCAATAAGAACCCACTATTAAACAAAAATTTCTGGAAAAACTGGAAAAGAATATGGCAGAAACTAGGTATAGACCAATATCTTACAACCCTAAACTAAAATAAGGTCAAAATGGGTATATGATTTAGACATGAAGGGTGACACCAAAAGCAAATTAGGAGAACATAGGATCATTTACCTATCAGATCTTTGGAGAAGGGAAGAATGTATTACTGAAAAAGAGATAGATAACCTTATGAGATGCAAAATAAAATTTTATTATATTAAATTAAAAAGGTTTTGGACAATCAAAACAAATGTAACCAAGATTAGAGAGAAAACAATAAACTGTGTGGGTGGGAATTTTATGGCAGATTTATCTGATAAAGGTCTCATTTCTCACATACATAGAAAACTGAGGCAAATTTATATGATCACAGGGCATTCTCCAATTGACAAAATGGTCAAAGGATATGAACAAGCAGATGATGAAGAAATCAAAGCTATAAATAATCACATAAAAGAAATTCTAAATTGTTTAGAGTAATGCAGATTAAAACAACTGTATGATACTACCTCATAACTATCATTTTGACCAATATGAAGTAAATGAAAATTATAAATGTTGGAAAGGATGTGGTAAAATTTGGATGCAAATGCATTGTTGGTGGAGTTGTGAAGTGAATCAACTTATTGTAAGTTAAGTTTTGCAAGATTTTGCAAGAAGCCATGCCTGTGGGCACAGTTTGCAGTTGGACACTTGGAATCTTGGGAGAGTCCTCATGCCATCCTGGGGCGTGAGACTAATCGTGGGTTAGGATGTGCCCTATATAAGGGAGACAGAGACTAGACCCTGGGACTCATTCTGGAGCCTTGGATCCAGGGTGGAGGGAGGAGGATCATGGGATTAGATAATTTAGTTAGGTAAGATTAATCTACTTAGTTTACAAATAGCAACAACTCATTATCAAACCCAACAATCTCTGAAGTTACAAAGTACATTTCAAGCAACTAATTATTCTTCATCTGGCTCAGGGCCTGTCAGCCCTGGGCTAGCAGTCCAGTATCAATTAATCAAGCTACCATCCAGTTTGTCTACAGGCAAGCAGTGCCTCACCAAAGCAGGCCAGATCAACCAGTGGCCTGACTGGGCCAGTGGGCCTGGTTAGTTCAGCTGCCAACATTCTAAAGCTGTTAGACTGAACACTTATAACTAGCATCAAATTACATTTAGGGTTTTCTAATAACCCTCTTCCCTCCTACCTGTTACCCCTTTGTTTTGATTTACACCAGTAAAAGCCTTGTTTTTAAAAGTCAATCTAGCTACTGACCTTTTGTTGGTTTGACCTGGCAACAGGTCAGCCTTGAAGAAGTCTTAGGGCAAGTTGAAGGGCCAGAGGATGTTTCAGCCTTACTCCTTGAAGTTAAGCTTTACTACCATCAGTAATATCATTAATCAGATGCGTTACTAATTTATCATTGTGATTCTGATATTATAGATTTCGTTATCATTTATTGAAACATCACTTGATGCCAGGAGGCTAGTCTTCCTGAAGAAACTCACTGTGATTGGTTGGGGATATTCTACAGGAAGTTTAGTTATCTGCTTTCCTGTTTATACCTAAGGAAAGTTTCAAGCTCGTTAGTCATTAGGGAATTTTGCTTTACCTCTTCTTAACAATTACATCTTTATAATTAAGTCCCTCACCTATCATAACACTTTCCAGAAGTCAATTTAGAACTAAGCCCAAAGGGCTATAAAACTGTGGATATTCTTTAATCCAGCAATACTACTATTACATCTGTATCCCAATAAGATAAAAAAGGGGAGAAGGAATTATTTGTACAAAAATATTTATAGCAGCTCTTTCAATGGTGGCAAAGAATTGAAAATTAAGAGAATGTCCATCAATTGGGGAATGGCTGAGAAAATTATGGTATACGATGGTGATGGAATACTATTGGGTTATAAGAAATGATAACCAAGATGATTTCAGAAAAAATTTAGAAAGAACTATGTGAACTGATTCAGAATAAAATGAACAGAACCAGGAGAACAATGTACACACTAACAGCAATATTATATGATGGTTGTGAAAGATTTAGCTACTCTTACCAATACAATGATCTAGGACATTGATGGAGTTATGACAAAGAATACTATCTACCTCCAGAAAAAGAACTGCTACAATGCAGATTAAAGCATACTGTTTTTCACTTTATATGTAACTTTATTTGGGGAATTTGGTTTTGTATGAGTATTCTTTTACAACAATAGCCAATGTGGAAGTACATTTTATGAATTATACAAGTATAACTTGCCTTCCCAAAATGATGTGTAAAGATCTTCACAACTAAGGAGGACATTATGTTCCAATGAGAACATTTTATAAGTGACAAGTTCTTACTGCATGAAAATTTGACATATATTTTCAAAAGGTTTGAAAATGGAAGAGCCAATAATTTTCTGATTAGGATAACCAAATATTTTCCTTAGAAATGATGATACACAAAGTCACCTCAAATAAAATATATTTAATCAGCATTTTCTAAGCTTCCCTACTTACTGAATGTTTGAAATAGATTTTCTTAGGATTGAAATGTCATGCATCATTGCTAGTCAACAAAATTAAGTTAAAAGGATATCTGAGTGGTAGAGAGATAAAGGAAATTGACAGTGAGTAATCAAGTGAACTAGAGATTAAGTCCAGAGAAAGTGAGAGAAACAGAAGGGAGTAGTCACATTCTCAAGTCTAAAGAGAAAAGTGGTCAAGTTTGTGAAAAGATCAGTGAAGGTAAGGAGGAATGGGAAGATATATAAATGAAATCTTCGTAGGGAAGGATATCAGATTACAATAAAATATGATTTCAAGGTTTCAAGCTAGTTGATAAAAGAACAAAAGTTCAAGTATATACAACCAGAGATCTCAAAACAAATGGACTCATGAACCCAGTCTGCTGATTTTAGAGTATAAAAGGTCAAGATCAAAGCAAGGACATGATCCCAAGGAATCAGCAGGTACAATAAACTTTGATATTGATGTGGGTGGGTAAGGATTAGAGATTCTATATAAACCTCTCTCTCAGGACTAGAAATGGACTCAGAGTCCTAGGTAAGCCCAGCCCATAAGTAGGAAGGACAATTGACCAGTGAATGGATCCAAAAGAGACATAAAGCAAAAGCAGTTTCTGTCTCAGGTAGGACTAAATTGCACAGTCAGCTATTTAAATGGATTTGAGATTTTATATATATATATATATATATATATGTGTATATATATATATGTATGTATGTATGTATGTATGTATATGTATACATACATATATATGTGATTTTGCAAAACTTAAAGAAATATATCAACATTAACCATTCTTATTATTATTATCACCATTTCATTATCATTTCAAATTTAATTAGAACTCATGGGAAAATTAACTCAAACATTCTGCATATAATTAAAGCCTGGGCGAATCCTGGAACTGTCAGTTACAAAGTTGGCTGAAGTCAGTCTGAGCTGATAGATACTGGTTGCAAAAAATTAATCAGATATTTATACACATCCTACTGAGACTTTAACGAGAATTGGGAAAAGGAATTATGTGGCTTTCTGGTACTGACAAAAGAAAGAACATAAGTTATTCCAAGCTTAGAATAAAAGAACTAGAAGGAACCACAAGAAGTCATCAAAGAGACCTTCCTTCTTTTGGCAAGAGTATTTTAAGTTATCACTACAGTCAGGTGAGAATCTCTCCTTTTATTTAAAATCTCCAGCAAAAATGATATTTATAATTTCCCTTGACAATACATTAACAAATTTAATGGTCCTCTCTTACAGGATATTTTTTCTCATATCTAATTCAGATAATTGTAGTTGAGTCTCAAATACAGTGTGGTGAAAGAACAGCTGGTTTCATTCTCAGTATAAGAGAACCTTGAGAATGCTTGAGTGACCTTTTCACCTGTTTCTTTTTCATACTGTCATCCTAGTTCCCATGCCTTAAAGCTTTACCCATTAATCTCCTTTTCAAATTTTAACATATAATCACCTTATCATATTTCATCTGACTACCACCACTTTATTTAGTAAGACAAGAGACTGCTGTAAATTAAAAATCCAAAGAATAGACCTACATGTGCCTAGTGAAAGAAACTGGAAGAGTCATAAAAGCAAAACTTAAACAGAATAATCACAGAGGCACAGAATCCAAAATGGAAAGGATCTGAGAGGGCCCCTTGCCTCAGTCTTACCTAAACAAGTATCTCTTCTACATTGTATTCTGTAAGTGGTCTTTTAGCTTTTACTTAAGGAGTAACTTCCTTTGAGGGCTTTTCCTAAAAATAATAAACAGTGTACATTTAAAACCATCAGCAAGCATCATCTGCAATGGGTATAAATTAGAAGCCTTCCCAATAAGATCAGGAGTGAAGCAAAAATGCCCATGATCACTTCTATTATTTAACATTGTACTAGAAACACTAGCAGTAGCAATTAGAGAAGAAAAAGTAATTGAAGGCATTAAAATAGGCAATGAGGAGACCAAGCTATCACTCTTTGCAGATGATATGATGCTCTACTTAGAGAATCCTAGAGAATCAACTAAAAAACTAGTGGAAAAAATTAACAACTTTAGCAAAGTTTCAGGATACACAATAAATGCACATAAATCATTGACTTTTCTATATATTTCCAATACAACTCAGCAGAAAAAGTTAGAAAATGTAAGGGGGAAAATGAGTTTTATGGGTTCAATATATTAAAAGATGGTCACCAGAGGATCGAACTATTATCAATCCTCAATTAAGAATAATCTCAAGTCAAAATTGACTTTTATGACTTTTATGAAAGTTTATTTACAATTAAGAAGAGAGAGAGGAAATAAGGAAATAAGAATCTAACCCAGTAGGTAATTTATTACAATCCTCTAATTAATCCAGGTAGAGCTTAACCCTCAGCCAAGAGTTAGAGGGCCAGAGGCCCCGAGGTGAATGGAACAAACTTCATTCACAGAGTCTACTAAAAGAAATTTCTTAAGAGAAGTTAAGGAAGATTCCGTCAGTCTTTAAACTCACCATGTGGAATTTAAAGAAGATATTTAAAGCAGTCTCACCAGGCAGCATTCCAACATTCCTCCATGAACCAGAAGAGGTCCATCACCAGACATCCTCTTCAACCAAAGACCTCTCACTCATTCGACTCCCTCTTTTTAAAGGGGTCGCTTATGTGTCACTTCCTGTGCCTCCCTCCTAATTTGCATGCCCAATCACAATAGACGCTTCTCATAGTACTGCCTAGGGGTCAGTCAGTTGATTCTGATTCATCACACACTCTAGCACACGTGGGTTACGGACCTCCCAGAATTAGAGGTGTCCTCACCTTTGGTGGTTAAATCTAAAGATGGGCAGTGTAGACTTAATCTAATTATCACAATAGAGAAATTCCATTTGAAATCACCCTAGACAATATAAAATATTTAGGAACCTATTTACCAAGACAAACACAGGAATTATATGAACACAAACACAAAACACTTTTCACACAATTAAAACTAGGTCTAAATAATTAGAAAAACATTAATTGCTCATGGGTAGGATGAGCTAACATAATAAAAATAAAAATCTATACAAATTAATTAACTTATTCAGTACCATACCTATCAAACTACCAGGAAACTTTTTTATAAAATTAGAAAAAAGTATAACAAAGTCATTTGGAAGAACAAAAGATCAAGAATATCAAGGTAAATAATGGAAAAACATGTGAAGGATGGGGGCCTAGCAGTATCAGATCTTAAACTGTACTATAAAGCAGTGGCCAACAAAACAATATGGTACTGGCTAAAAGACAGAAGAGAGGATCAATGGAATAGACTTGGGGTAAATGTCCTCAGCAAAATAATATACAATAAACCCAAAGATCCCAGCTTTTGGGACAAGAACCCATTGTAACCCAGAAGTAAATTAGGTGAACATAGAATAGTATAACTGTCATATCTGTGGAAAAAAAAGAATTTAGGACAAAGCTAGATATAGAGAATATCACAAAATGTAAAATGAATAATTTTGATTAAATTTAAAAGTTTTGTACAAACAAAACCAATATATACAAAATTAGAAGGGAAGCAACAAATTGAGTGTTAGATGGACTCAGATCTCTCCTCTGGAAAAACATTTGGACTAGTGAACTCTGAGGTCCTTTCCATCTCAAGAATGATATCCACTCATCTTTTACAGAGCATCTCTGTAAATTTAACACATTGATGTATCAGGAATCTATATAGCATGGGGCCTGGATTGCCTTTTAAATAAGATGTGTGGAATTTCTGTTGCTCCTTAAAGTACCAATCCAAAACACTAAGTAGGGGAAATGTCTTCATGAAATACCATATGATTAACATCAATTTCTCTACTGAAATAGAATCCATAACACTGTGTCAAAAGTGTATTATTCAAAGAAAATAGATATTGGCCAACAGCTACTCCACATTGGGAAAATCACATTAACCCAAAGTTCCATAACATCACTATTATCAGCATATCATAATGCCACAGTCTTTGCTACAAGTATCATCTAAACATCATCCTTCTATAAACTCCTGGACTCCCTATGTTCTATCATCATGGCACCACACAGCGAAGCCTCTTCCGTCATCATTGCTTGGAGTGATCATTTAATGGAATTTATTCATGCCTGCTGTAACACAGGCTTCAGTAAGTCTTGATCCAAATTCAAACTTCTTTGAATAGCAACAGTCAACGGATAGAAAAGGTATCCAGTTTATGCACAGAAGCTATTAGATGAGTATAAGCAAATTATCTTGAATTCTAAAAACACAATCAAAGCTATCTCTGGCCTTCCCAAGGGAAATCATATTAAATATGCCACTAAGTGGTAAACTCTAAGGACCTTGTTATCAATTTTTCCAAACATAATCATCTGAAAAATCACTGCTTAGAATTTCTGACCCAGTAATAGAGGGCAGAGGGTAAAATAATGTTTACCCAGAGAGAGAACAAAAAAGTGAAGCATAGATTATAAGTCTCACAGTTGTTACAAAGGTACTTTTTGACTGATGTATACATGGTAACAGATTAGGTGACTTTGTCTGCTCCATGTATCAGTTTATACACTGAATTATTTCTTGAGCCTTTTGTTGGTGAGAAAATTAAGATTCTTTGGAGGTGGAAGGGGAAGAGATATGGCCATTTGTACAGTTTATTTCCCCCTTCAGCTCTCTCTTTCTTCTTCTATCTCTGTCTCTCTCTGTGTCTGTGTCTGTCTCTCTGTCTCTGTCTCCATTTCTGTCTCTCTCCCTCTGTCTCTGTCTCTTTGTCTCTGTCTCTCTTTCTCTCTCTCTGTCTCTCCTCTCTATCTCTGTCTCTCTGTTTCTGTCTCTCTGTCTCTATCTTTCTGCCTCTGTCTCTCTCTGTCTCTGTCTCTGTCTGTCTATCTCTCCCTCTTTTTCCTTTGCAGAAAATCTAAGGGAGGGGAGAAATTGATCATAATCCCTTGGTAGGTATTTAGGGTTCAGAGAAAAAGACAGATTGTTAATTTCTAGCAACATGTAGAAGAGCCATCAGTCTTATTGCTGTAAGTGCTTTAACATGGTAGGAGAGTCAATAGCCACAGAAAATGACATGACTTGGCATGTGTTATAATAAGATTAAAAAACGTAATATTAAGGGCAGCTGGGTAGCTCAGTGGAGTGAGAGTCAGACCTAGAGACAGGAGGTCCTAGGTTCAAACCCGGCCTCAGACACTTCCCAGCTGTGTGACCCTGGGCAAGTCACTTGACCCCCATTGCCCACCCTTACCAATCTTCCATCTATAAGACAATAAACCGAAGTACAAGGGTTTAAAAAAAAACAACAACAAAAAAACGTAGTATTAGAATGAGACTGACTAGATTCTTTGTCTTGTGTCCACAAAGTATCCCAGTTCTCCTCCTTGAAGGAAAGTCCAAGAGTGTACCTTCCTTCCTTCCTTCACTGGGCTCAGTGCACAAACTGTCTTGAAGAGTATTATATATTTATATATATATATATGTGTGTGTGTGTGTGTGTGTGTGTGTGTGTGTGTGTGTGTGTGTGTACATATATATGTGTGTTTATTTGTATTTTGAAGGTCAAATATGAGGATTAATAAAATAAAGATGCCTTAACAATTAAGGGAATTAGATTTCTACCCACTCCTCTTTCGTTGCAAAATGAAATTCTCCTAGTCTTGCGAATTCACCCAAGCTACTCTATAAATCTGCTTATCAATAACTAAAATCCCCCCCAAAACACTATCTGACTAAACTGACTAAATTCTTATATATAAGGTCAAGTATGTCTATATTAAAGTTGTCTCCAAGTAAGTAAAAACAGTGAGCCAAAATGGCAGAGGCTCACTGAGCTGAGTGGGGCTCTGAGGTGAGACTCAGAGTCTAAGCAAACAGGATCTCCTGTGATTCTTCTTCAAAACAAAATGAAGCTGGTTTCCTTCCTAGTGTTTCCCAAAGTGGACAAAAGGAAAACTACCAAGATAGTTCAAGTGTTCTCTTTGTTTCTCCTCAAAACTAAGGCTATGGTCAGAGAGAGGGAAAAGGCTGGCAAACCCCACAAGAGTCAGGAATTAACTGCCACTGCTCCACTCTCACACCTCCTCCTTCTTTCATTCTAAGCCTGGCACAGGATTCCCCTGCCTGAGCCTCTCTGCAGGTCTTAAGACAAACACTCCAGATTCTTTAACTAGCAAGACTCTCTTATCAAATACATATTTTCTAATGTCATTCTTATACATGCTAAAATATAGAGAATGCCAGGAGCAATGGTATGAGGATGATAGGCAAAAACATTCTCCCCACCCCACCCTACCCCACCCCTTACTGTCTACTGCAAGTAGGAAAGTGCACACAGGTATATATTTTGGTCAGAGGTAGATCTTGCTCATGCTAGTACTCCATCATGAGGCCTATTCATAAGCATCATCAAAGATGAAAGCTGTAACATTTTATTCTATTGAGTATAGTTTATCTCAATTCATATGCCTGAAGCTGGGAATGAGAAGCAGGGGAAAAGATCCCTAGGGGGAAGAAATCTAATAATGTTTCCTTTCTGTTGTAAATATTTCGTGTGGAAATG
This sequence comes from Gracilinanus agilis, assembly GCF_016433145.1. NCBI lineage: Eukaryota > Metazoa > Chordata > Mammalia > Didelphimorphia > Didelphidae > Gracilinanus > Gracilinanus agilis. Next base: position 81,820,315 of record NC_058130.1, on the reverse strand, counting down.
AAAAATTATAAAATATCACTTACTTCTCAGTATGAAATAATTATAAAATGCCATCTTGTAAACATTCACTTAAAAAATATATGTGTGTGTGTATTTACATCATAGAGTTTAGTAGTAATTTAAGTCCAGTGGCACTGTCCTTGCTTTTTCTCACATCATTTCCTCATCTTCCAACTGAATGCATTTTCTTTTCTTTCAAACCCTTACCTTCTGCCTTAGAATCAATATTGTGTATTAGTTCTAAGGCAAAAGAGCAGTAAGGACTAGGTAATGGGGGTTAACTGACTTGCCCAACGTCACACAGCAAAGAGTTGTCTGAGGCCAGATTTCAACACAGGACTTCCTATCTCTAGGTCTGACTCTCAAACCACTGAGTCACCTAGCTGCTGGCAAATGCATTTTCATGGGATTATCCCAACATCCCTGGAATTCTCCCTTTCCTCCTCTCCATCTCTTCACTTCCCTATGTATGGCTTTCTTCTGGTCCTAGCTAAAACTTAACCTTTCACAAGAAGCCTTTCCTCATCATCTCCTTTAATTCTAGTGTCTTCCATCTAAGAATATCTGTAGTTCTTCCTGTCTGTATCTTTTTCATTTGGATGAGATGAAAATTGTATTTGCCTATCATCCTTTCCACTAGGCTATCAGTGAGCTCCTTGAGAAAAGGGTATTTTTGTTTAGTTTTGATTCATTTAGAGCAGAAAAGGTTGGATTTTATATTCTTTTAATACTACTTATATTACTTATAATATAAATATGATAATAATAATATTTTATCTAACAATACTTATAATGCAACATAAGTACTAAGTAGCACTTATGTTGATATGATTTAAGAATTTTAGTCCAGTAGAGCAAGAAAAATATTGCATTTATAGGAAGAGTACCTGGGTTAGAACCCTTGCTATTTATTCTTTCTGTGGCCCTATGCAAATTACAAAATCTCAAAATATTCTCTGTAAAATGAAGGGCATTAGACTAGGTCACCTATGTTATAAAAGAGAGTAATCTGGATACTACCACTATTAGGCTGGCTATTGGTAGTAGTAATCTGAGATATTAATCTGAGGAGGCTTTGGTTTGGTTCCCTAATGGCTGGTGCAGGGACACCCACGTCCTGCCACCCAGCTGGATGATATAATAATTGCCATTCTTTATAACAATGCCCAGGCAGGATCCCTAAAGGTCAATGGATGGGTAACCCTTTCAGGTCCCACCTGGGGTTGATTGATTATTGGTATTGGGCTCTATCAGCCTTGGATAACGTTCATCTGACTATGTTGCTCCCTCCCCAAAGTGGTGATGGAATAGTTATACTCCAGGAAGGTACTTAATAACTATTATCTATGTTGTTTAACAATGGAAAGGAATAGGTAACCCTATCATTAAATCTATGACAATAATCCCTCAAGACTGTAGTTCAGTAATGCTGGGCTTGTTCTTCACCTCCTCTGGCTCAGCCTGGCCACAGCCAAACCAGAGTAAGCAAACTGTTTGGATGATGCAAATATTGATGATGGTTTCTCTCAGCTTCTTATTGCTAGTTGTTTGCCAGTCCTATAGCCTTCAGGAAATTCCACCCTTACCACCCTCTTCTTCTTCTCCTACCCACTTCCCAGATCCCCCCAGGCCCTGGGATACCTAAATATCTAGAGATGGTTTAGGTGCCTAAATATCTAGGGATTCAGAGAGAATCAGAGGATCCACAGGTCAATCAATGTTCAAGATCAAATGTCCAAGGCAAGAGTTTAGGCAAGGCTCAGCCAAAGCAAAGCCAAGGTCCCAAAAGACAAGGGGTCCAAAGGGTCCCTCTCAGGGGGCTCCCAGGGTATTTATATCCTTTCTGGCCAACTGCCTTTCCTCCTGTCCTCATGGCCTCTAGAACATTCCGATGTCCAACTGTCTTCACCTGTCAATCAAGGTGTGACTCTCAATTCCCAGAGTTTGATTATGACACCTATAAATTCCCTCACATCCAAATCAACAGTCCTATGATCCTATTTCAACAAATATTTATGAAGTACTTATTGTGGTATGTGTAAGGTTGCTGAATAGAAACCTGAGAAAGTTCTCTGGAGCTCAGGGAGCCAAATAATCTTCCAATGAGAAAAATGACATTTCTTTTGGTCTTGTATTGGCGTGAGAAGACTGAGATTCTTTGCAGGTGTGAGGGGAAGAGAAACATTGGATGTGGCCATTTGGGCAGAATATTTCCCTCTAACTCTCATCCTTCCAGAATATCTGTACATTTGATCCTAATTCCTTGACAAGTACTTTGGGTTAAAGGTTCTTAAACTACATATACAGAGCTACTATGTTAAAAAAGGTTTATACTTCTTTAATGCTTTCAGAAAATTGATGATTAGTTCTTAAAATAAAAATAACACAGAATTCTTATTTTCCAAGAGCACTAACTATACTTTATGTTTGATATTATGCTAAACAGGCAAATGATATGTAGTCTATATTAATATATATATGTATATATATATATATATATATATATATATGGATTCCTCTATTCCAGAATGAGACCTACTTGATTACACACACACACACACACAAATATACACACCACACACATGACACAAGGACTCTTGGGTTATCCCAAAGAGTTAGGCTAAGTCTTCTATAACCATTTACTCAAGTCTCTATCACTTATTTTCCTCCTAATTATTAGGTGCCAGTAACTAGCACCTAAAGTTTCATTTAACAACTTATGTAAGTTTGATTTTACAAAGTGATATTTAAAGACATAAGAAGAATAAAAATCTAAATATTTTGCCCCAACCCCCCAACCTTATTGGAGAGTGAGTTCACTCTTAGCATACTTTCTACATGGCATTTGTCCCACCAAATTCATATCCAAATGAGATATCACTGCCATATGAGCTATTTACCTAAGCTACTGTTAAGAGTACTTCATCAAAGTTCTCTTTGCTCCTCAGAGAACTAATGCTGGGCTGGCTGCCAGGATACCACTCTCTTAATGATTCCCCATTTTCACCCACAGTGGGGAAATGGCCCAAATGTCTTTCAGCATTTTCTCTTACCAGACTCTGTCAGCAAAGTAGTCAAACCAAGAGCAAGTAGTTGAATCAAATATAGCTAAGACCAATTCATGCCTTTTTTCATGTGTTCCCAGTTTTGGTTACACAGCCAATTGAAAAACCTTCTTCTAAACAAGAAGACTGAAGTAATTTACTAGAAGGTTGATATATCATGTTCTACAATCTCTTCAAGGCACTTCCATAGCATGCCATCACAACTGTCCTGGAAACCAGCCCTAGCTTCTTCCACATAGGGACATCCTGACATAGTTCTGTAAATGAGTCAATCCTTGTTATACACAAAAGAAATAAAAAGATATGTTTAAGCCATTTCCATTTTACATAATTAATCATTTTTGTATCATCTCGTAACATGCACTGGTAGAGATGAACAAATAACATGAGAGGTATCACAATAAAAGATACGTTATTTCTACTTCCAAAATGAGCCCAACTGATTTTTTTCATCCCCTATTTCTAATTTGAAAAAGAAAAACCAACAAAATACTTTCCTCACATAGTTCTCCACACTAACAAATATACTCTCCCCCTCTCCATTTTGAAATGATTTTTAAAATAGCCTGCAGAGTTTCTTCCAGAACTTTGGGAACATCAATCAGTAATTCCCCTGGAGATTCAATTTCACAAAGTTTTGCCAGCCTCCGTCTGAATAGACAAAGGGCAAAAGTAAAGAAGGAATTAGCAGTACCCTCTTGAATTCCATTGGTTGGCTAAGGATGAGACTGGGGGAAGGAAAAGCATATATCAACACTCATTGCCTCCACAACTCTCACCCAGCTGCTTCTTTCCTAGCTTCCTTCTTATATATGATTTTCTTCTTCCTCCTCTGGGCTCTCTGTGCTAAGCTTAGCTGTCAGCGTTTGAGAATTTGTTTCCGTTTTCATCTCTTTCCAACCCTGATGAGAGATACTAGAACAGTGAGCCAAGACTATTTCCCTGAACCAAAAAGTCTTTAAGCTGTAAACCTGACATTGTAATATAAATACTTATCCTTCAACCACTTTGTTAATTTTTGTTTCTAGATATTTCTGTTCTCACTACTCAAATTCCTCAGCATTTTATTTTGTAGCATCCACTGCAACCCCACCACACAACTGAAAACTCTTTTCTCTCTATGATTATGAATGACCTCTTATTATACTGGCTAAATTCAATTACCTAATTTTGGTCTTTGCCCTAGTTGATATTTCTGCAGCTTTTAACCATATTAAATATTCCTCAACACTGAATAAATTTTCCTCTTTTGACTACAGTGACACCATATTCCACTAGTTCATCTCTTACGTTTCTAATTACTCTTTCTCTGTTTCCTCCTTCAGTTGCTCCTTTTATGATCTCTTCTAATGAGTGTTTCTCAAGGTTTTCTTTCCCCCAAGTCAGATATCCTTTTCTCTTAATATTCTCTCTCATTATCTCTCATCATGATGACATCAACAATCAATCCTGTGAAGACAAATTACCCATCTCTACCTCCTGCCTCATTTTTTTCTTCTGAGATAAACCATAACAGGTCTAATTAATAATTGGACCTGGATGTGCTATTAGCATATCAAATTCAACATGTCTAAAACTGAATTTTTTATTTTTCCCACCCCTTCTTCTACTTAGACACTGATTATGTCTTCTGATGAATCAGCCATTCTGTCTCCAAGGTTTGAAATTTTTGGCTACCTTTGACTCCTCTCTCCATTACCTATTACATACATACCTCTCTAAGACAATTCTTGTTTCCTCCTTCTCTTCATTTTTGCTGTCAAAAGCCTATTAAAGGGTGTTCTAAGGACCTTCTAAAGATAGTGTTGTTAAACAGAAAAGCTGAGAAAACATCATTAATCCTAATATAAAGATATCTGTGCACTACATGTTGATTTAGAAAACCATATATTAATGTTATTTATGTTTTATTGTCTTTTTAATATTTTTGTTAAATATTTTCCAATTGTGAATTTATTGTATGGTTCAAACAACATTTGGGTGTACTGTGGACTTCATGTTTGACACTCCTACTTCATCAGGTCTTCTTGCTTCTTTTTTCTGACCCTCCCTTCCAATTCAGTAATTATTTTTCTATCAGAATAATTGTACTTATGCAAAGATTATGTCATCCTTTTGCTCAAAAACCTTCTTTGATACCCTAAGGTATGCTGTATAAATTCCTTTCCTCCTACTACATTTGTTCGACAAATTATGACTATGACATAAGAAACTTACAAGACTAGTTAAGTGACTTCATGTTTTGTATCATATAGGTTCAATCAAACTAAACCTCCCAAAATTGTCAAGAGCCTTAAAAATATCCAAAAATATCCCTTCAGGAAAACCTGAAATTGAAAAGAATACCACTTTAGTCAATGTTTATTGTTTGAATAGTTTGAATAATACAAGCAAAAACTTAAAAGAAAAGAAAGTAAAGAAGAATTGAGTAAATACCTTACCTAAATGTAACTCTTTGTCAATCTCATAGTGACCTAAAGATGATCTAATCATCTCTGGCAATTCAAAATGATCAATAATATTATTTGAATTATTATTCAAATAATACATAATTACCAAGAAGACAATTAGAAATGCCTATCATTATTAATGATACAGTTCACCATTAAGTGTATATTATACTTTGAAATATTAGTTAACAATGTTATGAAGTCATCACAATTGGTAAAATATTTTAAAACTAAGGCTTTATTGCAAAAAATATAGGCCACTTATAAACCTAATTATCAAATCATCTGTATATTTGAAAAACTTGAACACAAAATTTCCTTACCTGTTTCAAATTCTTCCAAAGACTTTCAGAGGGTTATGAATAATTTGTGAAAATTATAAAAATGGGACATTTTCTGATTATTTTTCTAGAAGAATTGATTATATGAGGAAATATAGGAAACTACTAGCCTAATTTCAACAAAAATTGTGGTATAATTAATGGAATGGACTGATGATTGATCACAAACAATGATTTATTTCTTCAATTTGGATCTACATACTTTTATAATATGTGTTTTTCAACTATCATAATCATTAAAAAGTATAATAATTAACAAAGCCAATATCCAAATGTTATGATAGATGGGAGAAAGAGAGAGTCTGTGAGGTGAGACTCTCTTCTAGCTCTCCCCTCTTGCCAAATACACACTCTGAGACTTGGAGGGGGTGTCACCCTGAAACTGGATGACCTGGATGATCATGCCACCCCACAGGAGTTGGGGGCAAAGCTTCCCTATAAGATGAGATATAGGGGGACCCCAATCCGATTCTGAATGAGGGCAGGGTTCACACAAGCCTCCCCTGAGGTCAGCCAACTTCACAGCGGGTGGTCTGGATTCAAGATGGAGGCAGCCAGACCAAGCTGTGATTCCCCCCCTCCTTGTCTCTCAGGCATTCTGGAATGCTATCTGACTAATGGATGTTTTTTATTAATATCAATATAGGGATTAGGGAAAGGGGTAAAGGGCAGAGGGATTTTGGGGTGCCTTCTTCTCTATTTCTATGAGGTCTATCACTTGGGTGGGAATCTTTGGGGTTCCCACTCCTAAGCGTCTTCCCTCACCTCTTCTTCTTCAGTTTCTATTTCTATTTCCTATTTATATCCTTTTCTATAATTGCAAGTCAAACTGGAAAGGGTCTCCCAGCAAGGTTGGGTAATGGGAGAAGGAGTCTAAGAGATCGCTCCCAAAATGGAGTCCAAACACTTAACTGACTCGATAATTGAAGTCTTGCTGGGTGAGAAGCGATGGAATCTTTGACCAGGGAATGAGGGTTTCAATGTCCAAAGAAAGATCCTCAGGAAGCCCTCAGGACTGGATTTGAGCCAAGATGTCTTCCTTCTTTCTCCCTCCAATCTTCCCTAGAAGACCTTCTCCTCCTTCCTCCTCCCAAGAATTTCCAGAATTCCCTCTTGTCTCAACTGTCACCAATTGACACCAAACATCAGTCACTCCTTCTCTGGCTCCTTCTGTCCCATCCTCCTTGCACAAATCCCATTCTTACAAAAGCCAGTATTGAAAAAAAAACACTAATTGAGCACCATATCTTTAAATCATTACTAAACTAAGTAATCAAAAAATAATGAAGCATATTCAATCGCATTGTTGTCATTAAATTTTTATTAGTTTTTATCATTAATAAAATTCTCAAATATTTTGAAATATTCATTTCTTTTCATTATAACCTTTAAAATTTCAATATGCATTTTATAATGATATATCAGTATCATATTATTCTGTTATATTTCCCACCAGGCTACATTACTCATGGATTCAACAACATTGCCCAGAAACCTCTTCATCCTTGAGTATTATTTCAATCCCAAAATTCATAGCTCTCTCTGCCTGGATTGCTTTTTTCCAGAACCTTCATTTAAGAAGATCTCCTGGCCAACTATTTCTTCATTTTTCATCAGGCTACACTTTTTTCCTATTAAAATTATGCATATTTCTTGCTGCCCCTTGAGGATTGTGTTGATTACAAACTGTGCCAGATTTTAAAGCTAGTGGATAGTCTCTCTCCTTTTTTAAGAAAAATGTTTTAAATCATGGAGATTCAGTCCCACAAATACAGAAATGTAATTAATATTGAAATAACTCATTAGGATTCACTTTTCTGAGACCTGTTAGTCTTGGAAGCAAATAGTGGGGAAAAGGAAAGAAAAATTCCTCCTCCTATTTCAGTAATTATGAGATAACAAGGATCAAATATAATTATATGGCTATGTGGTAAGCATACAGGTCCCTAATAATTATTTTAAATGCTAGGGGAGACTCACATAATTTACAGCTTAATAGTGGATAGATGTGATGAATCTATAGATAACTACATAAATAACACATAACTCAATATATGCAATATATACAACAATATATACAAGAAAATTATTATATGAAGGCCAAAGATTGGAACTATAACTGAGCTTGAGATTTCATTGGAAAAGGGAGATCTCAGTAAGAAGATTCCAATGAGGGCACTTTCTCTGCCACCTATATTGTCTTTGAGAGCAGCCTAAATGAGTTAGGCATTAGATAATTTGTCCAGGGTCTAAAACCAGATATGTTAGAGGAAAGACTTGAACGAATGTATTAAGGGAGGGAGCATTCATTAAGTACCAACTATAGCATGTTACATTCATCAGATTAGACTCATTCTGCATTTATCAAACTATAAAATAGTACTAAACTAAAGAGTAGATGTGAGTCTCTATGGCTGTTACCTCTCACCACATCTCTGTCTCTGGAAATATGATATTTTGGGCTAACAGTTTTCTATCCAAATTCATTATATAATCAGGCCAAAGGGAAGTTTTTATATTGTGCCTACTCTATGCCAAATACAAAGCTAATTACTTCATAAATACTACCCCATTTGATGCTCACAACAACCCTACAAAGAAAGATCTGTTATTATCCCCATTTTACAGTTGAGGATATTGAGGTAAACAGAGGCTAAGTGACTTACCCAGGTTCACATAGCAAGTAGCTGAGTTCAGATCTCCTGGACTTCGAGATCAATGCCTTATCTACTGTACCACCCTGCTGTTATGATAATATAGAAATGGTAGCCCTGCCAGGTAGCTGCTGAGCCTTATGACAAGGTAGTGCAATAGGATGATCATAGAATGATATGGAAATAAAACCAAAGATCTAACCAAGATTCTCTAACTCTGAAAATGTTTTCCCATAGCACTATCTTGCCTTTATCTCCAGTGAGCAATTAAATAAAGTACCCAAGAGTTCATTACTCAGGGAGATGAAGATGATATAAAATTTATTCATGTATATATATAGTCACCAAAACTACATATTAAACATTAAAACAATAACCAATGTTTTTTGCCTCATATAATTCCTTTACAACTCTGCAATGATAATGACAGAATGACAGAAAGTAAAAAATTCTTAATCTACAAATATTCATTTAATCATAAATGTTTTAATATACATTCACTAGCAAGTTGATGCTCTGCTACAGATAAAACTTCCATATTGATAATTTTTTCCTTTATAAATACAACCAGGAGCCATGACGAAGTTGAACTTAAATGCAAAAGTAGCCTCTATTTTTTCTTGAGAGAGTTCATTAAGGAATTCATTTCACTGTGTACTGAAAGGCAACTGGAATTGTCATAGTATTGGAAAATTGATTTTCTTTTTGTTCACAGTGATTATGATCAGAACAAAAGATCACACCAGCACACAGATATTTTCTGGTTAAGCAGCAACATCTTTTGCAAAGAATGGCAAGATAAAGAAATTCTATGAAAAGAGTGATAAAATGTTACAAATTAAGGGAAAATATACCTTGATAGTCACTAACTGAATTTCAGAAGTGGATCCAGGGGAGAGTGATTATATATATATATAAAATTATAGGGAGAAGCATGAAGTCAAGAAATGAATGAGGGAAAAATACTTGTAGGCTACTATGAAGTCACGTGCTGATATAGAGAGAGTTAGGACACCATATTTTTATGTTAATATATTAGCTTATAATGAGCTATGGAAATGGTATTGTAAAGATTAAAATTAATGTTCAATACTCTAAGTAGTATATTTAATGAGATTTTTAAAAAATAACTTGAAGAAAAATAAAGTAAATAAAATAAATAAATGAATAAAGTAAAAGGCAGCCAACCCAGGCTCAGTCACAAGAAGAGAGAGAAAGAGAGAGAGAGGGGGGGGGCATAGTTACAGAACTTATAAACAAAACATGAGCACACAACATGGTGGAGAGAGTAAAAGAAATTCTAGGAAATACTAAAGGAATTTTGAGGAATGTAGTTCAAAGGTACAAAATCTCTGCTTATCAATCATTTGTGATTTTGTCAATATGGATACCAATCTACAACACAGACTGAACCATAACTATTATTTGTAGAATAATAAATCCTTATTTGGGAAGGATCATAGGAACCATTTAGTCCAATCCTCTATTTTCCAACTAAAAACGTTGTCTGTAGCTCACTAATATAAATGACTTGTCCATGGTCATACAGTCATAATCTGCCAGAAACCGTTTTGGAAATCAGGTCTTTCTGGCTTCAAATCTACAAAAGGATGATTTGTATCTTGTAAGATTATTAATTTATTAGGAAGACCGAATGGAGGCTCCTTGAGAAACTACAATTTTTGTCCGTCTCAACCTCAGCTCCCTACTTGATTTATTTCCTTATTAATGCTCTCATATTGAATTGAAAGTATGATGACCACCTGTGAATGAATTATCATCAATGCAAACATCCATGACAAAACTACTCCAAGGCACATATGCTGAAAAAGACTAACCACTGCCAAAGAAGGAACTGACAGCCTGAATGCTAATCAAAGAATGCAATTCTTCATTTTAATTCATGAATTTTCTCTATTATAAGCCATATGTGTCTTCTTTTACAACATGATGAACATGGATATTTGTATTATATGTTAACACATGTACAATGTAAAAAAATACCACATTAACCTACCATCTTAGGGAGGGTGAAGGGTGGGAGGGAATGGAGAAAACATGGAACACAAAATGTAAGAAAACCATTATTAAAAATTGTATTTGGGGGCAGCTGGGTAGCTCAGTAGATTGAGAACCAGGCCTAGAGACGGGAGGTCCTAGGTTCAAATCTGGCATCAGACCCTTCCCAGCTGTGTGACCCTGGGCAAGTCACTTGACCCCCATTGCCTACCCTTATCACTCTTCTGCCTTAGAGCCAATACACAGTATTGATTTTAAAGTGGAAAGTAAAGGTTTTTAAAAAAATAATTGTATCAAAAAGTGTATCAACATGTAAAAAAGTCAATCAAGGACTATGTTGTGGTATTGGTTTAGATATTACTAAAATAGATGTCTATGGGAAAAGAAGTTTCTCAAATTTTTATTTATTAAAGTAGGTAATAAAAATTTGGAGAAAGTCACAACCAGAGTCACCTCTAACAAACTGCTTTCTCTTCCTCAATACAGAAACTATATACAACAATGTGGTTTTCTCATTACTCTAGTTTTATAATCTCTGGAATTCTGTTCAGGTTGTCTTCTCAACAAAATAAGAGTTAAACTCTTTTCTGTTATATCATCCCCAGTTTCTCCAAAACATGTCTTGTATTTCTAATTGTAATTCTCACTGTTTCTTATAAACTCATTCTCTCACAATGTCCTGAGGAAAGAATTTTCTGTAACTCCCAGTCCTCTCACACTCCTAAAAGATGACAGTTAATAATCACACCCCAAGATTTTATATTCTTTCCCTTATATGAACAGTAACTAAATAAACTGTGAAAGAAGATATTTAAGCTGTAATAACACACATGCATTGAGGATATCTTTTTACTTTTGTTTTATACGAGGTCACTCTGTCTTATGCAATTTGGAAATATGACTCAGTCACTGGTCTACTTCTTCTCCTGGTCCCCAATGAAGCTTTGACATGTTCTGTTTCTGACCTGGGCAGATTCACCCTCCTTAAGGTAGCTGGGTGGTCTTTCCATTCTTGGGAGTTTACCATACTGACGCAAAAGACTTTTAGCAGATGCTTAATCAGCTTTACCCCTGCTGCACATCACAATGCCCAAGCTCAAGTTATCAAACAACCTCGAAATCTACCAGTAGTAAAGATTACATGAAAACATTACTATGCTGAGCCATTTAGGATATCATTACTTAAAGAATAAAGAAGGAATGAGAAGACCTTTGGCAGAAATCTTCTACATCATACCATTTCTCTGTGGTTATGTTGTAATTGACTGAAATCTAGAAGAAATTAACTCCACTATGACTATTGTTTAGGAATTGTTAAACCTTTAGTTGGGGGGAATAAAATATGTCCTGGTGAACTTTCTTCCACACGAATGCTAACAGCATTATCCAACAGTTAACTGATAAAGACAACAGGTGAAATTTCAAGCAAAGACTTAAATGCTCATCTACCAAATTATCCAGTGTCATAAAATTTCTCTTATGCAGAAAGTAGATATCACAGAAAAAAAGTGATTTTACTTGCTGGAAATATCCTCCAAATGTTCCTATTTGAATATGACAGTGTTTTCTTTACATAAATAATCCTTAAAGAAATCCTTAAGAATGCAGATGAAATTCATCTAACTATCCAAAATGAAAAAATAAAGGCAATTAAAATGCATGGTGTTACTTCCCAGCTAAAATGGGTGCAGAGTAGAAGGAACTTTATGACTCTTCCTACGACCAATCACAGTAAAGCATCTCAAAAGGACAAAAATCAAAATCAGAGGAGGGAAGGGGCTCTGCCAAGGGGAACAAGCTAGAAGTTAGGCAGGGTTTGGGGATTTCCATGCTAAAAGGGGGTAAAATTACACCTACCAAAGCATGAGCTAATCATTCCTCCCCCACACAACCTACTGCACCAGAGTCAGAGTGAGGGCCAAGAAAATCTCTAAATTCTGAGGTCTGGCTGAGGGCACCACAGTCTTATCACTGAGGGGAGTGCAAGGCCTTGACAGCTAGACTTGGGAACCATGGCTGAGGAGCATGGAGGGAGGGAGCAGAGATAGCCCAGAGATAAGCTGCCCACAGTAGATACCATAGAGATTAGAAAAATAGCCTCAGGATGAAAACTGCTTAGTTGCTCACTACACCAAGAGCTGCCTTCCTCATTCAAACTTCTGGCTGGGAAGGGAATATAAAATTAACATTGCAATGGCCACCAACACCCAAGAACAACAATCTACAAAGAAATAAGATACAATTGAGAAAGCTTCTAACTCTGGATAACTTCTATGGTGAAAAAGATCAGAGTACAGAAGCAACAACAAAGACTGACAAACAATCAAATACATCCAAACTCCCCCCCCCAAATGGAAATTGGTCACAAGCTCTTAAGGAACTCAAAAAGGAGTTCATAAAACAAGTAAGAAAGATAAAAGAAAAATGGGAAGAAAAGTTGGAAATAGAAATGAAAGTAATTCAAAAAGAAAAGAAAGGTTTAAAAGACAGAATCTCCCACTTGGCAAAAGAAGCACAGAAATCACATGAAGTAATAAGCAAATTGGAGACCAGAATTGACCTGCTGGAAGCAATGAAATGCAGGAGAGACCAGACCGAAAAGGAAAATCAAAATTTCATAGATGAAAACAAGTCTTTAAAGACTATAACTGAGCGAGTAGAAGTTAATGATCTCACAAGACAGCAAAAATTAATAAAGCAAAATCAAAATATTGAAAAAATTGAAGGAAACCTGAAATATCTCATTGAAAAGACAACAGATCTGAAAAAAAGGACCAGGAGAGACAATTTGAGAATCATTCATCAACCTAAAAACCCAGAAAAAAACAAAAGTCTTGACATCATATTACAAGAAATTATCCAAGAAAACTACCCTGATATTCTTGAACAAGAGGGCAAAATAGACTTTGAAAGAGTCCATAGATCAACCTCGATATTAAATCTTCAAAAGATAACTCCAAGAAATGTAACTGCCAAATTCAAGAACTTCCAAGCCAATCAGAAGATATTGTAAGAAAACAGAAAAAGACAATTCTGATATCAAAGAGCCCCAGTCAGGATTACACAGGATCATGCAGCTTCCACAATAAAGGGTCACAAGGCTTGAAATATGATATGCAGAAAGGCATGAGAATTGGGTCTACAACCAAGGATCATCTACTCATCAAAACTGACTATATAATTCCAAGGGAAAGTATAAGCACTTAACAAAATAGAAGACTACCCAATGTTCCTAAAGAAAAGAACAGAATTAAATGGAAATTTTAATGTCTGAATACAAATTTCAAGAGAAACATGAAAAGGTAAATAAGAAAGAGGGGAAAAATGTTGAGGGCTTCAATAAGGTCAAATGGTTTATATTCCTATATGGAAAAATGATATTTGTAACTCTCAAAAATTGTTTTCACTCTCTCATAGTAAATAGAAGAATTATTCATAGGTAGAGGTTGGGGTACTAAGTGGTAAATTATATGTAAAAAAGGGGAGGAGATAGAAGATGGAATTGAGAGAAGCCTGAAGGAAGAAAAATAATAGGATAAATTATACCACATAAAGAGGCACATGGGAGGGGGAAGGGAAGAATACTATTATAAGAAGGAGAGGAAGAGAATGGTATTAGGTAACCCTTAAACCTTACTCTCAATGGAATTAATTCTGAGAGGGAAGAGTATCTAGATCTGTTGGAGTATAGAATTCTATCTTACCCTACAGGGAAGTTGAGAGGGAAAAACCAAGGTGGCTTGTGGGGAAAGGAGTACCAAAAGGCAAGGAAATAAAGCGGGGAGGGAATTTAGACCCTAAAGAGAAAGAAGATGGAAAAAGAAGGGAAGAGTAGGAAGGGAAGTAAAATAATGCTGGGGAATAGGGGGACTGATTAAAGGCAAAGCACTGCTGTAGAAGGAAATAGTGAAAGAAGAAAGGGCAGGACTAAAAGAGAAAATCAAAATGATGGGGAATACACAGGTCATAATCATAACTCTGAATGTGAATGGGATGAACTCATCCATGAAATGGAAGTAAATAGCAGAGTTGATTAGAAACCAAAATCCTACCATATGATGTCTATAAGAAACACACACGAGGCAGGTAGACACACAAAGGGTAAAGGTAAAAAGTTGGAGCAAAATTTATTGGGCTTCAACTGAGAAAAAGAAGGCAAGAGTCATAACATATCTAACAAAGCCAAAGTAAAAAAAAATCTGATCAAGAGATAGGGAAGATAATTGCATTTTGATAAAAGGCTATATAGTGAATGAAGAAATAGCAGCACTCAACATGTATGAACCAAATGGTATAGCATCCAGATTTTTAAAGGAGAAACCATTGGAGCTTAAAGAAGAAATAGATAGTAAACTATACTAGTGGGAGACTTGAACCTTCCTCTATCAGATCTAGTTAAATAAAACAAAAAAAAAAATAAATAAGAAACAGGTAAGAGATGTGAATGAAATCTTAGAAAAATTAGAGTTAATAGATATATGGAGAAAAATAAATAGGGACAAAAAGGAATATACCTTCTTCAGTAGCACATGGTATAGTCACAAAAATTGACTATGTACTAGGGCATAAAAGATATTGCAAACAAATGCAAAAAAAGGAAAAATAATGAATGCAACCTTTTCAGATCATAATGCAATAAAAATAATAATTAGTAAGTGTACATGGAGAGGCAAATCAATAAGTAATTGCAAATTAAATAATATGGTATTCCAACTTTGGTGGGTTAAAGAAAATATCCTAGAATCCATAAATAATTTCATTGAAGAGAAAGACAATGATGAGACATCATATCAAGATCTATGGGGCAGCCAAAGCAGTAGCCAGGGGAAAATTCATATTCATAAGTGCATGTATCAACAAATCAGAGAGGGAAGAGGTCAATGAATTGGGTATACAAATTAAAAAACTAGAAAGAGAACAAATTTAAAATCCCTAGATAAAAACTAAATTGGAAATCCTAAAAATTAAAGGAGAAATTAATAAAATTGAAAGTAAAAGAACTATTGAATTAATAAATAAAACTAGGAGCTGGTACTTTGAAAAGACAAATAAAATAGATAAAGTACTGTTGAATATAATAAAAAAGAAAAGAATTAAACCAAATTAACAGTTTCAAAGATGAAAAGAGTGGGGGCAGCTGGGTAGCTCAGTGGATTGAGAGCCAGGCCTAGAGATGGGAGGTCCTAGGTTCAAATCCGGCCTCAGACACTTCCCAGCTGTGTGACCCTGGGCAAATAACTTGACCCCCATTGCCTACCCTTACCACTCTTCCACCTATAAGTCAATACACAGAAGTTACGGGTTTGAAAAAAAAAGATGAAAAAAGAGACTTCCAGTTAAGATGGCAGCAGTGTAAGGAGCAGCTGCTCGATCTCTCTTGACCGAAGCATACAGAACTCCTCAAGAGGAAATAAAAACGAGTCCAGAGGAACGAAAGAACCCCACAACAGGGCGCAGCATTGAAGGTACGCAGAATCGGGGCATTTCCACCCTATAAAGGAGTGAAACAGCTCTCATTAAAACACGAGAGGAAGAAGCCCCTCCACCACACCCCACACCTCGCACAACACCAATGCACAAGTGTGAAAACAGGACTGGGGCAACCAGATAATCACTGGCAGCCCCGGAGCTTGTACCTGTGTGCTACAAGACTAGGGACCCCAGGTGGCTGGGGGCGCGCATGGACTTTCCCCAAGTGTCCACATGGGTGAAGGCACCGCCTCTGACCTGGACAAAGGCCTCTAAAACACTGCCTTTCCCAAGTGCTGAAGGCATCCCCTCAGGTGAAAATAAAGATCTCCAGTCCACAGACTTTCACTACCTTCTGTGGGGTGAAGGCAGTGCCCTAAGAGCATCTGTGCAGGCAAAGGCAGTGCCCTAGGCTTGAATAACTATCTCCAGCCCAGGCTTGAACCTCCAGTGAGGACCCAGTGCAGACCCAGCACGGCAGTGGAAGCAGCCCCAAAGACTGCTGAAGGAACCTAGGGCAGAGGGGCAGACCGGGAACTACCAGGAGGCCTGACCCCGAGGACAAGGAGACTGGAGCCCCCGGAGCTTGCAAGGCGCAGGCAGATCCTGAGTGCAAAGACAAAGCTGAAAAGGGGCGGGGCCAACAACAACAATGGCCAGCAATAAGGAAGTCCAGAAGAAAAAGACTACCAAGAGAAAATCTGGCAGCCTCAACGCTAAAAGACTGAAAGGCTTGGAATACAATATTCAGAAAGGCAAGAGAGCTGGGCCTTCAACCATGAATCAACTACCCAGCAAAACTGACTATATACTTTCAGGGGAAAGTATGGGCATTCAACAAAATTGAAGAATTCCATGTTTTTGCACAAAAGAGACCAGGACTAAATGGAAAGTTTGACACTCAACCACAAATCTCAAGAGAAAGATGAAAAGGTAAATAAGAAACAGAAGGAAAAGAAAGAAAACTCATAGTCTTTTAAGCTTGACTCTTTAAGGGCATAAATAAGATCTAATTATCTGTATTAATAGGTGGAGAAATGCTATGTATAATTCTCTGTAGTGAACTCTATACAC